>NW_027040752.1:1845000-2367514 GCF_037179485.1 Ochlerotatus camptorhynchus | reverse complement strand
AAAGCTTACATTCAACCTATCGTAAATGCCCTAAAGATCTTACACAGCAATTCCGATCTAGGCCGCTGCCGCTGAGTCGTCGTCCGGGTCCGAGGTTCGGGATAGTGCTGCGTCGTCAGGTCATTGGCGTTGTTGTTAACTGATATCGATGGTGACAACCGTCGTTGCCGTCTCGTGCTGAGTCGTCAGGTGTACGTCGTTGGTTTGTTGATGTCGTTGCTACCGGCTATCGATGATGATGATGATGATGGTCGTGGATCTGCTTAGCCTAGCGATTTGATGAATTCCTCGATGGTCGCTGGCGTCTTGAGTGTTGGGTGATCGGGGTTAACCTTGTTAACTGCTCCCCCCTGAAGATTGGATCGTCCCGATCCAATTGTGGTTTGGTTTATATCGTCCTCTGTTTGGTCTGGGTTATTGATGGTTGTTCTTTGTACGTTGATTTGAAGGTTTGCTCCGTCAGATGAAGGTTTCTTCTTGAAGCTCGAGTAAATAAAGATGCTCACTATGAGGATAAAGCAAATTGATGATAATCCTAAACTTGTAGATGTTTGGATTAAATTATGCTTTTTTATTGACTGCAACTCTTCTCTACTTTGAAGGTGCAACTTCCTGATTGTATGTAGGTCGGGATTTGAAATGAAATCCTTCTGTTTGATTATAATGCCATCTAATGGTATGATGATTGGTTTTGGTTTTGTTAAAAACTCGGTAGTACTGAAGCTTTTGCCTCCAAGTGAGATTGAGCAATTTGTGAAGTAAACCAGGAATGTTCCTGATAGAGAGCGATTTCCAAATTTACAGTCCGATGATAATAAGACTGATGTGTTCTTTACAATGATATAATTGTATGTAATTCGTTTTGTATCTGTCATATCATGATATCTGGTGAACGAGCATGTTCCTGTTTGGCCTCGTATGAGTTTTGAGAAGCATCCGTCGTTTGAAAGGTCTTCCAGGTCGTCGGTGTTTTGTCCAATTATTTTGCAGTTGCTTTTGATGAAGTATGTAGACGTCGTACTAATTGCTGCTTTATGCCATGGTAGTTTTATGATTTTTCCATTGATGGGTAGCGGTTCCAAAATGAGGGTGTTGAATTGTTGCGATGATATTTGAGGAACTCCAATGATGAAGTAAAGCGTCGCGCCCTTAAAGAGCACGTGGATATCCAGGAAATTATACGCCTGATCGGAATTTAGAATTGTTATGTTTTGTTCTTCTAATCTGTCTACTATAAATTTTAATTCTTCGGTTTCTAGAAAATTTCTTGATATTATGTTGATTTTTGCTAATTGAATGGTTTCAAAAATACTATCTAAAACATTTTGCACTTGGTCAAGATGATGTGATACCTTGAAAATCTGTCTAATGATGGTAAAGTTTTGATTTGATAATTTACTATTGAGCATAGATTGTCTAGCTGGCTATGATTTCCTGTTTTATAGTTTCTTGCTGGTTATTTATTGTATTTATGATCTTATTAATTCGTTTTTCCATTTGTTTGTTAATTTTTACTTGTATGTTGTTTTGCCTGACTATTTCATCATTACCCTGTCTAAGCTCATTTATATCTCTGTTTATTTGAACCAAGTCGTTCTCGTCTAAGTTACCGGTGATCAATTTAATACCTGAACCTAAAATATTGATAGCTCCTCTTTTATACCTCTTTCCTGGCAGAATTCTATTATAGAAATTGAGAACATTCGTATATTTATTGTATAGCAAGACGTTAACATCCTTAAAGTCGGTGAATATGTGAAGTCCGTTGATAGCTTTTAGTATGTTGTCAAGTAAGGGTTTGTACTCGTCTAGGTCTATAGAGTGGTAGACTCTGTGTCGTCCTGTCTTTATCATCATGTTTCCTGTTTGTAGAGTCAGCAGTCCCGGGTTTCTTGTTAGATCATAAATTTGGATTATTTGTGATGAAGCCATCACAAATAAAATAGGAGTCAAAAGTAGTTTGTATGTCATCTGTGAAAAGAGAAGGAGAAAAGAAAAATTCCGGTTGGAAGTCATTTCCTTCGAACATTTTCCTTGTGAAGTTCACGGCCCGAGTGATCAATGAATGTCCGTCCTTTATCTTCGGCCACTAGAACGGGAAGGTATCTCTCCTTTCCTTTATCCTTGATCCCTTGAACTTTGTTGTAAATGGTTTCGTTTTCTTCGAGCATGGACGGATCTTCTCTCTTCCTATTGTGGTACTCCAAATTTTGTTGTTTTGTTTTATTTGCTTGTACGATTATCTCGTCATACAGCTTATTTCTATTTTCCAAAATTTTATTAATATCGAGAGGCCTTTCTTCCCCGTCTTTCAAACCGTAAAAAATTTCTCTCTGTTTTAATTTTGTTGCCGAATGTACTGTATTATTGTACATTGTACAGGCGATTCTAAATATTTCCTTTTCATTGAGATCTGAGTAATTTGATTTCGTGCATCGAAAAATTTCACCCAGGGTTGAATGAAACCTTTCGACTGTACCATTGCTTTTGCTATGGTTTGGAGGAATGAAATGAGTCTCGATATTCAGGTTTTCAAAAAGTGTTCGCATTTCAACTGACCTGAGAGCAGGTTCGTTGTCGGAGACTATTAAGTTTCTCACATTTAATGCTTTATGTCGCTGGTTCATAGTGTTCTTTGACTATTACTAAATCAGTAATATCAATATTGTGTTCGAAGTTGCCTGAAAAAAGTATATTAGATTGAGTGGTATACTACAAAATAAACAGGGAAATAGCTGTGCATTGTGTTGTTGCTGAATTGACCGTTGAATGCTGCTGTTGTTGTTGCTGTATGGTTTGGTTTAAAAAAATAAAGTATATTTGAGTTTTTTTTTGCATTGAGTTTGAATTAGTTCTAATAGTGCACACTATTTGGTTCTTTTTATTTAGTGCGGATGAAACTCATGTTGGGTAGTTTATTGTTGAATCGGCAGATTTAGTGAAAATTTAGTGAACAGGCGTCGTACACAATCTAGCCGTTGGTTCGCGCTTTGATGTATGGGTGCTGAAGTAGCTCTATTAGTAGCACACAGGGTGGTTAGATCGTCAGATTTGGTGAAAATTTAGTGAACGGGCGTCGTACACAATCTAGCTAGTTGGTTCGAGCTTGGTGTATGGGTGCTGAAGTAGCTCGATTAGTAGCTCACGCTGTGGCTCTGTTGAACCGACAAATAAATGAAATGCATGTTGTTGAAGCTCCCACAGAATAAATAGATTTGGTAACAAACAGAGTGAACGGGCGTCGTACACAATCAAGCCGTTGGTTCGAGCTTGGTGTATTGGTGCTGAAGTAGCCTGCTGGTAGTAACACTTTGCGTGGTTCTGTCGATTTCTAGCAAGGGCGAAATTCACTGCGTGCAACATTGTACGCAAGTTTGAGTAGTCCAGGTTTGGATAGGCAGATTTGGCCGAAATTAGAGTAAACGAGCGTCAGGTAAACTCAAACCTACTAAACTTTTTGGAAAATATCTAAAATTCAATCTATCTATAGTAATCTATCAACGGAAGCAAAAGTAACTTTAAAATAAAGTTGTGTTGCCACATACAGTCAATAATGTTTTTTCGAGTACTTTAGTACAATATTGGGGATTTGCTGGCTTGTTATCTGTCAATTAATACTTTGTACAGGTGTGCGTAGTAACTTTTGTTTTTTGTACTTGTTTATCTTTTGTGTGGATGTATTTTTGACTTGCTCTAACTGATTTTGTTTTTTGTTTGTTGTTTTAAACTGGTCATCATGGAAAGCGAATGTGCAATTTGTGTGGAATGTAATAAAATTGAAAAGGATGCCAGTAAAATAATAACCTGTATGTATTGTTTTTCTGAAGCACATTATAAGTGCCGCAATATTACCGGGAATGCTGTGCGACGCATTAAAGAGAGGATGTACTTTTGCTCTCACAACTGTTCGAGCATTTATCAACGGATCATTGAGATGCAGAACCACAAATCATCAATCGTTGAATCGCTTGCCGTTGAGCTAAAGGGAGCAGTGGCTAGTGCTGTGTCCCAGGAAATTCAAAATTTTAGATGTGAGGTGAAACAGATTACGACTGCAATAGAAAAGTCGCAAGACTTTCTATCGTCTAAATTTGATGGCATCGTGACCGATTTTCATGAGTTGAAGAGAGAGAATGAATGTTTAAAGCAAAATATCGACAAATTGAAGGATACTCAACAAATTTTGTCGAAAACGGTACATAAGCTGGAACACCAAGTAGATAAAAGTAACCGTGATAAAAATTGCAATAATGCGGTAATTCTCGGTGTCCCATTTATCCCTGGTGAAAATACTAAAGAAATTGTTCAAAAAGTTATTGCTTGTTTTGGCGTAACTGTAAATTCTGATGAGATAGTTTCTGCCGCTAGGTTAAATGCTAAAAATAAACCAATACATTCACTGGTACCTATTCGTGTTGTCTTTAAAAACGAAAATATCAAGGAGATTGTTTTCTCTAAAAAAAGGGGAATCGGTAAGCTACTCTCATCATCAATCGATCCAAGTTATATGATCAACGCTAAACCAACAACCGTCACAATGCGCGATGAATTGACCCCACTATCCATGGAGCTTTTAACTGAAATGAGAGGGTATCAGGAGAAGTTGCAACTAAAATATGTTTGGTGCAGTAGAGGGGGAAATGTATTAGTAAAGAAAAATGAGAATTCTAAGCCTGAGATTATAAAAACTAGGGATGATATAATTGAATTGGTAAGCCGTTATAGCGGAAAATCTCCGTCAAAAGAAACTCCTTCTCCCAAGAGGAAACGTAACGATAATAACTCCAATAAGTAATCTTTTATAAATGTATGTGTTTTATGATTTTCTTTGTCAATTTGTAAACTAAATAAAATAAAATGGCTAATGGAATAAATTATTACCATGATTGTATTGATGAGTTTAATTTAAATTATCCTGAAAGTAGTGATCATTTTCTTCGTATAGCACAATGGAATGTAAGAGGAATAAACAACATGTCTAAGTTTGATAACATTCTTTTGTTCTTAGATAATATAAAAATACCTATTGATGTGTTTGTTGTGGGTGAAACGTGGCTGAAAGCTGATAATTGTCCTTTGTTCAGTATACCCAATTATAATTCAATATTTTCTTGTCGTGATACGTCCTCTGGTGGTCTTGCAGTCTATGTCAAGAATGGGTTGAGCTTTAATGTAAAGAAAAACATCTCTATTGATGGAATTCACTTAATTCATATTGAAATTAATATAAATGGATTGATCTACGATATTGTAGGAGTTTACAGACCTCCATCGTTCGATTTCAATCAATTTCATAATGAGCTGGAGAGTTTGTTGTCAACTCAGGGTTCACGTCCGCTTTTTATTGTCGGTGACATGAATATTCCAATAAATTTAATTAATAATAATATTGTTCGTCGTTATACAAGTTTATTGGAATCATATGATTATATTTGTTCGAATACATATACAACTCGCCCAGTTAGTAATAACATTTTAGACCATGTTATTGGACGAAAAGAGGATATTGCTTGTACAAAAAATGATACAATTTATTCGGATATCAGTGATCACTTAGTAATTGTTTCATCCTTCAGAATAAGCAATCCAAAAGAACATGTCGTGTTAACAAAAAAAAATTGTAGATAACTACAAACTTAATCAACTCTTTACTGGTTTTTTAAATGGTTTCGTTTGCTCCGAAGATGTCAATAAATCCATTATCGCTATAAAAACGGCTTATAATGATATATTAGCACAATGCACCAAGTCGATAACTGAACGAGTGAATGTTAAAACTAAACATTGTCCTTGGCTTAACTATCATACGTGGCAATGGATAAAACTTAAAAACAAATATTTGAAAAAAGTAAAGAAAAATCCTTATAATGATCATCTGAAAGAAATGTTGAAACATATAACTAAAAAGACTGATATTGCTAAAAAAAGATGTAAAAATGATTATTTCATTAAATTATTTGAGGACACAAGTAGTGCCAAGGTTTGGAAAAACTTAAATAGAATATTGGGAAGGAAAAAACATGCTCCAAATATTGAACTTCAATATGATGGACATAAAACATCAAGTTGTTCAGAAATTTGTGAAATGTTTAACCAATTCTTCTCAAACATTGGAGCTAATCTTGCTAGTAGTATTCGAAAAAATAACTTAAATCCTTTGAGTACTGTAAGTCACCTAGAGCATACTATTTTTCTCAAACCTACTGATGTAATTGAGGTTTCTTCCTTGATTAATAATCTAAATACTAAAAAAAGCTGTGGACCTGATAATCTTCCAGCAAGTATCATCAAACATAACCTCAATGAGTTTGCAAAAATTTTTACTCGACTTTTCAATTGTATACTGAGACAAGGGAAGTATCCAGATTGTCTCAAAGTAGCAAGAGTGGTGCCAATTTTTAAAGCCGGCGATGTGTCTGATCCTTGTAATTATCGTCCTATTTCCACACTGTCTGTAATAAATAAACTTTTCGAAAAATTGCTAGTAAATAGACTTGTCAATTTCTTGAACAAATTTAATGTTTTGTATAAATTTCAATACGGGTTTCGGAAAGGATGTAGTACTTCAACAGCAATAGTCGAGCTAGTTGATTTTTTACTGAATAAAATTGATAATAAATGTATCGTAGGAAGCCTCTTTATAGACCTAAAAAAAGCATTTGATACCCTGAATCACAATATTTTACTGAAAAAATTAGAAAGCTATGGGATACGTGGATTGGCTAATGACATTATACGTAGTTATTTGACTGATAGGAAACAGTTTGTGGCATATAAAGAAGCACAGAGCTCCCTCCGATCAGTAAATATAGGGGTTCCACAAGGTAGTAATATCGGGCCTCTCTTATTTCTTATCTATATTAACGATATAGGAAATTTACCTCTTAAGGGAATAGCTAAATTATTTGCTGACGATACAGCACTTTTTTACCCAAATCAGGATACTGCATCTATCGTTTCCTGCATAAACGATGATTTACAGGTACTCATGAGATACTTTGATACTAACTTACTTTCGTTAAACTTATCAAAGACTAAATATATGGTGTTCCACTCACCGAGGAAAAAAATTTCTCAACACAACAGTCCGTCAATTGGGTCTAACGTAATAGAGAAAGTATCAAGTTTTAAATATTTGGGCTTGGTATTAGATCCTACGCTCTCTTGGGGGGATCATATAGAACATGTACAACGCAAAGTATCATCTCTATGTGGCCTAATGTATCGTGTTAGTAAATTTGTGCCTAGGAACGCACTTCTAACTTTTTATCATGGCTGTATTCATTCTCATCTGCAGTACTTAATCATCGTTTGGGGACATGCTTGCAAGGCTAAACTAAAAAACTTGCAAGTATTGCAAAATAGGTGCATAAAAATCATCTATCACCTTCCACAATTGTTTTCCACTCTTCAACTCTACGCAAATAATTCGCACAGTATTCTCCCGTTACGCGGTTTGTGCAAGTTACAGTCTTGTTTGTTTATATATGATTCGCTAAAAAATCCCAACATGCATCGTAGCCTCATTTTACCGATCACAAATCATGATCATAACACTCGGTATGCGAATAACCTAATACGCTCGAGAGCATTCACATGCCTCGGTCAAATACGAATTTCCTTTTATGGTCCATCTCTGTACAATGCACTTCCGGAATGTTTGAAAAACTTAAACAACCGACAATTTTTCAAAACCAGTTTAAAGCGATACTACAAATCCAAAATCAACGAGTTCTTGATATAAATTCGTGTTCAACTATCGATTTATAATTATAAAATTTACACTCTTTACGCTAAGCTTAAGTTATTAAATTGTATATATTAATTAATTGAATTGTTTAAGAGTTAGGATCCCTTCAAAGGAACTTTGTTCCACTGGGTACATCCTAACCTTGTTAATGATTGTTAAAAAAAAAATAAAAAAAGAAAAAAAAAAAAAGTTTGGGGTACCAAATATAGCGAAGTATTTTGTGAGACCTCTTCTCACATCAATAATGTTTCTTGATTTGATAGGGATGATAGCTGCGAAACGGGAAAATTTATCTAAGAACGAAAGAAATATATTAGGTCGTTTTATTATTACATCTAAATGCACTACATCTAATGGTTTTTTTTGGTTCGGGAGTAGATCCCATTTTAATTTTGTACGGATGTCTTTCGTACTTATTTTTGTTACAAGTTCGACAAAGTCTTACGAACTGTCGTATCTTGCATTTCATCCTTGGGAAGAAGTAACGGTTTGAAATTTGCCTGTTATTCTCCCATATACCACGGTGTCCACTTAAATGTGTTTGCTCCATTATTAAATTCTGATCCTCAGCGGTTTTCAGATCAATCAACAACTTTTGTGTAATGAAGACTTTGAAGGGTTTACCCCTACTAAAATAATTTTTAAATACAATTTGAATGGCCTGAATTATACCTTCTGGGCAAAAAATGCAGTTGGTCCTTTTCACGTCCATAAATTCTTTGAACATTTTGATTAAATAAGGAACGCCAAAATTTAGTTTAGTGATTGTTCTCCTGAACATACGAGGAAACACTTCTTCGATAGTTTCTTCTTCGTTTGGCTCAATCTTTAAGATAATTTGATTACTGAATTTATTCAGTGGTGATTCCGTGCAAGGAATAAATGCTGAATCATCAGTATCAGCAGAATGAACTGTTGCTCCATCTGTTTCACTCTCAGAGACCGAGGATGCAGAGGAACTTTCTTCGGCGTCATTTACATTCAGTTCTTCCTTTACCCTTGAAAGACTGTCTGCCACGACATTTTGTTTTCCTGGTCTATATTTAATTTCGTAGTCATACTCCTCTAAGCTCAGCCGCCAATGTATCAACCGGCTATTGGAGTCTTTCAAATTCAGGCTATACGTCAGAGGCTTGTGGTCTGTGTATAGCGTAAATTTTCTTCCATAAAGGTATGGACGAAAATATTTACAAGCCCACACGATAGCTAACAGTTCCTTCTCAATAGCAGAGTAGTTTTCCTCTGATTTGTTGAGGGTCCTCGAAGCGAAACTTGTCACTACCTACATGTCCTTGGGACAAGACAGCGCCAATTGCATAATTTGAGGCGTCTGTTGTTAAAATAAAAGGTCGTTCTAGATCAGAATACTGAAGGATATCGCTTGAAGTAAGAATGTTCCGACATCTTTCAAACGCATCCACAAAAGCTTTGTCATGGGTAATTTTCTCTCCTTTTCTCAGAGCTTGTGTCAGTGGTTTTGCTATTTTCGCAAAGTCTTTGATAAACTTCTTTTTCGGTTTTTGGCAATGGCCATTTCCTGATTACCTCAATTTTATCAGGGTTTGGCTTAACACCTTCGCGAGTCACAACATGCCCTAGGAAGGCGACTTCCTTATGGAGAAATTCACTTTTATCTAGTTGAATTTTCATGTTGTATTTACGAAGTGTTTCAAAATTTTTTCTTAAGTTGTCTAGATGTTCTTTTAAACTAGTGGAAAACACGATTATGTCATCCATATAAACGAGGCACCTGACACCAATGTGCTCTCTTAAAACGTTGTCCATCACGCGTTGAAACGTGGATGGAGCATTTTTCAGACCGAATGGCATCCTTAAAAACTCGTAGTGCCCGTTTTCGACACTAAACGCAGTTTTTTGTATGTCATTCTTGTCCACTTCGATCTGGTGGAATCCAGATGCGAGGTCAAGAGTTGAAAAATACATACATCGACCAAGCTTGTCTAAAATGTCCGTAATATTAGGGATGGGATAACGATCGTCAATCGTTTTCTCATTTAATTTACGGTAATCTATAACAAGCCGCCATTTCTTCTTCCCGGATGCATCCAATTTCTTTGGGACGATCCAGACAGGGGAAGTCCAGGGGCTGTTTGAGAGTCTAATGATTCCTTGATCCAACATTTTTGAAATCTGCTGCTGAAACTCTTGTCGATGACAAAAAGGGTAGCGGTATGACTTCGTATGGATAGGGATGTCATCTTTCGTAACAATTTTATGTTTGATTGCGTTGGTAAAAGTCAATGGTTGACTTTCCACATGAAAAATGTTTTCGTATTCCGCAATCATTTTCAAAAGACTAACCTTCTCTTCTGAATTTAAATGATCCAGCCTGAGCTGATCAAAAACCGGTGTCCTTGGTATGTGGACTTTTTCTTCTGGGTCTGCTTGATTTATCTCAAAATTATTAAGCTCGACCTCTAACGGAAGCTTTACCAACACTTTAGAAGGTTTACCTGTTATGTTTGATACCGTTACAAAGGCACGATTGTCTGAGGAACGGTAAATTCCAGAATGAACCATTACTTCTGGAGAGAGTAAAAAATCGTCTTCTAAATAAAATTCTCCGTCACAACCGTTAATTGGTAAACTCACAACTTTAGTTTCGTGAGAGTTTAGCTGCACAACGGTTGAGGTGGGATATTTTCGAAACATGTTTATCGTGCCGGAGGGAAATTGAAGTATATTCCTGGACGTAAGAATATCGGCTTTTAATGAACGTAAGGTCTCATAACCGATAAGACCGTCAAAATACTCGTGGAAGTCGAAAACGTAAAACTTTTGTTTGTTTGAATTCGGTATTTTAGAAAATGGATTAAATTCTACAAATTTGTTAACAGTATGAACACCACTCACATTTCTAATCATCATTGTTTGTGTATCGCGACATTTGTTGAAATTAACGTGTTTGGTACTTATATAATTTTTATTGGCCCCTGTATCAATTAAAAATTTCAAAGGTCCTTTACTGGTTGTAATTTTAATATACGGAAGGAAATTATTTAACCGTTCAACACCGTTTCCTCGACCAGATGAAAATTTAATTCGTCGGTTTCGGGTTCTGCAATTTCATTATCAGCAATATTTGAATGACTTGATGCACTGGGCATGGAGTCTTCGTCGGCCTGCTCGTTGTGGTTCTGATAAGCATCCACATCATAATTTTCAGGTTCATAATATGCGTGAATAGGTTCTACATTTTCGTGATAGTTTATCGGTCTAGGCCGATTCATATAGTTAACATTTCTCGACCTTATGGATGGGTCTACCTCCATAGGTGTTGGTCTTGGTAATTGAACTGGTTTAGGAGCGAAAACATTCTGAGGTTGCGAATTCGGTGCCTTTGAAAATTGAGAATTAAAGTTTCGAGGTGGTAAGTGTGGTTGTTGTGAAAATGAACGGGGATTGTAAACGGGTGTATTTGTAAATTGAGGATAAAAGTTCCTTGGTTGGTGTTGGTTATTTATAAATTGAGGATAACTATTTCTTGGTTGTTGTTGTTGCATTATTGGGCGTTGGTTATGATTTGGATAGTGTTTAGGTTTCGGTGGAGGTGGTGGTGCGACTGGTTTAAATGAACGAGGTGTGTAATCTACCTTGCTTAAACCATATCGATTTTGGAAATTTCTTTCTTCAATCGACGAATCAAATGCCTCTTTTAAATTTTTAGGACGGCGAGCGCGGACATTTCCGCCAATGGGCTCTTTCAGCCCGGCGAGAAATACCTGCAGAGCGTTTTCCTGGTGAGTTGTCACCCGATCTGCTCTTATGTTGGCGTCCTCTGTTCCAATGTTGGTGTGATTTATGAGAAGCGACAACAAGTGTTGTACTTCTCCGAAAAAATCTTCAATTGTTCCGTTTTGCTGTAGCTGGAACAATTCTCTTGTAAGCGTTACCGAATCACGCTTATCGTTATAGTAGGCTATCAAGTTAGCCTTTATCGACTTCCAATCAAGCGGTGTGCCATAAATTTCAAGCACTTGATCCGCTTCTCCAGTGATTTTTGCTCGTATGGACTGAAGCCATACGTGCTCAAATGGTGTGTCCTTTAAAGTGTCTATGAACGGTAACAAATTTTCTACTGCTCGTACAAAACAGTGCAACCTGACGGGGTTTCCGTCAAACTGCGGTAGTTCACGGATAGCCTGAGGCGTTTGCATCGCCTTTAGGACTTTTTCCGCCTTTCCAAATATTGCTTCTGTTTGAGCAATTCTGTTTGCCTCTTCTTCATCGGGAATTACGGGATCTGGGACACCAGGGATAGGAGGGTTTGGTACGGGAAAACCTGGAGGGTTTGGAGGGTTCATGATTGATTTCACTTAATAATAGCTTTCACTTTAAAAAAAAATCACTTTTCACTACAAATAGTTTTCACTTTTCACTTCGTTAGATTTTTCGGATCGAATTATTTCTTTAGATTTTATGTTAGTGTTTTTCTTTCTATTTTTGTGATATAGAGAGTGTCGCTTACGGATGGTCCGGGCTCGACTCTTTTAATTAGTAGGGTTTATTGGTTGTGTTCGGGGCAAGGCTTTTATTTGTTAATTTAAGAAAGTTAAAATTACTTACGTTTAACTATGGCTTGATGTCCGCTCAAGCTTTATTCTGAGTAGTGGAGGTTCCTTGCTGTGTTCGGATGCGAAACTGGTTCTTACTCCGCGATATTCACTCGCGAAGGCGCTTAGGCTAAAACGAAATTCCAATCGCGAACACTTAAGCAAAAACTAATCCGCACGACTGCGCCAGTTAATTTCTCATTCGGACTTTCGAAGTTTTTAAAAAGATACTAAGTACGAACTACACTGTTTGAAAGTTAAACACAGAATGATTTAATCAGTAAATAAAAGCTTACATTCAACCTATCGTAAATGCCCTAAAGATCTTACACAGCAATTCCGATCTAGGCCGCTGCCGCTGAGTCGTCGTCCGGGTCCGAGGTTCGGGATAGTGCTGCGTCGTCAGGTCATTGGCGTTGTTGTTAACTGATATCGATGGTGACAACCGTCGTTGCCGTCTCGTGCTGAGTCGTCAGGTGTACGTCGTTGGTTTGTTGATGTCGTTGCTACCGGCTATCGATGATGATGATGATGATGGTCGTGGATCTGCTTAGCCTAGCGATTTGATGAATTCCTCGATGGTCGCTGGCGTCTTGAGTGTTGGGTGATCGGGGTTAACCTTGTTAACTTATATATATATATATATATATATATATATATATATATATATATATATATATGTAGCAGAATAATTACAATGTTGACATTATACCTATCTTCATTAGGTACAATTGATTATAGCAAACTTTTTTAAGTGTGAGTGTAAGAAGCCTCAACGGGGTGCCTTTTTATGTAGTTGTGATATCGCGGGATCAGCTCTTAAGGCACAATATGTGTCACTGCCAAAAGCTACTTTCTTCTCTGATTAGAGAGTCTTTCGCTTTTGTGACACCTATGCCAAAAAACAGCTTCTTGAAGTTACTCTTTTCTCCGTTAGGAGAGAAGTTTTCACTTCTAAGGATCGAGAGTTTTTCGGATTCAATGAAGAACCTGGAGTAAGCTTCGAACTTAACTTTATTTTCAATTTCTGTAGAAAGTGATCTTAGGTCTACGTATTGCATAAGTGATTTATAAATATGTAAAAATCTTTCCTGTTGTTACGGAATTTTCCATGTCCCTTTTAATACCGGGCCTTTCACTAGTTTCCTAACTTTAAGCTGAAAAAATGCCACTTGTCCTTCAAAGGGCTAACTTATATATTGAGTCCTTATGTACTATGTCCTTTTCAGAACCGGGATTTGGTCATAATTTTTCTAAGTTTATTGGTTTATTTTACTCAGGTCTGAAAAGGTTAACAAATAAGAATTTGAATCATTTGTAGCGCTTAAACAGTAAATCATACCCTTCCTTAAGGATAAACCGAGAGGGAAAATTATGCCTTATGGTATACGCACGTGGGCGTGTTATTCTTCACTCGAAAGCATGAGCGTTCCTAGATAAATAGTGCGGCATATTATGTAAACGAGCGATCGTTTTTGTTTTACCCTACTTTTCATTTCATTTTCTTGAAACTGGTATCGACATCAACGGACCTTGTGCAACTATGTGGATTTGCTTATGGCTTTGATCTGTAGATTATTTTTTTTATTATAGTCACTTTAACACTCTTGGGTCATTCGTGACTTGTCCGGGGATGAGAATTGAACTCGTGACTTTGGCGTGAGAGGTATGGATGCTAACCACTACGCCGGGGTAGATTAATTGTCTCGCGGTAACAATATGGTATACGTCAGAGAAGTACCTAGAGAATTTATCTCAATTACAGGTTTAATAACATATTTGTTGACCTGTTTATGTTTTGAGCCTCTGTTATGACATACACAATTCTATCCAGGTATACAACTAATAGAGGACAGAAAAAAGGCACGAGTGGGTTTGTTGATTATTTGGGTATATTTGAGAGTATTTACTTATAAACTTGTTTCTTTTCCGCTGCGTCTAAATAAAAACGGGTAAGTCTGACAGCTACTATATTTGAGAATGAATTGTTTGTTTTTTAATATATATTCATGGAAAAACATCTCGTTGCTGGACATCACGACTAACATTTGAAAATGGCCCAAAATGTAGAAAATTGTTATAATTATTTTTTTTTAAATTGCATTAACTTGAGAACGGCTGGACTTAGGAAAAAAGTTTGTATATGCAAAGTTTTTGAAAATTATGCGTAGAATACAAATAAATTATTATTTAACTAAAAAATATGCAATTTCACCAACTTGTAAAAACCAACAAAAATTTCAAAAATTATAGATTCTTTTTAAGAAAGTTACCAGCATACACTCTTCACCAAATATTAGGGCAGTTTTTCAGTTTTCTTAAAAAAAAAAATTATAAAGATCGAAGGGGGGGGGGGGGGGTGTTTTGAGATAATCATCGTTTTACGTTTTTTAAATAGTTTTTCTTTCAGTGTATTTTTTCCGCAAAGATAATTTAACTACCTAAAACTTCGTCTCACATGCCATTTTGATCAAATCAATAGTTTTCAAGTTATGCTTTTTGAAAAAAATATTCCATTTTTTATACGCCCTTTTCAAAAGTTACTCTGGAGGAAAAAATCATATTTAAATGAAAAATGCAACCATTAGTAGCAGCGAACACGTGAGAAATGTTTCATTTAAATCGGAAACACTCATGTCCAACCGGTTTGCGTTTTGGGCTGGAAATGCTCTTAGTTCAAACATTTACCGAACGTAAAGATTTTAGAAAGCAGTTCAAAAGAACTTTTCGACGTCTAATCGGCGCACACTACTGTACCATTTAAATCCAACGAGCGCGAGCAAGAGGGAACCAGATTAGTGGGAAAATACATCGTCGATTCATACATGTGTGATAGATAGAGAAAGACGATTAAGCATCGAAAAGGTCTATGTAGATCACAATCTTCACCTACTGCAAGAAACGGATTACCAATATATTATTGCAGAGCCACGAGGGCCGACTACAGACGGTATAGTAAACACAGACCGGCGGATACGAATCTAGCGGAGCCAAACGAACTGTCAAAATGTTGAGCCAAACGGACAAACGAATAATGTGTGGTGAGTATTGTAATCCTGAACATGGTTTTCCGTTATTATTTTTTTAATGTTAAAGAAAAAATGTTTATAAGTTTTTCATAATATCGTATTCTTTCGAAATTCGTGATTAAGATTTAATCTCTGTGATAATACTAGTTATAGCTTACCGTCATTAGTGGAAAAAGACGTCTACGTTTCAGGCATAACAATATGGACTTCCAAGTTATGTCGGCAGCTGTGTTGTTTACTTCAATATGAGCAGTGAATGGATTCTTACATCTAAAATGGATTGTGACAGTATTGATTTGGATTTAATAATAACCACAAATTATCAGTAAATAAAACTTTTTGTTTGTTTATTTTAAAACAAGTTTATTTTTGATTTTCGAACCAAAATACAAAATTTTACATCACCCATAAAACAAGCTTCAAACCCTCATTGATTTACTGTCGTGACGGCAATTTGGTTCTGGTAACACGAAGCCGAAACTCAATGTATTTTTTGTGATTTTGTTTTTAATATTGTGACAGTTGCTCATATGTGATGCAGGCACACTGTTCATCAAATAAAATAACTTTTGTTCCAAGTTATCATTTAACAATATCAGAGCATCAATGTTACTTTTGTAAATGTCTTCCAAACTCTGGAAATAATTATACGTTTCCATATTTACGTACACCAGTGCACTTCCCGTAAAATCTTTGAGTTCTGTGAACAGCCTGACGTCATTGCCTACAATTTCCTCAACGAAGCAGCTGTTTAGGCATCCACTACATACGTTGAATCGTCTACGGATTTGGTTTAAGATCATTCCAGCGATGCAATAAAGAGCGTTTTGCTCTGATGACTGATTGCATAAGTTGAGATACTCCACCACATATTCTTTATCATTCTCATCTTCATCGGGAACATTATTAACAAATGTCGACGTTTGCTCACATTTTTCTTGCCGTGAGGAATTTTCCTTACGTTGTGCATCCAAGGATTCTAATTGGCTAGAAAAGTCTACAAGTCAATCTCTGCTGTCCCATTCATACGAAGAGTTTTTTATATCAGTCATGTACTGAGAAACACTCAGCAGCTTGAGATTATCCTTTACTTGCAGCGCAGAAGGTCGCATTTGTCTTCGTCTGAGCTGTGAGAACACGTTCTCTAAGCAGTCCTGAGTAAACCTTCCGCCAAGCACAAATGTGTATCCATTGGAGAGCAGCTAGTCTACTATCCTCAGAAAACTGTCCGTCAAATTTAGACAGTTTCTTATGGGAATTTTCGGTGGAGTGAAAGGATAGTACAAAGTCCGCCATGTTTCACGCACAGTCTGACGTTTGCTTATGGATTTTATCATAGGAGTAAAGAGCTACAGAGTCGCCGTCAACGCCAATACCACCGCTGCTTGCCAGGGCTTCCAGCGCCTATTCTTCCCTACTTTAACATTGTATATCATTGTTCGGAATTCAGTAAGGGCAGACATGGCCTTTTCATAAGCGATCATATTTCTTCTGCTCAATGCTAAATCAGACGACCTTGATGTCATATGATCAAGCCAGGTGGCCATGCATTCGATTACGAATGCTGTGGTTAATATATCCGATCTTCCAGTCTCTTTGCTGTAAACTCTCAAGGCCGCTGCTACTGTGTGATTGACGTATTTGGTTGAATGTTTGACCTTCATTTTATCAAAATTCGATATGGTTTTGGTGAAGTCAACATCTTCGGCTTTTAATCCGCAAGCCATTTTTAAGTCACAGCTTTCTTCATATGCGACGAGATCCTTAAGGTGTGTAATATCTGCTACCGGGGATTGGAGGTTGTATTTGGTCATTACGTCTGCTGGTATAACTATGATTTGGTTATTTAACCATCCCTGTACCATGCTTTTAAATAAATGAGTACTATCGGGCAGCACTTCCAAAGTACGTGTATCATCGACAGGATGTTTGAGTGGACGGTTGTTTAAAACCTGGTCTTGGGAATGTAAAATTCCTAGGTCGTTCCACAAACGCTTGTTATTACCTGCAAAATACATATACAATTCAATATTGAACTAATAAACAATACGAGATTACTTTAGAGGCGAATTAAAAATAGGGTAAGGAATCACTCTTTGATAAGCTTCTTTTGGAAGGAACTACATTCTTACCCAAGGCGTCCAAACGTGTGGTGGAGGTGTGGCATTATCCAAGCTGTCGAAACCGATATCGAAATATCATGTCGACACTATTTACACACCACAGCACATGGATCCAGTTTTTAAACGTGTGTGGTGAGGCATCACAAAATTACTAACTCCGAAACAAACCATTTCCGTGACTTGGTGTCTTCGACTAAGTTTCTTATAAGCACTATCTATTGACGAAAAAAATAGTTCAAGATCTAAATTTTTTGCTGATATTATGTATAGACTTTCCGTTTGATAGCGGAAAAACAAACAGAATAAAAAACGATGTTTTGACCATATTTTTCTTAAATTTTGACGCCTTCAAAAGAGTTGTTTATTTTGTCCAGATGAAGAAGTTTGCCGAAGACATGAGTTCAGCTTCGAACCTGTTCGGATACGGTTGTGTATAAGTTTATTTCTGTTTTGTGCGTGCGTTCGCTGATTTTGCCAGATTAGCGCTGGCACTCTGCCTCCCGGACGGTTATACGTGTGTGATTGGTGGTTTTCTCGCTTTCCGAGAAGTTTTGGAATCGAAAAAGAAAACGTGATGCATCATGTTTGCAGGCATCAGAAGAAATGTCGCTATCTGCGTTGTTTGTTTTTTCTTCGCTTGTGCTCCCGGTACAGAAATTTGTGGCGTCGCGTGTGATAGTTTTTGATTTCAGTTTGTTTACGCGTTGTATGATTTTGTGAGCGGTCGCTTCGTGCGTCATGGAGCAATCGACTACATTCGACCAGAGGATTGATCCCCGTAGGGCGGGTCTATAGCGCCCATTACACATGTCAATATATTGACAATAAATTGACATACTGACAATATTATTGAAAAGGTGATATTGATGATAATGATTGATGACAAGTATTGACGAAAAGCTGATTTTCATTTCACTTTGTCAATACTCAGAATATATTGACAAAAAAAAACAGTCAATTCTATCAATATCATCAATATACGAATATTGACAACATCAATGGCAATACGTTTGAAGCCTTTTAACCTCAATGTTACTTGTCTCAATTTCCCCACACAAGAAACACGGATCAGCGGGTCAAAAGAGAAACGTCGTTGCTGGACCTATGCACTGAAAAAAGTTTTCATATAGTTTTCATTGGGAACGCACATGATATGATATCATATTATGATATGATGATATCTGAAATTCAAATAACGTTCATACGATCACATGAATTGTATATGACAAATCACATAAACTTCATTGGACACATGGTTCATGTGATTTTGTGATGCGATTCCCAATTATGAGATCACATGAAAGTTAAGTGAAATTCTAATGGATATTTTCCATTGGAAATGTGATTTATTTTTTGAGTGTGGAAAATACTAACTACACATCAAATTCAGATTTTACCCGGTTTTTGAACTACTGAAAAAGTCGGTAAAATTTCAAATTACCATCACTCGTAAGAAATCAATAAAATCGACACATTATCATTGAACGGTTTTAAATAGGTCCGTACAATTTCGTAATAAATTTCAAAATTGTTGAATTGGTTGGTACTAGAAATACTCAGAGGGAGAGATGGGCAGAGAGAATGTTTTAAGCCAAATGAGCTGTCAAAATCTGAGCCAATCAAATTCCCATTAGAATTTTTCCGAGGATTTCTTATTCTTTCTAGAAAAAATTTGAGAGTATTGCAATCGAACAGAAATTCAATCCCTTTTATGTTTTGTATGCTTCTCAAATTCAACTAGGTTTTGGAACCAAAAACAATATTCAAACTCTATTGATTAATTGATCTTCGTTGGTTAATGAATAGCACCAAGAAATGTGCAAAATATTGTGATGCAATCAATTACCACCTATCTCACCCTCTGAGTATTTCTAGTTGGTACTATCCTTTCACTCCACTGAAAGTTCCAATAAGAAACTGTCAATATTTGTTAGAAGAGACGATTTCTCGACGGTTCCGTCAACGCCAATATCAAATGTTGTATCTTTTTGACAGGACACAGAAAATACATAGGACAACCTGATAACAAACTAATGGAATTGAATCAAATCGATTGTCGACTGCGCGGAATTACCACTCGTGTTGAATAACCCACGTTTATGGTATGCAGTTTCCCATAAATAAACTATTATGCTGATGTTTTGGTAAACATTCCTAAAACTTGCATATATTATTGAATTTGCGTTACGATGTAGAAAATGAACATCGATATAGACGAAGCCTGGGTAGTGATTGGCGACTGTAAAAGGATACTTTCTTATTTAGTTTGATATCCATTTTATATCACAAACGAAGATTTAAACAAAATGCCAACACTGCATGGGTGAAGGTGCATTGTGTGTCAGTCGGTCTAAATGACGTACGTTCTCCCTCCTCTTGGGTAGGGGAAGAATATTGAGAAAGTGAAATGAAAATCAGCTTTCAACAATACTCGTCATCAAACCATCGTCATCAATATTATCTTTCAATAATATTGTCAGTATGTCAATTTATTGTCAATATATTGACCTGTGTAACAAACGCTTTAGTGTATTGTCATTAATGTTGTCAATATTTATATATTGATTATATTGTAAGGAAAATTGACAATATGATGTTTGTCAATATATTGAAAAATGTAATGGGCGCTTATAGCAAACCCCACACGCATCAATATATTGACGCGAAGGGGAATTATTGACAATAGTATTGATGATGTGAATTCAGAAATATTGTCAATCTCGATGTATTGACGTCAATATAGAATGTATTGACAATATGATTATTGTCAATAAAAGCAATCGTGTAGGGTCCACTTATGATCGGAGCTACTACACCAAGCGTGACATAGCTGCTTGCAAGGGATTCAGTTGGACTGATTTGGTGAGATTGTTCCATTTTTCTACTTTTGTCTATTTAAACTTAATTTCTATGAATGCGTATCGTTTGGAATCATTTGACTCGGATGAGACTCTTAACTTTTATTTGTTTACATTGTGTTTCAATTGGTATTCTTAAGAACTTCACAAAATAAGGTTTCAATATTTAAATTGAGCAGATCGACTAGCCTGGTGGCTGCCGCTTTTGCTTACTGAGGAGAAGACCGTCGGGGATCCACATTGTAAAGATTCCCTATTTTCAGCTTTTTTACAGGCTGGAGTTGTTGTTTGAACCATTTAGTTTATCAATTTAATTTATCTGTATAACAATTATTCACAAGCATTCTTCCAGGTCAATTCAAGAATAGTTTGATGATGATAAATCTTCCTAATATTCACATTACAGTTATGACCCGATCCTGTCAATCTCTCCGCGCATCAGACTGTTATTTTTCAATAATTCCACATAATTGTAATTTCATACCTTCCTCCTTCAAGATGAATGTTTAAGATACACATACTTTGCTAGCTGACAAAATGGGGTCATTGCTGTAGAATTATTCTCTTTTTGCAGCCTTCATTCAGACTGGATCTATTGATTTAAATTATTTGAGTTTTCTTCCAGCTCTTTGATGACGGAACATCACTAGATTTATACTGTAATGATTCACTCTTACAGCTTTCACCCTGGTTTTGTCTGTTGATTTGATTTGTTTGAATTGGTTTTCAGCTCTTTGGTGTTGGCAGTCGCGGGCGATCAATTTTGCTCATGCTCATGCTCTAAGCTCATTTTCAGCATTTCGATGATGGAACGTCTTCAGATTTATATTATAATGGGGCTTATTACGGATTTCACATCACGGTGAAAAGTTGTCACTTGTCGTCACGGTGAAGTGATTCCCATTTGATTTGTACGGTAATCACGGCTCTTATTCTGAGTATCACTTTCTTATCACCGTGTAGTGACACCCGTGCTAAGGCCCAATGATACACCATTTGGTTTTGACTTCGGGCAAATCCAAGTATAATGCATGATAACACTGATTCATTTAAAACCATGGTCGCATCACTTATGAAGGTGAATCCTGATCCAACGAACCCAACTTACTAACAAAATCTCCTTTTCTGTGTCTTTTGTTGGGGTGCAGAGGTAAACACGGCACACAAACAACAAAAGTCACTCTAATATTCCTTCCCTACTCCCACCTGATTGCAAGGACGTGGCCGGCGCCCTTATTGATCTACAACATATAGAGTCACTGAAACTTGTACAATGAGAATGGAGGTCACTTCCAGCCCCATTCAGTTGATTCATTATACAATTTCACTGATTCTGATCAATCACGGAGTGCAGTCAATCTAAGCTAAGCTAGCTATTGGTTATCCTATTTGTATAGTGTTTATAGTACTACATATCTTTCATTATTGACTTTACATCATTTAATATTATTGTAAATTACATTTTATTATACTTAATTCTTAATGTTAGCTATTATGAGCGGCTCCAGGGAAGCATAGTGTCAGCTTGAAAAGAAATCTGAATCGTTCATTATCTGTTTTGTAAAAATCTTGTGTTTATTGTATCTTGTTACATGGCATTATAACGCATTTTCAATATTACATTACATTTAAATAAGTATTAACCCGGTTACACACATTTCAGGTCATCCAGGTCTTAAATAAGATGGGATCCGTTCCTTTTATCAACAGTTGTGATATTGCATCATATGCTGAAAATATATGAATTATCGCGTATTTCTGTTGTTCATTACATACCAGGTGAGGGCTTAATCATATTTTGCCATCTAGTGTTTTGGTTTTGAGATGCTCGATAACCTTAGAGGGATCGGTTTTGCTTAATGAGCAGAACATCATGGGTTTAATCCCAAGCTCTCCCACAACATAACACAACACAAACATATCAAGTATCATTATAGCTAAAAATATTTATTTGCATAATATAACCTGGAAATTTCAGGGTTACATCTTCCTTATTGAGAGCTGAGGAGACATAGAGCTGTATCATATTGTATGTAAAATAATTATTATTTTCATTGCGGAATACCAGTTTTTTTTATCCATATAAATGTATTTTCATTATTACGTATTTTAATGTTCTGATATATTTCATTTCTCCATTACATATGTTTACTATATATATAAATAAATACTGGGTTGGGAGGGAGCATCAGGTTATCATTTGACCTGGAACTGGACGATTGGAGTGGTATGACAACCGGAGTCTAGGAGGGAATAAACACTATCATTTTCTTTATCCTACCGATTCGATTGTGATGGTGTGAATTCTACTCCAACAGTTTCATGGAGATTGACGCACCCTTCTTAACAAACCATCCTGTAGGAAGCTTAATAAGTATTGCGAATTGCGTCATTCGATTTGTTGGATCGTATCGTTGGAAGGAGATACTTAAATTCCCGTGGATTTCGCGTAAGTGCCTCTGCTTACGGGTCCACCCCACCGTTTTTGGCCCTTCATACAGCGATATTGTGAATTCAGATCGGTAGCTCAAATTGATCTTGCTATTAAGTGGAGCTGCATACAAGACAAGATCTTCGAAGGGATGGTGGCTACCTTACATACATACATACATACATACATACATACATACATACATACATACATACATGAAGAAGTTTGCCGAAGACATCAAGTTTCTAAATCATCGGGACAAAAGTTAGATTTTGGTGTCGCCTATTGTAAGGGGCTGTTCATAAACTACGTTGACAGTTTAAGGGGGTTGGTAATTATCCACGGCCCAAACAAATTTAAAAAAAATGTATAGACAATTGTCGACGCAGGGGGGGGGGGGTGGATGGTGTCAAGAATAAAAAAAAAACAGTCTACATAATTAATGAAGAGTCCCTAAAGAGTTTGGAACTTTTTGTTTACGCCGATAGGCGGTTCTTATTATGATAAGAAACTTTGCCGAAGACATTAAGTCACGCAAATGCTTTGTTTCGAAGTTATTAATTTTATCCTGATAGATTGCATCCCATGGGCCTTCTTTCAGAAGCATCTCTTACAAGTTTCTAAGGAGCTGTGCATATACCACGTAGACAACATAGAGGGAGGGGGAGCATGACGAATGTCCACGGTCCATACATATTTTTAGAAATTTATATGAGGGCTTGTCTACGGAGGGGATGGAGAGTCTAAAACCCCCAAAAAGCTGTCCACGTAGTATATGGCATCCCCTTACTCAAATATGATTGTACCCTACTTTCTTCATCAAGTAGTTTTCTAGCTTTTTCACACTTACCTCCACAATCGCTAACGACTGCATGGACACGTAGGCCGATTCCCTCTGCCCGTTCAATCAAATTAAAAATGATGCCATGGTTGATCGAATCACCAGAAAAAATGATACGCTACGACTTGCTTCCAACGGGAATGTACACCAACAATCATGAACACCATAACATGGTTAGCAATGCCTGTGTGATGTGGAAGAGTAACTGGTCCAATGAACTTTTTCAAGTTAGAACAGTAATTACTTCCTTGTTGTATTGACATTTCATCGAAAATTATTGCACAATCCAGATCGTTATAGTGCATTCCTGTTATTTTGTGTCGCAGCAGATCAAAAACTTTGGTAAGGACTTCAGCATCAAACCGAATCCCTTGCAGTTTTTCCCTTAGAGTTCTGCCACTAGGCAACTGACGCTTCAACCGTTCCGTTTCATATGCCGTTGATTCACACAAAAATTTTGTTTTTAAGCCTTCTATGATGCTTTCGTTGGACCATTTTTTAATTTTCTTTACTCCAGTCGTAAGAAGCTGTAGCTGATCTTTGCCAAAATTTTCCTGCAAGGTCGTGTTGATGTTATTTGCTTCCAAGTGCGAGATTTTTCTTTTTAACGTCGCATTCTCATTTTTGTACGACATAAGTCTCCTGCAAATGCATAAAAAAGAAAAAAAAACATCGTTTTAAAATACGCTTAAAAGTTTGGTTATGAGTTTCCGCAAAAATCCTGTTAATTACTTATTGCAGATTGCAACTGAAACTGAGCTATTTAAAAAATGCAAAAAATGTGATAAAAGTGTACGTTTACGTTTAATCTTCTTGGTGCCTTGGGTGCACTTATTCTTTATAATGCAAGAAATAAGCGCACCGAAGACACCAAGAAGATGAGACCTAAACGAGCACTTTTATCACACTTTTTAATAAGTTAAAATGCGCTCATTTGTCCAGTTAGGCCTGAAGTACGCAATAGTTTCACATTGATCTAACACACAAAATAATCGCTATTTGATCTCACAGAACTTTACCTTTGGCACTGTTGACTCTGGATTTTGTTCCAGACGCATTGGTTACATTCAAGATTCTCCGGAAGATTTGATTGTATACTTCTATCATTAACGGATTGAGAACAATATACGGAATCGGCACTATTTTCACCATCATGTTCATCTGGGTGTAAAACTTCGTCAAGATATTCAATGTCTTGATACTGCACCGGCTTCGTCGAAGTTTGTGTGCTTGGATTTATGCTCGGATTTATGTTCTCAATATCATCAACGTCATCCTCCATACCACGATCAGTGCGTTTTGGATGAGAAATTTGCGGGACATCTGAGTAGCAGGGAATCGCCCCGGAAACTTTTCTAATTTTTCCTCCACTGTCCAAATACACATGCTCCTCGCCAAAGTGCAACATCTTCACTTGTGCAAAAAATTTTACTTACGCTACACAGTCGGTGACTTCCAACTATTTGAAAATCTTCCGGCAGTCCGCAAAACAGTTTCCATTGTTTCAAACAGGGTGCCTTCCATTCATTTTGACTAAAAAAATGTTTTAGGAAATTATGGAATAATACGATATTATGATGGTATTTTGTATGTGTAAGGAACAAGACAAATTTTTAAAGTTTGTGTTTGACACATAAAACCTGCAAATTTAGCTTTGACAGAGCCACAATGAGCGATTTTCCGATCGCCTCTTCGCGAAGAGTGAAGAGTGAAGAGTGGGTGAGATAAATGACAAAATCGCTTATTGCGACTCTCATGCAGCAACATTGGCTGGTATTATGTGTCAAACACAAACTCCACAACCTTTTCTTGTTGCTTACACAAACAAAATATTATTATAATATCTTATTGTTCCATAATTTTATAAAACATTTTTTTAGCCAAAATGAATGGAAGGAACCCTGGTTTCAAAATGGCATACTTCGCGGGGAATCGGAAAAACCCAACATTTTTTATGCCATTGTGGGAATTATTCCTGCAACTTTTAAATAAACACTTCATTTTCAAACCAAAACTAAAGTTTGTTTACATAACAACTTGCTGCACTGAATGCGAGTCATTCTATGTGTAAGCATTTGCAAGTGTTGCTAGACAATATGAAAAATAATCGTGCTGCCATTTTTACGGCATTTCTACATAGAGGTAACTCTAAGACCACTGGGTCCCGAAGAAAATCATTATTATTTTTGGCTCACTCAGTACCAGAACAACGGTCCCAAGCAGTCCCAAGCTATTTCACTCACCCCTGCATGTTCTGCATGAATCCACACACCCCTGATGTTATCTGTCAAACTTTCATAGCGAATCAAAACAAACATAGTGTAGTAATAGAATTTCAACTTGAATAGGGTACGTTAATCGTTTGCTTGGGACCAATAGGCTACTAAAGTGGTGAGCCAATTTAAAATCGTTAGTTTCGTATTGATTGTTGATTTCTATCCGCCGGTCTGTGTTTACTACACCGTCTGTAAGGCCGACGTCCCGCGAGAGAAAAAACAAAACACATTCGACTTACTAACATAGCAGAAAAATAATATACCCATACACAGCAAAAAAAATGTAATATCGATCAACGTAATTCAAGCTGATGTATGAAATAATGATGTAATAGCAAAACGCAGATACAATATTACATCAATGGATGTAATTTTGTTCGCAAAATCGATGTACATCGTACAATGTGATATTACACAACCGATGGATTGACCTGGTTGCAGCAGTTTCGATGTAATATTCAACAAATTTTTTGCTGTGTATACGGCAGTGATATGGGCCGATAATATGTATGCGACGCGCGCAGCTAGGGAGTGAAGAGAATAAGAGTAGAGAGGGTGAGCATGCCCAAAGAATTGTGTACGTAGTAAACAGGTTTAGGATAGTATAAAATAAATTGATTTATTAGAGACAAGTTGACATCAACATGAATCCGTTCGACTTTGTACATTTGTCAACTTGACACTCCGAACATAGTTTACCCATTTTTGGGTAGGTTCTGCTTTGGCCGATCTAGGTGGATTCTACCCAAATTTGGGTAGTTTTGAAATAGCATGTACAGAATCCAACTCTGGTGCCGCTGTCAAATAATAAAATATCATGTGCCCTATCAAAAAGTTCGGGTTTAGTTGCTCGCGCAGGTCTAGGCGCTTAATACAAAGGTGACACACGAGGAAGAAGTGTTAGTTTGTTTACCAAAATGAACTATGCCCATTTTGTTATGGCAAGTTTTGCTATAAGAGATGCTACTCGTGTTTATCAGTGAAATTCACATCAAAGATTGATTAATTGCGAAGGAAATCAATTTGGCACGGCATTTGTGACCAGAATACACGTTCCGGTCGTATGAAAGAGGTAAAACACTGTCCAAATCCACCCATATTTTTTTTTTGTTTTGAAATTCTGTATGGCAAAATAGTGAACTTTTCGTGAAAATTAACGGCAAAGAACTCACCAACACTGGGAGACCGTGAGCTCCTGCCCATTTGTCATAAAACCATCTTGCGCGCAGGTAGCGTGTAAATTAATGTTGACGTCCCTGACCGTGTCGTTCAGAATTCATCCGTTAATAAACAAACCAGTGCCAAATGGATGATTATTCCTAAATTACAGCAGTGTTAGTGGTTTGTTTTCATCGGGAAATATATTCCCAATGAAAACATTGGTGCACGTATACGCGTACGCACACTAGTGCATTAAACTCCAGCAATCTCAAACGAGAAAGAGTTTGCACTTTGGCTGAAAAAATGATAGGCGATCGTTGCCACCCGTTGTTGTTTTGTCATAGAATGTGCCCTATCAGCATTTCGGTTTGCTTGCGCTGAAACTGGTCGCGCATTTAATCGCAGTTCCGTCAAACCCCTCCTCGAAGTCATAAGCTGATTAATTTCAAAGTGAAACACAGACTACGCAGTAACCTTTACGTATATCCTAAAAGGTTAGTACTTAAGTGAACAGAAAACAGTTAACTAGTGCGTATAGATTAGATTAAATACTCTGTAATCAAAAATTCGATTACAATTCCAAATTCAGTCATCATCAATGTGTTTCCAGAAATGAATGACGGCAATCGAATGTGCAGGTAGGCAGCTTCCACACCTGCGTAGGATATCGCACCCATTCAATACACATGGGCCGGGACCAACGTCTTTACTTCCCTTCCGAAGGAAGACGTGACCAGAGATTTTTATGCCTCAGGAAAATCCCACCGACCTCGGCTGGGATTGAACCCAGACCCATCGGGGTGTTAGAAAGCAGTCACGCTTACCACTACACCACCGGCGCCGGCAATTCCACTGTCAACAATTTATGGCGTTTAAGCTGCTGTTCTTTATTTTTTTGTCGCGCGTTGCAGCGGTACGTAATGAATATGTGTCATAGAATGTGTCCTATTAGCATTTCGGTTTGCTTGCGCTGAAACTGGTCGCGCATTTAATCGCAGTTCCGTCAAACCCCTCCTCGAAGTCATACGCTGATTAATTTCGAAGTGAAACACAGACTACGCAGTAACCTTTACGTATATCCTAAAAGGTTAGTACTTAAGTGAACAGAAAACAGTTAACTAGTGCGTATAGATTAGATTAAATACTCTGTAATCAAAAATTCGATTACAATTCCAAATTCAGTCATCATCGCTGCTTTCGAGGTGCATGAGAGTCAGTTTTGGTGGACAAAAGAAACCGATTGAACAAGTGCCGTTTTAATGGTGGGCTGAAACCATATTATCTCAATAATGTGTTTCAAGAAATGAATCGTTGATAAGTTTTAGTTTTGGTTTCTGTTTAATTCTGGTTCCAACCATCTAGAATGTACTTCAATTTGGCTTCTTTGGTAAAGATGTGCATTTCATAATGTTGAGAAATGCTGTCCAAGACCAATGATTTACAAAAAGAAGGTCCACATAAAATAATATACCGCATTAAAGACATCTTCAGTCTAGGATTGCGATACTTTGGGGATGAGATAAGATGGAGCACCAGGTGGAACTAAACCTGAGGAGCATTTCGCAATAATATGTAAAGTGAACTTCCCTATTGGAATTTTGAAGTTGGAAATAATTCACGTCCAATTCACACTCATTCAACCACCGCAACCATTTTCGAGTTGGAAAATACTTCCCCGTTTATTAATAGGTATATCAATTTATTTTATACTATCCTAAACCTGTTTATCACGTCCACAATTCTTTGGATATTCTTACCTTCTGTTCTTATTCTCTTCGCTGCCAAGCTGCGCGCGTCGCATACATATTATCGCATATTTCTGCTATGTTACTAAGTCGAATGTGTTTTTTTTTTCTTTCGCGGGACGTCGGCCCTCGTGGCTCTGCAATAGGCAAATCAAAGCCGGCACTCGTGGAGAATAGAATAACTATGAAAGTGATGATGGTTTCCATGGGGAGGTATACGAGTGCAATCTTCAATTGCTTTTATTTTGAAAATGGAGCATTTTATTTAAATCCGATTACTGCTACAGTGGTAGAAAAGCTGAAATCTATGTATACACCTAAAAATCTGAAAAGAATTATTTTTTTTCTATTTTATATGCCTATTTAGTATTCCTTGAGTTTTCTACTAACGTAGCATTAACCTGATTTATATAAAATGCTCTATTTGCAAAATAAAAGCATTTTAAGATTACACTCGTATACCTCACCGTGTAAAATTTTGAAACCATCATCACTCTCGTAGTTCTTCTATTCTCCACGAGTGCCAACTTTGATTTGCCAATTATCTTCTTCCTTTTTCTTCATGACGAACAATTGGCAAATCAAAGTTGCTTTGCTTTTATTTAGCAAATGGAGCATTGTATTTAAATCTGGTTGTTGCTACAGTTGTAGAAAAGCTGAAATCTATGCATACACCTTAAAATCTGAAAAGAAATTATTTTTTCTATATTATATATCTATTGAGTAGTCCTTAAGTTTTCTACTAACGTAGCATTAACCAGATTTAAATAAAATGCTCCATTTGCTAAATAAAAGCATTTTAAGATTGCACTCGTATACCTCACCGTGTAAAATTTTGAAACCATCATCACTCTCGTAGTTCTTCTATTCTCCACGAGTGCCAACTTTGATTTGCCAATTTCTGCAACACAGCTCGTAGAAGGTAGAAGGAAACGACCAAATTGTTGGCAAGCTGCTTCACGAAGTAAAGCCGAAGATGATACACGTGAGTTAATGGGATTTTTATTTTGTCATGTCTTTTATCGATTCCGATCAAACTATGTCCTCCACCATGTCTATTGCAACAATGGAGGCAAGTAATATATACCACTCCGATCGAGCTGTGTTGCAGTGGAGCAGTTCCACACAGATTCGCAAATCGTTTCGGATCGACCTTTTACGATTATGATAAAACTCATGCGTATGATTGAAAAACTGTGAATAGCAAAGTTTAAGGAAATTAATTGGTCTTTTAGTTAAAAATACTTTCAAGATTGAGCACACACGAATAACATCTCAAAAGAGCGAAAATTGCTCAACTTATGCGACAAGTGAATTCTAACCAACGAGTATCTCGAAAATAACAACTTTGGGCTATTTAAGCATTATGCGCTTTTTTGTTGTAAATTTAATGTGTTTTAATTTTAACACTATTTTAAAGATATTCGATAACTATTGGTAGTATTTTGGATAATACTTATTTTTTCAATAATTCATAACTTTTTTGTTTATTATTTGCCCAGCAAATGCACAGTGTTAATATGTATTACTTTATCTAAACTACAGAATAAATATAAAAAAATAATTTAAAAAAATATATGCAGTTATATATGAGTAATTTTAATTTTTTTTTGTTTTTGATGATTTTGATTTTTTTTTGTAAAAAAACATAATTTTTACAGTGTATATTTCTTCTTGAAAGGCACAATATTTTTCCGCAACTTCTTCTAAGACACCATCTCAATCAAACAAATCGTTCGTGAGATATATGTTTTTCTATTGATGCGTATCATTTTTGCATAAGCCCTTTTCAAGTGTACACGACTAACAAAACTAGGGAACCAAATATGTAAAATGGCACGTTGGACAATAACCAACAACTGTGCAAAGTTTCAACATAATCGTAGAAGGTCGATCAAAAAATTTAAAAAAAAAATCGTCATTTGAAATGGAACTGCTCTTTTATTGATCTGTGTGCTGAAAATACCTGGGAATGTCTGTATATGGCTGTGGAAATACAAAGAGAAAGTCGACGAAGAGAATCTGTGAATGTTAGTTAGGACCTAATGCAATGTTCAGCTTGATATGTTCTGCATCCTTGGATTTAAATTCATAATGAAATCCTTTTTTTTTTTTTTTTTTTTTTCTTTATTTTTGTGATTTTTAGCCGTAGGCTAGTTCATCACATTTGATAATCGAGGGTCAGGCTTAGGGCCTGCCTCGAAAGAAAGCGTTTCAGTCTATCGTTACATAACGTACAACTGGCTCTGATTACCCACCAAAAGGGACAGACAACATTTTAAAAAAACTTAATGTAAAGTGGGAGTTACAACGGGACTGTGGTGAGGAATGGATGCGCGAACAAGGTAGAGCTCCACCGTAAGAGACAGTGCCCCAGTCCGGCAGAGATACCCCGACGGCAGGAAAATAGGAAGGTGAAAGAACACGGACAGCGCAGCCCACGACGAGAGGGCTAGATTTGGTTGTATAGGTGAGCGTCCTTCAAGAATGCAATCAGCGCAGTCAACGTCGAGGGGTCGTTGCCAAGTAGCTCCCTGATGCTCTCTGGGAGTCGGTGTTGTTCGCGTAGCCTCTGAAACTCTGGGCAGACACACAGCACGTGTTCCACCGAGGCAGGGATGCTGCAGATTGGACAAACCTTGTGGAAGGGTGTCCCACCGAAATTGTGGGAAATCCTCGCATGGCCGGTCCGGAGTCTTGAGATAATCCGCTGGTCTTTGTACTTGTGGCTGTCTTGCCAAGGTCGTACGGTTTCTTTGATTTTTCTCAGGAGGGTGGTGCGTGACTGAAACCATTTCTCCTGCCAGGCTTCCATGATGATAATCGCAATCCAACGCCTGACGTCTAGGAGTGGTACGTTCCTGGTGAAGCGGGGTCCGGATGGACCAGATCCCGCCAGCCTGTCCGCTGCCTCGTTTCCAGGAACACCGCAGTGCCCGGGAATCCACGTAAAAACGGTTGAGGGTGGGGCAAAACGTGTAATGGCTTGTATCCAGGGGTGGCTCGGGGCTTCGGCTTCCAGCGCCTGGATGACGCTGTGTGAGTCCGTTAGCACAAGGATCGGTTGATCTGCAGGAGTGATGGCTGCGTCAAGAACAGCAGCGGCTTCTGCGGAAAAAACGGAACACTCCTCCGGAAGACTTTGACTTGTTGCGGTGTTTGGTCCTGCCACTCCGAGTCCCACTCCGGCCCGTGATCGCGATCCGTCCGTAAAGCGATGAACGTGCCCCGGATAAACCGACCTAAGAAGTTCTGCAACGGAGCGCCTCAACGCTACAGAATTATCTCCGGCTTGGAATCCTCTCTTAATCCGCTTATCTATTTTTATAACGTTTGATCGCCAACTTTTCTCTCCATGCCAGTGGACCCTGGCCACCGGGGGGAGGTCTACGTTGGCTGCAGTGCGGATCCTTTATCCATCTCTTTGTTAGCCTTTTTTACCTTTGCGATGTGTTCCTTAAGCCTTGTTTCCAAAGTTCTTTTCGTCTGATCAATATTGCAATCTGGACCAGAGATTTTGTAGACTCCGACTTTCCCTAGGACACTTATTGAATCTTTTGTTGATCCTAACAGTGACTTCAGCTGATATGTCCTGTTGCTGAATACTAAATCTAGGCCAAAACTTCTAAACTTGTAAATAAATGGTTTGGTAATGTTTTTGTTAAAATTCACCGCTACCCATTTTAAACCCTCAGTTACTGGTGTAAGAGTTGTCGAAATACGCCTAAAATGATCCCTTGTTCTTTTATCCATTACTGCTTGAATCATTTTTTCTTGATACCCATTAAGTCTAGCGATTTCAAAAATGTGAGCTATTTCCTTTGATTTGCCTGTATCGCCAAGAGGAAGAGTTTGCATCCTGTGAACCATAGGGTGGAAAGCGGCCATTTTGTGCTGGTAGGAATGGTTTGAAGTGCTTGGTATTACTCTCTTTGTGATTGTTGGTTTTCTATAGATTTCGAAATTGAACGAAGACGTTTCCCTGATGATGAGAAGACCTAAGAAGTGGAGTTAACCGTATCTCTGTTCTTCGTGAGTAAATTTTATGTCCTTGTGAGAACAAAGCGGTCATTTCTGGGCCAACGTGGAGTTGAGCCGACTGCGATCTTCGATTCCACTTTGGCTGCAAGAGCAATAACAGCCGAATTCAATCTCTCGATGTCCTCTTTCATCGAATCAACCGCATTTGGAGCCACAGAAGTCTGATTGACGTCACGGTTCACGATATTATGGAAGTGGCCGTTTGAAAAAAGCGCCGCACAGTGATCGCACATCCAGAAGACATTCTTCTCGTACAATCCAAGTTGAGATCAACTTTGGCACAAATCACGTGAAATGTGTCGCCACAAAAACCGCGACAAACAATACGTTCCAAGTCCGAAATGGTTTTTTGGCACTTCTTGCAAGCCATGATCACTGTACTGAAAACGATGTACTCGTACGGAAGGTTTCTTACGAACTAACATATATGATTTATTCTGGATCTACACCACCGCGTGCGATGTTTTTTTCTTATCGGTATGCTACCTACGTTCGGCCCTACTATTGATCGTGAAGCGATCGATAAGGTACGGGATGGAATTATAATGGACATTGGTTGAAGTAGATCAACCATATCACCTATACTGATCAAGTGAGTGATCTTGAAGTGGCATGTGGTGGCTAGAGATACAAAAAAAAAACTTCCCAAGTAACAATTTCCAGTTGAAGAAACGCTTTCGTTTTGATTTTGTTCAGCTGCATGTTGAATAATAATTGCACAATGTGTTCACCACAACTTTTATAAAACCCTTGTTTACACTGGTTTGGAGAACCTATACAACTGCAACACAAAGGTGTTGTCTAACGTATTCAGTAAAACGTTTACCCAAAATCAATTTCTTGTTGAAGAAACGCTTCCATTGTGATTTTATTCAACTGCATGCTGAATAATAACTGTACAATTTGTTTATTACAACTTCTGTAAAACTCTTGTTTACACTGGTTTGGAGAACCTGTTCAACTACAGCATTATATGTATACGCGGTATAGGAGTAGAAGCAACTTTTATACAACGTTTATAGATACATATTTAAAGTCAAGCTTTATTGTTTTGGTGAAAGCTCTTATACAACGTTTGTAGACACTTCCTGACAGCTGCTTTGAAATTTAGTAGAGGGTAAACCTGAGAGGCGTTTGTTGCACTCTTTTATGACTCCTAAATAATCATTGTACAGCAAGCGGTGAAAAGCGTTTATAGCACTTTTTAAGGACTCCTTAATAACCGTTGTGTAAGTACTCACAATATTCACATATTAAAATTAGTTTAACAATTGTCGTGGTACGCCAAAATAATTACTTGTACAGTTTTTATTAATTTAATTTATTTGTGCACATTGAAAAAAATATGTAATTATGCCATAATTCACATTCTGTGATCATGGAGGAGAAGTAGTAACAAGCATCTGTTTAATCTTTGATTGATATTCTTTCAATTAATCTCTCTAATCATTAATTGAGAGAATTTATCTAGAAATGTTATCGTTGATTATATGATATATGTCTTAAATTGATGATTGCATTTATTAATAACACCTATATATAATTTACCTCTACTCCACCGAGGGTCTCTCGAAGCAAGATTCGAACTCATGATCCCGGATTGCCAGCCGCTTCTGTTTCCATCTGCTCTATTCTTGAATACATATTTTGATCATATGAGAGAAGTATATTAAGCTCATCTTGAGTGACTTCTCTTGCAGTCGAATAATCATTGCCTTATTGTCATATAAACGTGCCTATCACTTGTGCTATTTTTAGCAACAAAATTGTGGTTGGTGGTTGGTCGAACGTAAACAATCATTTAAGAGTGCTCCAACAGCTTTTAAAACTTTTAATCAAATGGCAATACAACTACATTCTTGTTCAACTCTGGAAGCTATTATTCAACGTTTGATCAACTCAGGTGTTGTATAAGAGCTTCCAATGGTTTGTTTTGATGCGCTTATTTCACGTTCTATATAGCTCTTGTCAATCAGTTTAACAAAGGTGCTATAAAAGTTATCGTATGTCTTATAAAGCATATAATTAAACCGAACGTAAACAATCATTTAAGAGTGCTCCAAGCAGTTTTTGAAGCTTCTAACCAACGAGGCAATACAACTACATTCTTGTTCAACTCTGGAAGCTTTTATTCAACGTTTGATCAACTCAGGTGTTTTATAAGAGCTCTCAATTGCTTGTTGGGTTATATCTCGGTGACCGGCGTGAACAAATGTTATCTGGCGGGGTTTGCAAAAACAAATTAAAAAGCGATTCTCTGCCCTGATGAACAAATTTTTTGAAAATGATGCTTCTCAATTAGAGACCCGAGTTCCAAACCCTTTTGGAAACTCACAAAAATTTTGAAAAAAAAACCTCAAAAGCCTGTTATAGCGCTTAAAGAAGGTGGTAAAATTTTGATCACAAATTTGGAAAAACACAGAAACTTGCTAGGCAATTCGAGAGTTCCCATAGTGTCAATTTGGGTCTTACTAGTCCTATTGAGAATCAGGTTGCTCGGGATTATCTGAATATTTTCTCACGGGAACTAAAAAGTTTCATAATATGAAAGCTCCAGGTTATGATGGAATTTTCTATATTATCATCATCATCATCATCATCATCATCATCATCATCATCAAAAAACTCCCAGAGAGTACCTTGTCTATCTTGGTGAAAAAATCCAGCGAATAAAAATCCAGCTGAAGCCTCTACATAGCTACCGTCCAATAAGTTTGCTTTCTTCAATAAGTAAACTTTTTGAATAGATAATTTTGAATGGAATGATGTTTCACATCAATACGAACTCAATTTTTGCAGATGGGCAATTTGGATTTCGCCATGGGCATTCAACTACTCAACTCTTAAGAGTTTCCAATTTAATTCGTTCAAACAAATCTGAAAGCTGCTCAACTGGAGTTGCTCTTCTAGACATAGAAAAAAAGCATTCGACAGTGTTTGACATAAAGGTTTGATTGCTTAATTGAAAAAGTTTAATTTTCCACTCTGTATTATGAAATTAGTTCAAAATTCGAGTAGTCCAGTATTAGTACACTGAAGAAGTCTGATCATTGTAGACGAAATACGCGTATCTGTCAAGGATAAGCAAATAAGGTAGTGGAACTAAATGGAAATTACTAATCCTTCTCTCTTTCTGTTCTATATTACTTTGATGTGCCCCTCGTTTGAAGAACAATCTACTACTACTTTTATATTATACACTCTCGGCACACACACACCTACCTATCATTCTCTTGAACGCCATTGTTAAATTAGATCTTGCGCGATACGGATCGCTACGTGAATAAGATGAAATAAAAGTTATTTCTGATTAAATTCTTGATTTATTTCGAAGAATAGAACATGGTGTCAGAAGCTGACGTGTCCTTCTGAAAGTTTTTCCGGCGTCATCGTTGAAATCGCGGAAAATCGTGCGGAAAGTAGTTAACGAAAAAAGTTCGGTTCGTGTTCGGTCGTGCGTCGTAGCAGCGGCCATTTTGAAAAGTGTTTTTGCTGGTCGGAAGTCTTCATCGAAATGGACGCCGATCAGTTCAGAGAATTCATGCAACGTCAAACCCAGATGTTACGCGATCTGGTGCAATCCATGAATACAGGAAGAGGAAACGAAGCAGCTCAGCAGCCATGTGCATCCGGGGTACCTGTCCCACTACCTTCACCCTTAACGCTGGAAGGAGACATGGCCGAGAATTTCGGCTTCTTCGAAAACAGCTGGTTGGAGTACGCCAGCGCCATTGGCATGCAACAGTGGCCAGCTACGGATAATTCAAAGAAAGTCAGTTTTCTATTGTCCGTAATCGGTGAGCCAGCTCGGAAAAAGTTCTTTAATTTCGAGCTCACAGCTGAACAAAAAGTGAACCCAGAGGAGACTTTGAAAGCTATCAAGGCAATCGTCGTGCCGAAACGGAACGTGAATGTCGACCGTTTAGACTTTTTTGGTGCCGTGCAAATGTCAGGAGAATCTACGGATGATTTTTGCTCTCGGTTGAAGATGCTAGCCAGACTCGCCAAGCTGGGCGACCTGGCCGCGGAACTGACTGCATTCAAGTTGATCACATCAAATAAGTGGCCACATCTACGTTCGAAGCTATTAACCATGTCTGACGTTACCTTGGAGAAGGCTACCGATCTGTGCAGGGCTGAAGAAATCGCATCAGCAAGAGCAGTGGAACTTGGAGTACCAGTGAAGCAATCGGAAGTGAACAAAATTCGAAAAGCGAAAGGAGAATTCAAAGCTGGATCGTCCAGATGCAAGTTTTGCGGTGACCGACATGAGTTCGTGAAAGGTGCATGTCCAGCTTTCGGCAAGCGGTGTCATCGATGCCACGGCAAGAACCACTTCGAGAAAGTGTGTAAAGCTACTGGAAAATCCAAGAGCCGGAAGTTCAAGCAAGTGAAGGAAGTGCAAGAAGGAAGTTATTCGGAAGGATCGAAATCTAGCTCCGACAGTGATGCGTCGTCGCAAGCAGGTGATGTGGAATACGAAATCGGAAAAGTGTACGACAATTCAAACAGTGGAGGCAGTGTCTTGGCAGAATTGGACCTAAAATTCGCCGAGCAGTGGAACGCAGTATTATGTGAATTGGACACCGGAGCCAACACCAGCCTGATTGGCCATGATTACCTCGCTAAGCTTACCAATGAGAGTCACCCATCGCTACTACCAACAAAGTTTCGTCTTCAAAGCTTCGGTGGCAATCCGATCAATGTGCTGGGTCAGATAAAAGTTCCATGTCGCCGCCTCGACCGAAATTACCGCCTGGTATTGCAGGTAGTGGAAGGTGATCATCGTCCCCTGTTGTCAGCAAAAGCGTCACGTGAGCTAGGATTTGTCAAGTTTTGTCGAACAGTTTCATTCACTCAAGGGGAATCACCAGACAAGCTGATGAACATCTACAGGGTCAAGGCTCAGAGAATCATTGACGACCATCAGGACCTGTTTACCGGATATGGCATGCTGCCAGGTGTGGTTTCATTGGAAGTGGATAAGTCGATAACCCCATCAATTCAGCCTCCGCGACGGGTCCCCATAGCGGTTCGTGAGAAGCTGAAACGAGAATTGTAATCGCTTGAACAAGACGGAATAATTGTCAAGGAAACCCGCCATACGGACTGGGTAAGTAACCTAGTGATTGTTCAGCGTGGTGGGCCAGAATCAGGTGTTTGTATCTGCTTGGATCCAGTGCCTTTGAATAAAGCGTTAAAGAGGCCCAATCTGCAATTTGTCACTCTCGACGAGATACTCCCAGAACTGGGCAAAGCAAGAGTTTTCTCTACTGTCGATGCTAGGAAAGGGTTCTGGCATGTGGTGCTCGATGAGCCCAGCAGTAGGCTCACAACGTTTTGGACGCCATTTGGTCGGTATCGATGGACTCGTCTTCCATTCGGTATTGCCCCAGCCCCCGAAATTTTTCAGATAAAGCTTCAAGAAGTTATTCAAGGGCTCAAGGGGGTCGAGTGCATTGCAGATGATTTACTGGTTTTTGATTTACTGAATCTTTTTGGCCGGCTTGAGCAGCATAACATAAAGTTGAATAAGTCGAAGTTGAAACTGTGTGAGCGATCAGTTAAGTTCTACGGTCATGTGCTAACGGATCAAGGCCTTAAACCCGATGAAGACAAGGTGATTGCTATCCGCAGTTATCCAACACCGATAAGTCGGAAAGAGGTTCATCGATTTATTGGCATGGTGAACTACCTTAGCCGATTTATCCAAAATCTCAGCGTCAACATGAACAATCTGCGAAGACTGATTTCGGAATCCGTCCCTTGGCAGTGGACATCGGTGGAGCAAGCTGAATTCGAAAAAGTTAAATCGATGGTGGCTGACATCAACACTCTTCGTTATTATGACGTCAAGCAACCATTGGTCATTGAATGTGATGCTAGCAGCACTGGGCTTGGCGTGGCCATTTTCCAACAGGATGGAGTTATTGGCTATGCATCCAGAACCCTCACATCCACGGAAAGAAATTACGCCCAGATTGAAAAGGAGCTGTTGGCAATTCTCTTCGCCTGCATACGCTTCGACCAGTTGATTGTCGGTAATCCCAGTGCGACGGTCAGGACGGATCACAAGCCATTAATTGCCATTTTCCGTAAACCACTGCTATCAGCGCCTCGTCGATTGCAGCATATGCTGTTGAATCTCCAACGATATAACCTTTCTGTGGAATTCGTAACGGGTAAGGATAACGTAGTAGCAGATGCGTTGTCCCGTGCATGTCTGGCTACAACAGAACCTGAGGAGTACAAGAAGCAGAATATATATAAAGTGCTAAAAGATGTGGAAAATGTGAAGTTGAGTGCTTTTTTGCGAATTTCGGACAGTAAAATAAATGAAATTATCGAACAAACAGAACAAGATCCTTTGATGCAGTTGGTGATGAACTACATTCAAAACGGTTGGCCGGAGTCCGCTGACCGTGTGCCCGATAGTGCTAGAGTGTATTTCAACTATCGCAATGAACTTTCCACGCAAGACGGCCTGATTTTTCGTAACGACCGTATACTGGTGCCACATGTTCTTCGAAGAAGGCTGATTGGAAGCTGTCATGCGAGTCATAACGGGATAGAGGCAACTTTGAAGCTGGCACGAGCAAATCTGTTCTGGCACGAGCAAATCTGTTCTGGCCCGGCATGAACTCACAGATCAAGGATGTCGTTAAGGAGTGTGGCATTTGTGCAAAGTTCGCCGCATCGCAATCGAATCCGCCCATGCAAAGTCATGAAATCCCCGTTTATCCGTTTCAGCTCGCTTCGATGGATGTATTCTTTGCGGAATATCGTGGAGCCAAACGCAGTTTCCTGATAACTATCGATCACTACTCCGATTTCTTCGAATTGGACATCTTGAAGGACCTCACTCCGGAATCCGTTATCATCGCATGTAAGCAGAATTTCGCCCGTCATGGTGTTCCACAACGCGTCGTCTGCGACAACGGTACTAATTTTGTCAACCAGAAGATGACGAAGTTTGCTTCCGAATGGGACTTTGAGCTTGTTACGTCTGCACCATATCATCAACAGGCCAACGGTAAAGCTGAGGCTGCCGTGAAGGTGGCCAAGCATCTGTTGAAGCACAGGAAAGTGGAACGGATTATTGGTACGCCTTGTTGCATTGGCGTAATATTCCGAATAAGATTGGTTCAAGTCCAAATGCTCGACTCTTCTCCCGTTCCACCCGGTGTGGTGTGCCAGCAGCGGTTGATCGTCTGCGTCCAACGGTGGTGGAAGAGGTTCCAACTGCAATCGAAATAAATCGTAAGAAGGCTAAATTCTACTACGATAAGAAAGCAAAACAACTACCTACGTTGCGGGTGGGTTCACCAGTTCATATCCAGTTGAGGCCCGATACAACGAAGTTATGGACACCAGGAGTCGTCTCAAGTCGCCTCAACGATCGGTCCTACGTTGTGAATGTGGATGGTGTGGATTACCGCCGATCGTTGGTTCACCTCAAGCCACGTAAGGATCCCGAAACGCCGCCAGTACGCTCAGCACCTGTGGTCCCGATTACAAACCAGGAACTACGGTCGAATCCAACACCAACGGATGTTTTGGAATCTGATGCCAACCCGACAGCTGATTGTATTCCTGCCTCGATTTCTGCTACCTGTCAGGTGGAGCGCAACGCAAACAACAACACGAATGAGACGATGCCTACTTTGTTTACACAAGCTGCGGCTACACCACCCACTGCAGTTGCAAATCGGTATCGTCACATGACACCGTCGTCATCAGGCCGACCAAAGAGAACCATCCGTGTTCCGGCAAGACTGAATGATTATCAACTCTAGACTTGTGAAGCTTTTTGAAGAAACGAGAAGATGTTCTATATTACTTTGATGTGCCCCTCGTTTGAAGAACAATCTACTACTACTTTTATATTATATTATATTATCTCTCTCTCTCTCTCTCTCTCTCTCTCTCTCTCTCTCTCTCTCTCTCTCTCTCTCTCTCTCTCTCTCTCTCTCTCTCTCTCTCTCTCTCTCTCTCTCTCTCTCTCTCTCTCTCTCTCTCTCTCTCTCTCTCTCTCTCTCTCTCTCTCTCTCTCTCTCTCTCTCTCTCTCTCTCCCTCTTTATACAGGTATTCCACTAAGACGCCCACACTCATCACGAGTTCAACATTACTTAACTACCATAGCTCTGCAGGTACATTGTCAAAACACCTCAACGACTACCTTTAACAGCAGGAGTTCCTCAGGAGAGCATACTTGGCCTACATTTTATAACATTTTCATCTCGGACCTCCCTGATTTGTCACTGGGTTGCCGCAAACCTTTGTTCGCTCATGACACAGGCTTTTCTACTAAAGGAAGAAACCTTCGTGTTATTTGCAGCACACAGCAGAAAAGTTTAGATATTTTCTTTTCTTATTTACAAAGATGGAAGATTTCTCCCGACGCTTCCAAAACTCAAATTATAATACATCCAAATAAATCTAGAGCTTACTTTTTGAAAGCTAGTAGTAGCCGCATAGTCACTATGAACGGATTACAATTGGGAGGCAGCCCAGTCTTTACACCCAGAAGATCCCTGCCAAGGAGCTTTTTCCTTTATTTTACCGTCGGCTTCTGTTCCGTAATCTAGTGTCAATCACCGACGGACATCGATTGCCATCCATTGACGGCAATCGAATTTGTATGAAGGCAGCTTCCACACCTGCGTAGGATATCGCACCCATTCAAACACACATGGGCCGGGAGCAACGGCTTTACTTCCCTTTCGAAGGAAGACGTGACCTGAGATTTTTTATGCCTCAGAAAAATACCACCGACTTCGGCTGGGATTGAACCCAGACCCATTGGGGTGTTAGAAAGCAGTCACGCTTACTACTATACCACCGGCGCCGGCAAAATTAATTTGTTGTTTTTATCGATAATTGCATTTCGCATCCAGGGGATTATCCACTCAGCAGTTTGTAGTCCAAAGTGGAATAGGACTAGAAAGTAATCTCGCTTTTTTTTTAGTAAGCCTGAACAGGAAACCAGAAGAAGATGAGTTGTACAAACGAAGTATTGACAAATGGACTAATCTCAAGTAGTATTACCAGTGTTCGATCGTGGAGATCAAATTCGGATGCCGGAGGTATTACTACCCGCTATATCTGATAGCAGCACACCAAACCACGGGAAAAAGCAATTCACCCTTGTAGCACACTTCACTGGTATCGCAATGCTCTTTCTTGTGACAGTTTCTTCGTCACGAACCACCCACTGTGAATATCACGGTTTCAATCAATCCCGTGATCCATTTATTGTCACCTTTGGCTAACACCGAGATAAGGTTCGGACTTCGAAAGAACACTCGAATTTACTGCACTAGGGGGTTTGCTTTATTTGCCCGGAATAAAGGGAACGACTTGGGTTTGTTACCGGTTGCTTTGGCTTTATGTTTTGTACTGATGGGATTGTATAACTTACTTAACATTGAATGGGTTTTGTGCGTACTATAGTTTGTGGGTCGATCGTAAATTTGCAGAAACGTTCCTTATGACCGACAATGCCATTTTGAATCCAGCCTTATTTTTGAAAAGGGCATATAGAAAAAAAAACAAGCTTATCTTCAGAAAATTTTTACTCGAAAACTGTTTCCCGATCGGTTTGGTGTCTTCGGCAATATTTCAGATAATCATAACTTGGATTATAACTTGAAAACATCACTTCCAATCGAAATAACGTTAGGGACCAGAGATTCCAGATTTGCAGACATGTCTGTGAATGTGCAGAATTTTCATTTTTAATACAGACCTTTTTCACAGTGCAGCATAATAGCCTTTTAATTTTTTTCGCAGACATTTACAGATTTTAGGAGTCATAGAATTTGTCACACTTAAGCTTACATTTATAATTATGGATAGTTTACAGTCCGCATCGTGCTCTCTTGCCGTGCGGATCTATTTGCTTTTTGCTTAAGGAAGTGTTACTACTACCTAAAGCTACAACAAATTTAAACAGCACTTTTCAGTGCTCAACCTGTAAAAATTTTTCTACCTTGTTCAACTCCTCTTATTCCTCTTCGATCCTTGTTTGGACCCTACCCGAGGTAATCCTTCTTGGATATCGATTTGGAAAAATCCTCTTCGATCCTTCAGATTCTTATAGTAATCTGCTTGGAAGTCGATTTGGATAAAAAAATTACTGCCTAAACGCAAAAGAAAGGGGAAAACTCTTGACCCCCCTTCTGATGAAATTAATTTGAGTAATCAATTTGATTTGCTCACGGATGATGAGAATGATCCATCATCCAAGAAAAATTCTAGTAAATTTTCCCGGCTTAATGCCAAGAAAGAAAAGATTCCCCCTATTGTGATAACCACTACCGATTTCCATGCTCTTCGCATGGAACTTTTGAATTTCGTGAAAGTTAAGTTTTCACTACAAATTGGACGTCGGGGTGAATGCCGTGTATTGGCTGAAACCTTGGACGGATTTAAATGTCTTCTCAAGTATCTTACTGAGAAGAAGCACAAATTTTTTACTTACGACACCAAAACTGAACGTGTGTTCAAGGTTGTCATGAAAGAACTGCCCAGTGGTGAATCCCTGGATCAGATCAAAGATGAACTGGCAAAATTACTTGGAGTTGTGCCACTCCAAGTAATCAAAATGAAAATGAAATCCCGTCCTGGCGATTCGCGCAACGGGATTTCTAATGATTTTTATTTAGTTCACTTCAAGTCTAGTGAACTAAACAACCTTAAGGCCTTAGAAAAAGCTAGCCTTATGCTCCATGTCCGAGTGAAGTGGGAACACTTCAGGAAGACTGGAGGAAATTTTCAAAACCTCACTCAGTGCCGTAAGTGCCAGGGATGGGGTCACGGAACTAAAAATTGCTACATGCCAGCAAAATGCATGAATTGTGGTGATTCCTCTCACGCAAAGGACGACTGTCCTGTGAAGGAAGATCCTAAGAAATTTAAATGTTCAAATTGTGGTGAAAACCACAAATCCAATTTTTGGGAATGTAAGACTCGCAAAGCGATCCTACAATCTCGTTCTAACCGACAGGTAGGAAACGCTCCACGTTTCCGACCAGGTACAAATTCCTCTGCTGTTAACAACGGTCAGCGAGGAACAAATTCTACATTCGTACCCGTAGGTACAAATATCACCCCTGCTTCAAATGTTTCATCTGTACCTACTCTCCTCGCTGCTAACAATGTTCAGCGAGTTAATGGAGCTACCTATGCTGCTATTGCAGCGGGTAGAAATCAAAATACTAACCAACGTTCTAACGGAAATTTTGACAATTTTGACTTAGGAAGCATTACTGCCCCTAAAATGGAATTTTTACAGAATTCATTAATTGGCATGATTTCTGATATGCTTAAATCTAACTCCATGTTTGATGCTATTCAAACTGGAGTGAAATTTGCTAATAATATTGTCATGACTTTAAAATTCAGTAATGGATTTTAAAGCATTAAACATTTTAAATTGGAACGCTCGATCTCTTAAAGATAATGAAGACGAGCTATTTAATTTTTTGAGAGTTCATAACGTGCATATTGCCGTTATAACTGAAACGTTCCTTAAACCTGACCATAAGGTTAAGAAGGACGCAAATTACTTGATTTATAGAAATGATCGTCTTGATGGACCCTGTGGTGGCGTTGCCATCATTATTCATAGACGAATCAAGCATAAAATTCTTTCTTCATTTGAAACCAAAGTTTTTGAAACTTTGGGAGTTTCTGTTGAAACAAAATTTGGACAACTTACGTTTATAGCTGCCTATTTGCCATTCCAATGCGTAGGCCAGAAAAAGAATTTTCTCAAGGGTGACCTCCAGAAACTTACCCGTCATAGGTCTAAATTCTTCATTATTGGTGATTTTAATGCAAAACACCGCTCATGGAATAATGCTCAAAGCAATTCCAATGGTAATATTCTGTTTGATGATTGTTCTGCAGGTTATTACACTATTCAATATCCAAACAGCCCAACATGCTTTTCTTCTGCAAGAAATCCCTCAACTATTGATTTGGTCTTAACTGATTCATGTCATCTTTGTAGCCAATTGGTTACCCATGCTGACTTCGGTTCTGATCACCTTCCAGTAACTTTTGAAATATCCCAAGAAATAATTTCTAATCCCAACAGCTTTACTTTCAATTACCATAGGGCTGATTGGGAGCAATATCGAACATTTATGGAATATAACTTCGATCCAAACATTCCTTTGCAAACCAAAGATGAAATTAATTATGCTCTTGAATCTCTGACTACTTCTATAGTTGAAGCAAGAGCTGCCTCAGTACCAAAATGCGAGGTTAAATTCGATTCAATTATAATAGACGATGATCTTCAGCTCTTGATCCGTCTTAAAAATGTCCGTAGGAGACAATTTCAAAGAACACGCGATCCTGCCATGAAAGTTATCTGGCGGGATTTGCAAAAACAAATTAAAAAGCGATTCTCTGCCCTGAGGAACAAAACTTTTGAAAATAATGTTTCTAAATTAGACCCGAGTTCCAAACCCTTTTGGAAACTCACAAAAATTTTGAAAAAACCTCAAAAGCCAATTCCAGCGCTTAAAGAAGGTGGTAAAATTTTGATCACAAATTTGGAAAAAGCTCAGAAACTTGCTAAGCAATTCGAGAGTTCCCATAATTTCAGTTTGGGTCTTACTAGTCCTATTGAGAATCAGGTTGCTCGGGATTTTCGGAATATTTTCTCTCGGGAAAATATTTTTGATGATTCCTGGGGGACTGATTTGGACGAAGTAAGGTCTATAACTAAAAAATTTCAAAATATGAAAGCTCCAGGTGATGATGGAATTTTCTATATCCTCATCAAAAAACTCCCAGAGAGTACCTTGTCTTTTCTGGTAAAATTATTTAACAGATGTTTCCATTTGGCATACTTTCCTGATAAATGGAAAAATGCAAAAGTTGTTCCAATTTTGAAGCCGGATAAAAATCCAGCTGAAGCTTCTAGCTACCGTCCAATAAGTTTGCTTTCTTCAATAAGTAAACTTTTTGAAAAGATAATTTTGAATAGAATGATGCTTCACATCAATACGAACTCAATTTTTGCAGATGAGCAGTTTGGATTTCGCCATGGGCATTCAACTACTCATCAACTCTTGAGAGTTACCAATTTAATTCGTTCAAACAAATCTGAAGGCCACTCAACTGGAGTTGCTCTTCTAGACATAGAAAAAGCATTCGACAGTGTTTGGCATGAAGGTTTGATTGCTAAATTGAAAAAGTTTAATTTTCCACTTTACATTATGAAATTAGTTCAAAATTATTTAACTGACAGAACTCTGCAGGTAGATTATCAAAATTCCAAATCTAATCGACTACCTGTTAGAGCAGGAGTTCCTCAGGGTAGCATTCTTGGGCCTATATTGTATAACATTTTCACTTCGGACCTCCCTGATTTGCCTCAGGGTTGCCACAAATCTTTGTTCGCTGATGACACAGGCATTTCCGCTAAAGGAAGAAGTCTTCGTGTTATTTGCAGCAGACTTCAGAAAAGTTTAGATATTTTCTCTTCTTATTTACAAAAATGGAAGATTTCTCCCAACGCTTCCAAAACTCAACTTATAATATTTCCACATAAGCCCAGGGCTTCCTTTTTGAAACCTAGTAGTAGTCACATAGTCACTATGAACGGAGTTCCAATTTCCTGGTCAAACCAAGTGAAATATCTTGGATTAATACTCGACCATAAATTAACTTTTAAAGATCACATTGAGGGCATTCAAGCCAAATGTAACAAATATATAAAATGTTTGTATCCTCTTATAAACAGGAAATCCAAACTTTGCCTGACGAATAAACTTCTAATATTTAAACAAGTTTTTAGACCGGCCATGCTCTACGCTGTGCCAATATGGTCTAGTTGCTGCACTACCAGGAAAAAAGCACTTCAAAGGATTCAGAACAAAATTCTGAAAATGATTTTGAAGTTGCCTCCCTGGTACAGTTGAGACTTTAGCACAAATGTCCAACAAAATAATTAATAATTTCAGGCAAAAATCGTTGCAATCCTCAATTGCAACGATTAATTCCCTTTATACTTAGATAAGATTTAGTTTTAGTTTTTAGTTTTAAGATATCAATTGTTATACTGACATGCAGGTTAAAAAACCTGTTTAAAATACTGAATTGCCAAGACAGGAACAATGTAAAAACACTTAGATGTATATCATAACAATTAAGGCTGGTAAGTTACTGTAGTAACTGGAGCACCTAGGTTAAAAATGAAATGTAATTTATTTTGAATTTGGAACAAATAAAGAGTTAAAAAAAAAAAAAAAAAAAAAAAAAAATGGATAGTTTACAGAAAGATAGAGAGAAGGATTAGTAATTTCCATTTAATTCCACTACCTTATTTGCTTATCCTTGACAGATACTTTATACTGTACTAAGGACGTGTATAAGAAGAAGACACTGAAGAAGTCTGCACATTGTAAACGAACACGCGTATCTGTCAAGGGTAAGCAAATAAGGTAGGGGAATTGAATGCAAATTACTAATTCATCCCTCTCTCTTCAAACAGGTATTCCACTAAGACGCCCACATTCATAAGGAATTCAAATATCTCATTGATTTCACTTCTAATTAGTTTTATGTAAGCTAGACATTTGACACATCTACTAACAAAGGCTGGTGAAAAAAAGAGTTTAAAAAAATACTTGTTGGCTGTCCCTGGCCGCACACCCACCTCATACTAATTTTTACTAATTGGCGTTCTTCGAAAAACTCGTCGCTTCTAGCAAATATTGACTGTTTATTATGGGAATTTTTGGTTGAGTGAAAGGATAGTCCAAAGTATGCTATATTTCACGCACAGACTGACGTTTGCTAGAGGAAAGAATTACAGAGTCGACATCAACGCCAATTACAACCAATATTTAGTAATGATTATTTTGATAGATCATCGGCATCGCAGATATTTCAAACCTTTGCCGAGTTTCCAAAGCGGAAATTGTTTCACAGTGAAAATAAAGTTTAAAACATCATCGCCCGTTCTAAAAGCGCCTACGGCCCAACTCCGATGCCCTGTTAGTCTTGAAACCCGAAAGCGGTAGTTATCGAACGTGTTAAGATTTTGATATCAAGATTTATTTGGACCTACCCGGTTTGCTTTAGCTCACTCACTTGCTTTAGCGGGGGAGGTAGCTCATCGATTCTTCCGGTTCGCCTCCTAGCATCGTGCTATAAGGTACCAGGCGATAACCAGGGTAGTCGATCGATAGCTCGATGACGTCATTTCGTTGGCGTCTGCAATGGGAAATTCTCATAGCATGCGTTGACGATGGGACGTTGTCGAGTTGTTGAATAGCAACTATCGTGGTAACTCTGTCGATCTGCCAAATTTGGAAAGACGTCTGCATTGAATTGTCTCATATAATAATATTCCGCCCACTATATCACAAGAAATTGCGAGTAGCTGAGTGGAATGGAGATAAGTTAAGCATTGGGTACAGGACCAAGTCTCCCCTGGGTGGTGCCAAAAGATGAGCGCAATAGAATCATCAAGTTGCCTTAAGGCACGGAATGAGACTATTGCATGGCTGGGTAGTCAAAGTCTTCCATTCGTTAGTCATTTCAGGTGGATTAGAACAGGTTTAGGATTAGGGTGGGCGTTGGCCAGATTTGGATTTTTCAGATATAATTTTAAATAGGACCTAGATTATTTAATACACTAGTAACCTCAACTTCTCTCACAATGTTTCATTGTGACTAATCAACACTCAATGGGTAAAATATCAAATTTGCGGTAAATTTGAAAAAAGGTAACTTGGCGTTTAGAGCGCACTGCCCACTGGACGATTCTGAAGCCTGACCAAGTGAGTGGGCTACGGGTTTATTTGATTGTACGTCATTTCCATGTTATATATAGATACATTCATACCATTGGCATTTTGTATTTGAGATAAGACAGAGACATGCGGAGGGCCTGCTTAGGGGGAGCGTAACCCATGTTATGGCTTCCATTTATTAAATAGTTCAGATAGGCTGGAAATGATAGGTTCATGGTGAGAAAATGTACCATATGGTGCCCGTTCACTGATCAAAATTAGATTAAAATCGTCAGGCCTTTGTTGTCGTTTGGGACCAGTTTTGCGAGGTAGGCGACGATTGTGCGTATTTCTCGCGTAACTTTTGAAAAGGGCCTATTTATAGCCTGAACAATACGTAAAGAGCAAATTGAAACATTGAACGTCGCGTGAAAGTGGAACTTAATGAAGGCCTAAGTACTTTTTCGTAGTTTTTAGTTTTCGGATTTGAGAGATCGTCGGTTACAGTGGCCTGCTTACTGAGCAGGAAAACGCGGTCCCAGGTCCTTACATATCAAAGAGATTTATGGTAAAATCGCTTGTGTATCGTGTATTTTGCGAAACTCGTTGTTGTCATTTGTTCCGGGTTTGAATGGATACAAAAATTTGAGCAACGGTATTATGTGATATGAGGGGCTCGGTGGCCTTAGAGCAACCGTTTTTGCTTACTGAGCAGAACATCATGAGTCTAATCTCAGGCCCATCCACATTCAAGATTCGTCAATCGTTTTATTTGTTAATATGACTACATGGTAATAACAGCAACTCGGTGATTAAAAAGGTGCTCGTCTGCCTAGTGGCAAACGTTTTTGCTTACTGAGCAGAAGACCGTGGGTTTAGTCCCAAGCTCCTTCGCGTTATATGATCGTTAGGACATCAATCCAGCTTATCGTTTACCAAAACGAACCCTGTTGCAAACCCAACCCTCTTATCCAACATCCCAGTGATTCCTCGTGGAAGTGCAGAGGTGTTCTCGGCTTCCATCAAAGCGAGTGTCATGTCAACACAATCCTTCCCCTTCCTTTCTTGACCTGTGTTCGGGCGCGGCCGGCGCTGGTATTGCCTAATTTAAGATCACCAGTTTTTACACATTGAGGATGATTGCTAGTCCCAAGCATTATCTATTGGTTCTCTGTGTAATTACAGCTGATCTGGCAATAACAGAGTAGCAACCGTGGGCGGTCAATCAAGCTCAAGCTCAAGCTCAAGCTCAAGCTCACTCACTTGCTTTAGCTTCTTTCGACAGCAGCCGTTTCTTCCATTGAAACGAAAATTAAAATTAAATTGCTGCTATATTTACCTTACCTTACCAATCAGGCTAAGGCCTTGTTCTCCTCTGCTGTCCGAAGAAGTCGTCTCCACTCTCTGCTCGATCCATGGCCACACTTCGCCAGCCTCGTAGTCTGCGAAGGGTCCGCAGGTCGCCTTCTACTTGCCCGCTGCGCGTCTCTTCTTCTTGTTCCTGTTGGGCCGCCTTCGAGAACCATTTTCCCTGGGTTGTAGTGCGGCATCCGTGTAACGATTTTTTTTTCACTTTTAAATAAAGTGGACGACCCTATTTTCAATCTTTTTACAATCAAAATAATCTACGGACCCTACACGATAAGCACAAAATACTCAAAATTAAATTTATAGAAACTCAACGTTGGGTTCTATCATTTGAGATCCACCGTTGAGTGAATCAGCAAAGTTACGTTGGTTCAAGTTTACTCATGTATTGAGTTAAAAATGTTTTTTTGTTTGCCTTCATTTGTTTTCCGTCCATTTTTGACGCCACAGAAGTAGCTCCCACACCTGGACCCTACCTATCGACCCATCAACTCATGAGCCGGGAACCAACTGCTTTTCTTCCCTGCGTGATCAGAGATGTTATGCCTCAGAAAATCCCGGCGGCGCTGACTGGGATTGAACCCAGGCCTGCTGGGGTGAGAGGTAATCACGCGCAACACTACTCCATTGGTGCTCCAGCTTAATCATTGTTAAGCTCAAAACGTAATATTTTTCACTATCGATTTATATAACACTTTCCGTATTTGTTTAAAAGTTACGCGTTTGCGAATAATGTTGCATAAAGTTATTATGAATTTAACTAAAACACGCTGTGATTCAAAGTAAAAAAGAACTCAATTTTCAGTTAAAAGTAGGGTAATTTGACCAATAGTGGACCCCCTAGTAGGAACAAAAAGTATTTGTGTGTGATTTTTTCATTTAAACAACACAATTTGTGCATGACACCTGTTTGAGAAAGACATCGGTTTCTACGTAAGTTGGGTTAATAAAACTGGTTTAAAAATGTAGTGCAGTTTCCCTATAATAGACCCCTGCTTCCTAAAGTGAACCCCTGTCCACTACGAGGGGCACGCAGAACCTATACTTGGATGCGTTGTACTCAAATCGTTTGCAGGTTCATGGTTGTAATTATGGACTTAAAAATGTACTTATATGTAATTAACGTACTCAAAATAAGTACAGAAGTATTTAACTGTACTTTAAATACGTTAATGTTATCAAAGCTGTACTTTAATTACTTCCAGGTATTTATACCGAACTTAAGTACTCAAGTGTTTTTAAGGTGTACTTAAAGTACTTCTGATTATAATTATTGTAATTAAAGTAATTAAAATGTAATAACGAATATGGTTATTGTGAATAGCAGTAGGAATAAATGACAAGCAAAATAATAGTAAAAGAGAAACAACAAATAAAAGTAAATTTTAAAAGCTTTTATCACGGAATCAAAATGGTCTGCTTAGAAGAGGCGGCGGAAGTGGGTAGGACGGGTTCAAGACATAAAAAATACTATCAGCTCATAATACACCCACATATTTAAGCTATTATGTGCCTTTGGTGTTCAGTTTGTGCATAAAGTTATTCTTAGGCTGATGCACATTTAAGCGTCAACATAAAATTGCGTGTAATAGATTTGCAAACAATGACTTACAACACGGATTTTTTAATTTCCAAGCAGTATAAAAAAAGGGATGTCAACAGAATATTTTTGCGCTTACACCGCCTCGCTTGTAAACAGGCCTTATGCAAGGTAGGACAAGCACCTAATATGGGACAGATATGTGATTATGGGTAGTACCGAGTTTAAAGGCAGTTCGTAAGGTATATTGTAATCCCTCTATTTATGCGATGGGTGGTAATGTCCACCCACCGCTGTTTTTCGGATTTGTGATTAGTGTAAACCATAAACTAGATTTATAAAGAAAATCAGCTGAATAGGTTGAAGGAAAACAGAGAAATAGTAGTGGGCGGACGGTGCCACCCACTCCATAATCTTCCATACACATTTTTAGATATTTAAATGAACCATGGAGACTCGTCAAACCTTCCCCCTTTCATTATAACTTATTCCTACCCTAGGTAAGTCACCAAAGTAAAAGAGTTCCAGATTGCCACCGGGTTAGATAACATAGAGTAAAGAAACGTTAACATGTTCGAGCTGTCATTTGTTTGTAGATCTTAGCATGTATTAAACGATTATACGGTCTCGTAAACGATAACAAAGCAACATATTAAAATTTAATCAAACCTGCTTAGGAACATCTACATCTGGATGCGGATCCATTATTTCAATGGATGTTTGTACTTCGGCTGCAAAGCTATCCTCACCAAGCGAGTCATCAGGTTCTTTTACAAGTTCTGATTCATGGTCCATGTTCTCGGTGTACTCAATCTCCTCGATCGCATCTTCGTCTTCAATGGCTCTGCTTGAAAAAACACCATCCTTTCCATCGACATCGAATGCGTAGATGATTTCATTGTTACCTGGTACCAGTTTCGTTACTTTACTGATATGATCGACTGGAATCACCACCATCGGAATAGTCGTTGAAGTGGGAGCAAGAATCTGTGATGAAGGCGAGGACGCGGGCGAGGATGAAGGCTCTTTGTTTGGTCCGTAGAAGAAAGACGTTCGTATGTCTTGATTTCTGGTATACGGCTTCTTTACGCATGCATGCGCTCGGGAAAAATACTTATGAAAGTTTGACAAGGAGGGGTAAAACACGCCGGGCTTCACCTCGTTTAGCGAAACGCTGGATTCCTGCTTGCAAACGAAGCAGCCAAGACGAGCAGTAGGCGTTTTGCCGACATCCTTATGTACCGTTACGACAATTTCTGACGGATCGACAGAAACTCCAAGGTTACCCCGTTCGTTCAAGTGATTAGCTGTAAGCTCAGCTATCTTCCTCTCATACGGTGCTTTGTCGAAAGTAGCATCTGTTGTTGGTTCCGACTCGCTATGCAGGACACTTATGTGCTGCTGCTTTCCGCTGATGACTGAGGTTTTGCGCGCTGAGGCTTGTCCAGGTTTCAGAAACTCTTCCTTCTCCTGAATATGCCGAACTTGTTTGAAACGACCATCTAGGTCGTTATTCAGGACTGGAATCGTAATCTCATTGATACGATTTACAAGATATCTCAAGAATATCTTGTGACCTTCGGCTAGCCGGGATGAGTTGATATGGTCTTCTGTTTGATTTGCAAGAATAACAAGCCGGTCAAACTTGTTTTTCTAGGAAAAACTACTTAATGTCGTCCGGAACTGCCTCAACGTGTTCTTTCAGCGTTATAAACAACGCTTGTTTGGTGCAGTACGTCGTCTTGCTGATCCTGTAAACACAGGCAAAGTTAACCAAGAATATAATTTGAAATTAATTTTTCTTACCATAATCACCAAGCTTAAGGAGAAATCTCCGAAGGAATATACTTTTCCGGACCGATCACCACTTATTTTTAGACTTTGACCACCAACAAAGTGAAGGTGAGTGCGACGATAGCAGATCGAAATTAAGAAAAACCTCGAGAAAAACGTAAACATCATTTGACAGCTTTTCTGCACTGAGAGAAGGGGGCATCTGTAAACAGTGGTACGATTTTGTGAATTGTTATCTAAAACTCATGTATCTTTTTTATTGTTCGAGCCTTGGCTCGAGCATAAATATGCAAATTTAGCAAGGTACCGAATGGTACTCAAAGTAATTATTTTATTTCGTTGTGGAAACAATGTACTCAAAACCGTACTTTTAGTACTTCAGGGTTAATTACACGTAACGAATAAATTATTAACGTAATTTAATTACTTTCTTCGTACTTAAAGTAATTAACGTACTCAATGCGTATTTAAAGTAATAAAAAAAGTATTCAATGTACTTAACGTACCTTTTTAAGTACGTTTGATTATGTTGAGCTGTATTTAAGTGTTCTTGCGTGCCCCTCGGTCCACTATACGTTTAATGGACCCGGGTCCACTAAAGGAAACGTAAGCACTGAGGTGGATAATTTATGCAAACATGTTTATGCATTTAGAGTATGTTATTATTTATTGTTTTCTAAGTATAGAACATACAACTTGGTGCCCAAGAAGATAGGGTAGAGAACTACTTCGGCCTAATCACCCATTTTGGGCCTATCGAGCAGAAAACTTCAAATAAATCCATGATTTCAGAGTTAACAAGTCAATTATGCGTTTGGTACGATACTTCAGTTAATAAGCTACCGAATGAAGTCAATGAGAACGCGTTATATGAATGTTTGCACCCATTATTCCCAAAAACAAAAGAAGCGCTCCGACCGAATCATGTTTTATCTTCATCCGATAGGCCGAAGTTAATTCATTGGCGTTTCAATGGCGTTTCAATGCGTTAGGCCGAGTTTAGAATCCGTAGGCCGAGTTTGGCGTCAAGAAGCAGTGTTAGACTTTTGAAAATACCTCAACGATTTGTTCCTCTTTATCAAATCTTACGGTACGTACCGAAAGGTAAATAAATTTGAAAGCCATCAGTAATAATAACATTCCGTTTGGTGCTAAACTGCGCTAGATTAAGAAAGACTAAGTGCGGGTTGTGCTTAACAGGCCGGAAATGGGGTAGTTAACCCTACCTTCATCAATTGCGTCACGCTTAAAAGGCCTAATTTCCCCGCTATTTCACGTATTTTTGTATGGATCTGTAATTTTATCGTTTGCATCGTCACAATTTCTAAAACCCTCCCCCTTCGTTGCATGACATAATCAATGAGTGTTTCCTAGAGTGACAGTCCAATTTGGGGGCTGATCATAAACTACGTAGACGGATTAGGGGGTGGGAGGCGTGGCAGTTGTCTACGGTTCATTCAAATTTCTAAAAAAAAATTGTATGGGCGATCGTCTACGCTGGGGGAGGGTTGGGGGTTTAAAACGACAAAAAAACATCAACGTAGTTTATGTATAGACCCTTGTTACATATTCAATTTGTTCCCTCCTATCTCCAAGAACGATATTATTGTTAAAATAGTTTAGTTACGGTTAATAATTTTGTGCCATCTTAAATCTTGAACCCAGAAATTAACAATAACTTATTTTAATTTTGATTTTATTTAATAATCTTTGTTGAGCTTAAGAAAGGGAGCTAACAATAAACATTGAATATCGTTGAATATTCAAACAATATTTGAAATAAGTGTAGGTTAATCTTCATTGTTGTTAATTTCTTGCAATCCATACTTCAAACGTTCCAGTCGCTCCGCCGCTTTTTTGATCATTTCAATTTGTTTGTCTTCTGCTCCCTTTGCTCGTTGTTTGCGCTTTTCTTCAGCCTTCCGAAATTTCTCTTGTTTTGAGTTTTCTTTGTCTTGTTCTCTCTTCTGATGAAGCTCTATACGTTTTCGAGAAGTCAAAACTGGTGGGCTCTTCGGTTTGTTGAACTTCCTGTTCTTCTTCTTAGGCGTACTGGGTTCCTTTAAATAGCTCTGAATGGTCTTGTCTTGGTCAGTACAGTTTGACAAGGACAATGGATCTTTCTCAGAATTTGCATTTTCCATACATAAGATGTCCGGATCATCAAAAGAAGCATCTTCCATCAGGTCATGAAACGAAGGGATCGGATCGCTCGTGTTGATTTTATCTTGCGATGAACGGGTGTCGATATCGTCAGAGAAATGATGGAGATCAGTTTTGTCATTTTCTTGACCGAGTTCGCCGGTTTCATTATTAAGCACCTTAGGGTGGGCCTCATCTTCTTCAGAGAAAGCTTTAATCTCGCTGTAATGAAAGATATCACAATGTTATTCAAAGAGACAAAGAAATAGGTAAAACGTACTCATCTGAAACGGAATCAGTGCACATCTGTTCACAGCTGAGTTCGGCTTCATCATTATTCTGACCAAGTTCGCCAGATTTTTCATTAATCACACGTTGATCGAGGGGCTGAAGAACTGCTTTATACAATTGGCATACTATTCTCTCTGATTCCCCCGTGAAAAAATCAACATTAAGTTCGCGGTAAAGGGCAGCTTGCGCTGGACTAATCTGCTGAATTATTCCCTCAAGCAATTTACGCGAAACAGCAATAGTGGATTCCTTTGTGGAAGGAACACTCGGTTCCGGATTTGTCTTGCCTGCTATACATTTCGAGTAATCGACAGCGTTTGCATCAAACGGAAATAGACCGCATACTCTGAATCCGTTTCTGACTGTTTCTGCTTTAAAAGAAAACTCCACCGAACTCGTCCGTTCGAATTACCTTACCTAAATTTGGAAACGATGAAACAAAATAAGTAAAACCACAACATAACTTCATGAAATCTACTACCTGGATGTGCAGCCTGCCAAATCCATACCTGCTTGGTCCACAGCAGTTGCATACGCGGTATGGCTCTTATGCCCGTCAATGAAATAGATCAGCGGAAGTGGAATCTTTTCTCGCACCAAATAAGGGTGATACACACTTCTAATATAGGCCATAAATGTCTCTGTCGTCATCCATCCACTGTCTGATTTTCCAACTCCCCAATCGGCGGGAAAACTTCGCGCAATGTTCATAGAAATTCGCTGATACGGTAGAATGACGCAAGGAGGAACTGCTATTCCTGCTGCACCGTACGTATTCAAAACAGTGATGTTTTTCTTTGAGCCTGTATCGATAAGATAAGCGTTTTTTTTCCTTTTTCGCAATGAGCACAGCCTTCGTTTCTGGATCGAGACAAAATCCGATCTCATCACCGTTAAATACGCGTTGTGCGTCCTCTAAGATTTCGTGGTATCCATCTTCAACCAGTAGCTGACGAACAGACTGGAACCATTTTCGAATGCTCACTTCAGTCACAGTGGCAGCAGCCGATGATACCTTTTCAGGTTTACGCACCGAAATTTCGGGATGACGCTTCATAAATCCATTGAACCATTTGTATCCTATAACATATGAATGATTTGAGTAATATTACATACGATGAAAATAATTGTTAGCTTATAACTTACCGGCTTTCATTTGAATATTTCCCTTACGAGGATTTTCAGCTAGGAATTTCCTAACAGTTTTTTTTCCTTTGGTTTGTTTTTTTTTTTCCGTCGATCTTGTTTTCCGTGCTGAGCACCAATGCTACCGACGTGCCAGGAAGGCAGCTCCCACACCTGGACCCTACCTATCGACCCATCAATTCATGAACCGGGGATCAACGGCTTTACTTCCCATCCGAAGGAAGGCGTGATCAGAGATGTTATGCCTCAGAACATCCCGGCAGCGCCGACTGGGATTGAACCCAGGCCTGCTGGGGTGAGAGGTAATCACGCTTACCACTACACCACCGGCGCCGTTATTTCCTAACAGTTAAAACCAAGCGTTCTTTCGTGATAGGAAAGTCCTTTCGTGCCATTCGCATAATCCACTGCACTATTTCCGATTCTTCCTGGGCCGTCAGCACTGTTGGTGGTCCCTTCCGTGCTTTCCCGGACTTGATTGTGGATCGAGGAATGTTGTACCGTTTGCAGGCCGTCTTGATTGGAACACGGTTCTGAATCGCTTGGAGACATTGAGTAACGTCCGACTCGGTGTACTTCCTGGATTTTGACACTTTTCCCATTTTCACACACTTCCCGAACCGGAATATACGACAGAAACCGTGAATCTGTTACCAGCACGACGATTCGATTACGTTTGTTTATCTTTTCAGTCAGTGAAGACTAGGGGTGTCCAAAATGGGAAAAGTGTGATTTTATTTTCCTTTAATGGACACTGTAATTATTTAACAAATTTTGATGGTTTTCATCAATGTTCGCATATTTTTTGTCTAATTAATTCATATTCTATCATGTGGGAAACAACAAATGTCCCAAATATAATGAAAATTGCATGAAAATCTAAAAAGAAATGAACATGCTTTCTAACCAAAGCCATAGCATCTCAAGCAAAATTTTGGTGCGTGTTATGTTACAATACTTTTAGTGATTAAAAGAATAAAAAGCATATAATTTTGCACTGAGGGTGTTTACAAATTAAGAGTAGGTATGTTCACTGAAATTTTATTTAAAGAAATCATTATTTTAATTGAATTATCATTGAAACCCCCTTGAGGGGGTCCACTATAGGAAAGGGGTCCACTATTGGTTAATATACCCTACTCATCCGTTTAACTTATTTTTGGATGAAAATCATAGCAAACTGTGCTGTGTCGATGCTGTCATTTTTTCGTGCTCCATTGAGTTCTCCAAGCAGGATCTCACGAACACTACACTAATAATATAATTTTACACACACTAGCGTATACTGTCATGTGCACGGTAAGAATCAAACCTACATTTATGAGTAAAAGTGAACCCATTGTCAATAAAAGTGACACTGCTAATTAATGAGTAATTTAGTATACCAATTAAGTACTAACTGTTAGCTACTGTTAGCAGAAACTCATTATTGTTAAAATAATTTACTCATTAATGAGTAAAGCCACTGTTATTAAAAATGGGTTATCTTTTACCCATAAAAGGGTATTTGACTGTTACCGTGCAAGTGTAGGGTTTGTTTTCGTTTTGTTGTTTATTTTTACTTTAGAATGACAGTTCTTACAGGAAACAAAAAAATTCTCACAGCTAACAAAAAATTTCATCTCACTAACACACGCAAATCGCACCAATACGAACCCGCCTGGAGAGGACTATTGCCTCCGTTCGTGCTCCATTAGTCATCGTATTAGTCTTCGTTAGTGCGTGGCACAAAGCGACAAAAAAAAATGGTTGCTGGTAGGTTGTGAGTGTTTTTAGTTCCATTGTAGCATGGTGATGATGAGAGCATGATAGTGGTTTACCACCCATTGTAGCACGTAAACTAAGTCCGATAGCAGTGGGCTCTCTTCTCTGTTTGCTTAATAACCTCTGATTGTCCTCAACATATCGCTGTATGAAGGGCCAAAAACGGATTGGGTGGATCGATAGGCAAAATCGCCTATACGCATCTACGGGACAATAAAGAATCTCCTTCCAGCAACATGATCAGCCAATTGGTCAACAAGACGAGTTCCCAAACAGGAAGATGCCCCAATGAGTGGGGTGAAGAGCCCGCCCTTTATCCACGAAATGTTATCAACAGGGAGTTTACATTCCCACTCTCCCCGTCCAAATCGCTTCAATCGGGTGCCCCTTTTTTATATGTACTTAAATGTTAATGTTATGTAAATGTTATATATAATGAATCATCACTTATGCGAGTCAATTGTTATGATTATTGTCAATAATAATTACATTTAGATGAAGATGATGCCACCAATCCAACTTTGAATCGTTCGGAGAAGGGGCTCATGGTTCCACTCATCCTGTATAGTCTTCTCCTTCTTCTTCTTCAGGTTCACTCACCACCCGAAATGAACGCTCGGTGCATCATAGATTTGATATGGTTAGTGTGCAACAGAAAATGATGAGTTTTTTAAAGTAATAGTTTCATCTGAATTCCTAACTAACCACATCGTATCTTAGTGACATTGTCTCACTCTGAGCCTACATTTAAAGTTATGTCTTGATTATATGGTTACTGTGCAAGTACCACAAGTTCAACAACGCCCAACTATGGACAGTTCAATGCCAGGGCTGGTAGCAGGTCACTTTTTAGTGACTTGGTCACTATTTTCAAGCCAGTCACTAAAAAGTCACTTTTTTCATCAAAAGGTCACTAAAGTCACTATTCCTTAAAATTTAGTCACTAAAGTCACTTTTTTACTACCATGTTGAGAGTAAAAACAAACTTTAAAAACTTACATCAAATCACAGATTTATTTGGTAACAAATGTGTGTTGGAAATATTATTTGTTTGATCTCGAATTGGGTTTAGACCTATCAAAAATTGTCAGAGGTTCCGAAAAAAATCTAGACCCAGTAGCCTGGCTATTTTCCTTCGAGATCTTGCATGTTTTCCAAGCCTAAAATGTCAAAAAGTAGTCTAGGAAAGTGCTCTCGACATTTTTTCAAAGGTCAGAATTTGAATAATCTCTGACACCCGGTAGCTTTAGAATTTGTCCAAACACCGAGAAAAAAATCACGTCACAGAATCAGGAGTTCCTTTTTAAGTCCATTAAATTGTATTGCATTTTTTCGTACGAGTAATCCGGAACTACGAAAACAAATTCCCAGGTCCAGGTTTTAGAAAAACAAAATATGTCCATGAAAATAACATATTATTTTATACGTTTCAGAAGCATTTAAATTGTTCAAGGACTGTGAACTTACATTCTATATGTAAAAAAATCGGATAATTATGTCAGGCATTGCAATTTTCTCAATTCGGTGATCTCAAATTGTGAAGCCAAAAAAAATTGTCCAAAACCAAGGGATAGGTCACTTCGCACACCAATCTTGGGTCATCTTATTTGTCAGTGTGCCACAGGTGTGCCGATTGTGCCGGTCATAGAGCAACCTGCGATTGTTTGTAAAAATACCCATCCCGGCAACCCGGTATTTCTGAAACCTTGAATGTTTTGGTTTGAAATCGCAGGGATAAATCGGATTGAGGATGACGCGGGAAGTGGCGGGTGTGCGAAATTATGATGTTTTGTGTTCATAGGACAGTAAAAATCCTGTGTTTTAGGGTTTTATAATGCCCTCAATGGCAGACCAGAAACCTAGCTTATCGTGATGTAAAAAGCAACGGTCTATTAGCGGCCGGAAAGATTTGGAACCGGTTGGGAACATAATTCAAGATCGACTATAGATGATGATGAACTACAGAAGTCTAGTTTGTTTGGTGTGAGTTGCAGCATTATTCGAATTAAGGGTATTAATGAGGTCTGATTAACTGCATCTGTCTTTTGAACCCACTCTAGACCCTACATTTCGTATTTAGATCTATAAGACTGCTGGTCTGAGTTCCTCTGGTATATTTAATTAGATGATGTTACTGAATATACAGTCAAATAGCACGTAATGACAGTTGTCCAGCAGTGCTCCCATTTTATTTAAAATTGACCAATACCTACGAAATTGTGCCGAAGATGTGCCGATGGATATGCCCAAGTTGTGCCGAATTTAATTTCGGCTAATGTGTTGAGTGACTTACCCCTTGTCCAAAACTCTCTCCCTATTTTTTCACGATCGAGATTTTTAGTCCTAGACGCATTCAAATGTTGTTTTATGTCCGTGATCTTTCCATCTGGAATAATTTTCTTCGTTCCATACAAATGAGATGTTTTTTTTTAACTGCGATCTAAAAAAGTTGTCTAGGTACAAGTCTAGGTCCCACAGTTATGAATTTGTTTCTGTGTGTTACAGAAGATTCTCTTCTTGGAAGGAATAGAGACAACCAGTGCGCTATAGCGGCTACAAAGAGGAGAACGATTTTTTTAAATTAAAATACTAATCGCTAATCGCATCGCTTATTCTATATTCTAGATATTTAAAATTGACTGTCCTAAAATTGTCGAAATCTGTCTAAATCTTTGAATTTGAACATTTTTGTCTGTGCCTCAATTTTGCGATCTAATCATCAAAGTTTGATTTGGATCTAATATCAACTTAGTAGATAGTTTGTTTGAAAAAATAGCTTATTCAATTCACACTTATTTTTTGAGGACAATGGGATCCTTTAATTGTTTGTTTTATTATTTTGGAGACATGAAAAATGCGCATGATGGGTTTGTAAATTTATGAAATTTCTCGAAGTGGCAATCGCAATCAGCGGAAGATTGAAACCATATCTTTCCGATTAATAAATGTCACTATTGGTCACTTTTTTATTGTTTAAAAGTCACTATTTGGTCACTATTTTCGTTATTTTAGTCACTAAAGTCACTACTATGCAATCACATACTCACTACCAGCCCTGCAATGCTATGGATACCAAAGAATATATACACAGCAAAAAAAAATGTAATATCGATCAACGTAATTCAAGCTGATGTATGAAATAATGATGTAATAGCAAATAGCAGATACAATATTACATCAATGGATGTAATTTTGTTCGCAAAATCGATGTACATCGTACAATGTGATATTGCACAACCGATGGATTGACCTGGTTGCAGCAGTTTCGATGTAATATTCAACAACTTTTTTTGCTGTGTAGAGATAAAGCTCAAAAATACAGTTTTAACTGAAAGTGACTCATCAAGCTGTTCCATATTGGACCCTGCCAACCCACGGAACCTGTAATGTGGGCCATCAGAATGGTTCATCGGTTGCTAAGTCAAGTACTGCTCAAACTGAAGCGATACATCTCTCAATGTTTCAACTTTATTCTAACGAAAACTCAATATCATCTCACCCATATGCCCATACACACCCAAAACCCATCCCCACACAAAATCAAATAAAAAGGTTTATGTATGGTAAACACGTCCGGACATTAACAGGGAAAATGGGTTTACATCTTCACTATCGCAACTACGGGTAATCATCGAAAGTATTTGCATTTTACTCAGGCACTTTTGAGGGAACTTCAATCAACCTCTCATACCATGAGCTTCCGAAGAAGTCGAACTTGATAAATAAGGACGATGAGGATTTATTCTGCTGTGAACGAGTGGTTTCGTGTAGACGAGTGGTTGTGGAAGTGCTTATTAATTGTTGTGTAATAATTTCAATGGCTGCAAATAAATTCAATTTTACTTTGGTTGTCATATATTCGTTGATTTCCATTATAAAGAATGGAAAATTATTAAATTTTGAATTATTCCAACGTTGGGTAAAGTTTACCTATTTATTAACCTAATTTTTCCTAGCCCCACTGAAGCCACGCGTTGAGTGAAAGGAACTCGATTTTGGGTACTTTTTTCTTACCGTGTAGAAATTTTAGTGGCACCACTATTTTTTTAAATTTATCAAGAAATTCAAACAAAGTCATTGGAAACTTTCCGTAACACGTTTTTCGGAGGCTTTGTAGTCGGTGTAAAGTTTTTTACCCACATTGTTCGAAGCGTTAATTTAAATTCTGTTACTATATCTAATATTGTTCTTATAAGATAATTTTGTTACGGGTGACCTTCATAGCTTATTGATGAAATATTTATCCTGTTTTTTTTCAGGTGGTTCAAAATGGATCAACAATCGTATGAAAGTGAAATTAAGTCGGGTGGCCACGGCGAAAAATTCCAAACAGACGTTGCCCTCGTACTGTTGCTGCGTACGCGGGAATTAAGTTCCACTACAAGGATGGCGTATGAAATGAAGATGGCCGACAAGTTTGACGATGTTGTGTTGATTGACGATACAAACAAGGAGATCCACTTAATTCAAGCAAAACACGCCGATACCAAGGATGAAAAGGTTAAAAATATCGATATGGATGCCCTGTTTCCAACCGGAAATAGTGCCAAACGCACCGGGGACTTTGATTTGTGCAAGTATGCCAAATCCTACATGACTGTGACTGGAAGATTGGAACTAACGGCGTTCAAGAAGATGTTTTACATCTTCACCAATAAGGATCTGAAACAGACCGATAACGAGTGGGTGAAAATCGAAGAACGGGAAGTTAATGAAATCCTACGTTTTTCTGGATCCAGTGCCAAAAACCTGGAACTTATTCCATGCGAAAAGGCTATCAACGAGGTGCTCAATTACATCAACAAAGATATCATTGCGATTAAAGATGCGATCAAAGAGTTCTTTCACAGCGGAACGGTCAGCCAAATTTTAACTCACTATTGCACTCCATTGAAAGACGTCATGGTCATAGACCGGAAAAAGTGTCGCTTTGCAAGCAACTTCAATGCTGAACATACAAATCCCAATGTTGCCTTGCTATACACCATGTTGCAAAGCGATCAGGTTGATATGGAGAAAGAAGTAACCGTCATTAATAATTTCCTGGCGAAAGACTCAAGGAACAAACTTTTGCCACCATTCGTGGGTGAGGATGATATTCGTGGCTTCTTTCGTGATTTGACTCTATCGGTGGGTCAACCGAACGATTTGCGACCTATCATCGTTGGTGAACTACTGGCTTGGATGAAGACGTGGATCCAGCCGGACATTCTCGGTAAGCTGGGGGAAAAGGACTTGGATCAGGTGTATATCGACCTGGAAGCTAATTTTGTCGAATGTAACGAACCTGAAAACAAAAATAGGAAGCGTTTTTTGGCCAAACAAGGTATCGAACAATGCTTTGGACAATTAAAGCGTGGAATGGAAACGGGTATGATGAAGCGCGTAATGGCAGAGGCGGAAGAATGGCAATTTACGTATATTAACCGCCATATCAAGTACGAAGAGACGGCATTAGAACCAACCGGTAAATTATTAACCAAGGCAACAGATAAGGATAGGACTAGCACAATAGTTCGACAGATAAGTGATACTAGATTAGTTGAAGCGCTTCGAGGAGAATTCAAAAACCAGCAACATATTTTACTTGTAGCAGACCCCGGTATGGGAAAAACCAGATTACTGCAGTTTTTGGCATTTCAGGTTCAAAAACAAAGCCACTCTGCAGTATTCTTGGTGTATTTAAGCACGCTATGCAATGAACTCAACAAAATTGAAAAAGTATCAAACTTAGACGATGTCCGGGGAATTCTCAGCGCTGTTCTTTCAGAGAATAACTGTAATCTCATCCTTAATGCCCCGGAAAGGCGAAATGACGAAGAATATTCCATTATTTTAGCATTGGATGCATTTGACGAAATACATTCCAAATACACCGAGAAAGTAATTAGTATACTTGAACTGCTCAGCTCTAGAAAGAGTATTCAGTTCATAATCAGCTCGAGACTCCACGTGCAGAAATTATTGCAAAGGAAATTCGATGTAAAGCTAATATCCCTAGTCCCTTTTCGGCATGAAGATCAGATCCAGTACTTGAAGAAAATATGGATGAAGGACAGTGTTGATGAGAAAGTTGTTGAAAACTTTTCGGAACTTCTTTTAAAAAAATATCATTCCAGCATTTTATCCAACTTGAGTGAAATTTCCGGTTTGCCTCTGATGATGCGTATGCTCGCTGAAATTTACTCTGACAAATTCGAACAATTTATTTTAACAACAAATTTCGACAATATTGAACTGTTTGATTGGTCAGAAGGCACATTGAATATTGTGCAACTGTTAGAGCAGTTTGCAAATAAATGTTTTCACTTCAAATTTTTAGAAAAATTTAAATTCACGGTTGATACCCAAGATGCTGAATTTAATTCAATAATTGACATGTACATTTTGGAACATCAACTGCTAGCGATAAAGCTGCTAGACATTGAAATGCTCATGAATTTATTCACGGTGCCGTATTTTAAGAAAATATATGACTCATTCAAAAGCCGTTGTGAGAAGGATGCAGAAAAGTCTATTTTGGTGAAAGTAGTCAACAATAATGTTCAGTTCTGCCATTTATCATTTGGTGAATACTTCGTAGCAACATATTTATGTGATAACATTTCCGAGTTGAAACCAAACTTATTGATCAACGTTCTATCTCAACACGATGTTATTAGGAAACTGACACTGATCAAGCTTGGAGAAAATGTAAACTGCTCCGAAACTTTAAACGATTTGTGCAGACTAAACAAGAACGTACCTTTGTGGGTATGTGAGAGTGGTTGTCTGAAATTGGTTTCATCCCTAAAAGTTGAAGAGTTCTCCACTTTTACACTAAACGATATGTTAAAAGTATCTGCGAAATGCGGATATTTCGAAATATGTAATTTTCTAATTGATTACAATGCAAATCTCGATAAATGCACTGCGCTGCACTCTGCCGTTGAAAATGGCCATCTGAGAGTTGTGAAACTATTGATAGCGAAAAATGCGGACCCAAATGAGGTGTACAAAAACAAATGGACTGCACTTCATTATGCATGCAATAACGGAAATGTAGAACTAGTTAAATTCTTTATTGATCGCGGTATGAACACTTCCTCTCGGTCAATCCACGGTGAAACTCCACTTCACATTGCTGCGCGGTACGACCATCTGAATATTGTTAAACTGTTGATAGCGAATAATGCGGACCCAAATGAGATGGACGATTATAAAGGGACTGCACTTCATTATGCATGCAATAACGGAAATGTAGAACTAGTTAAATTCTTTATTGATCGCGGTATGAACACTTCCTCTCGGTCAATCAACGGTGAAACTCCACTTCACATTACTGCGCAGTACGGTCATCTGAATATTGTTAAACTGTTGATAGCGAAAAATGTGGACCCAAATGAGATGGACGATGATAAATTGACTGCACTTCATTATGCATGCCTCGGCGGAAATGTAGAAATAGTTCAATTCTTGATTGATGATCGCCGTACGAACACTTCCTCTCGGTCAACCGACGGTAAAACTCCATTTCACATTGCTGCGTGGTACGGCCATCTGAATATTGTTAAACTGTTGATAGCGAATAATGTGGACCCAAATGAGATGGACGATTATAAATGGACTGCACTTCATTATGCATGCCTCGACGGAAATATAGAAATAGTTCAATTCTTGATTGATGATCGCCGTACGAACACTTCCTCTCGGTCAATCGAGGGTAAAACTCCATTTCACATTGCTGCGCAGTACGGCCATCTGAATATTGTTAAACTGTTGATAGCGAAAAATGCGGACCCAAATGAGATGGACGATGATAAATGGACTGCACTTCATTATGCATGCAAAAACGGAAATGTAGAACTAGTTAAATTCTTTATTGATCGCGGTATGAACACTTCCTCTCGGTCAATCCACGGTGAAACTCCACTTCACATTACTGCGCAGTACGGCCATCTGAATATTGTTAAACTGTTGATAGCGAAAAATGCGGACCCAAATGAGATGGACAAATACAAATGGACTGCACTTCATTATGCATGCAAAAACGGAAATGTAGAACTTGTTCAATTATTTATTGATCGCGGTATGAACATTTCCTCTCGGTCAATCAAAGGTGAAACTCCACTTCACATTGCTAAGAAAAACGGTCATCAAAGTGTTGTGGAACTGTTGAAAGCGAAGTTGACGATGATAGATAGACTGTCCTCCATCATGCATACCATAACGAAAATATGGAAATAGTTCAATTCTTGATTCATCGTGGTATGAAGACTTCCTCTCGGTCAATCATCGGTGCAACTCCACTTCACATTGCTGCGGGGGACGGCCATCTGAATATTGTTAAACTGTTGATAGCGAATAATGCGGACCCAAATGAGATGGACGATAGGAAATGGACTGCCCTCCATTATGCATGCCAAAACAGAAATATGAAATAAGTTCAATTCATAATTGATAAAGGTGGGAACATCAGCTCTCGGTCAATCCATGGTGTAACTCCACTTCACATTACTGCAGGGAATGGCCATACGAACGAGCGCTGTGAAACTCTTGATTAAGGGGCTTCATATGTTTTAATTCGACCAAAAAACCAACGTGTTAGTATCAGTATTCATTAACACGTATTCGTTACTGATGTTCATTGACCGAATTTTACTCAGTAAAAATATTTTTGCCTTTTTTGTTAAATCCACTTTTCAAAAATCAGCCTTGATCATGCACACGCGACCAGTTTAAGGAGTCTTCACCCCAAAAATGAACCGATTCGATCAAAGCAGTGATAAGATATCGCGGGACCCGTTCTTCCAAATCACTAACTTCAAATAAGAATATCTCAGCAATTTTGTTACCAAATGGCTTTAAATATTTATTTTGTTGACAGTTGAAAATGTATATTTTGATGCCCGAAAATACGTTAAGAAAATAAATTTGTTTGCCGACTAACCTGTATGTAGCGCTGGCGTTAGCGTTGTTATAATATACTTTGTAGATTGAATACTAGCGACACTCACGACTCTTTTGAAACTCTCAGTCAGACTACTTTCAGGAATAATGCTGGGGAGTAAACATTGATTTAAATCTAAATAAGAAAATAAGAATACCAGAATGATGACTTTCGCTATTCCCGGCCACGCCCATCTTTACCATAGCTAAGGATAGGGAAGGAGATGTTGATGTAGTACTTCCTTAACGAGAGGCCACCAACTTAGCGACTCCCTCATAAGTGCTACGGAGTTGGAGGTTCGGGTAGGGTCTTCGGTAACGATTCACCTCAAGTTGGCGATGCAACCCAAAGTTTATTTTGTTCAAGCTCTCGATAGCCGATTATCGAAAGAAAATATTAATTTTGTTTAGTCATATTGTATTTTAAGGGTCATGACGGAGAGCTTGGGATTACATCCATGATTTTCTGTTCAGTAAGCAAAAACAATAAAAAAAAAATGGACTACAAAATATGACTACATTTTCGCTTGGTATTTAACGAACGACTGAAATACGCGATAGTAAAAGTTTTCGAGATTGATGGATAATCTCCATTATTGGATATACAGTCTACACGTCTGTCCTAAAACTCAAATATTACTTCTTCACGTACCCGACCCTTGAACCGAATTTCTTTACGCTTTACATCATATTATGAAATAAAGCTGATTTAAGTTGGTTTATTGTTTATCAGTCAACAGGTAAAATGTTTACCCCAATGACACCTGTTCTACAACTAAATACAAAACTAACGAATAACATAAATTAACATAAAACTTGTTTAAAACTACGCTTGTTTGTTTCTCGTGACACGTTGAAATCGTACACATAATAACACCGGTTGAATACACGGGACATGCTTCGCAAAGGTTCGTGAAAGCCATAATTAGTTCTTGCCGGAGGGATGGTGATAAACGAGTGCGACCGAAGATTGCGACGACGTGTGTTGATGTCCAAGAAACTAAGAAGCGTAGGACTGTCAATGTTGCCTTGCAGAAGATCCCCAACAAAGCACGCTTTTGCCACGTTGCGTCTTGCTTCTAGTAATTCCAAATTTATAAGTAGACAACGGCTTTCATAACTTGGCAGGTTGAATGGATCTCTCCACCTAAGCTGACGTAGAGCGAACCGGACGAATTTTCGCTGAACAGCTTCGATGCGTTGAGTTTCATTCTGGTAATAAGGAGACCAGACGATAGACAAATACTCCAAGATAGGGCGCACAATTGAGCAATATAAAGCTTTTAGGCAGTAAACGTCCTTGAACTTTTTTGCAAAGCGAAATCAAAATCCTAGTTGCGATGAGGCTTTAGACACAACGTACGCGACGTGATCCTTGAAGGTTAATTTTGTGTCAACCAGAATCCCCAGGTCCTTGACTGTCGAATCACGTTGTAGATTCACGCCTCCCAAAGCATAGCTAAAATGGAAGAGTGATTGCTTGCGGCCAAATGAAATAACCGAACATTTGGACACGTTCAGCGACATTCGATTAATATGACACCATTCAGCGAAGGCTTCCAGTTGTTGTTGCAGAAAAAACGCGTCTTGTGGTTGCTTAATCGTGTAGTAAAGCTTCAGGTCATCGGCATACGAGAGTTTTAGGCATTTCAAGATGAAATTGACATCGTTCATATACAGCAAGAATAGAAACGGCCCCAAGTGACTTCCTTGGGGAACACCGGACCAAACCGGAAAGGAGGGCGAAACGTGGTCTCCAATTTTGACGGACATACTTCGACCGGTTAGGTAGGATCGAAGCCAGGAAAGCAAGTTATTGTTCATTCCCAGCTTGTCGAATTTAGCAACTGCGATTTGATGATTCATTTTATCAAACGCCGCGGATAAGTCTGTGTAAATAGCGTCTACTTGTTGACCATTTTCTATTTGGCGGATCACGAACGAAGTGAAACAAGTCAAATTACCTTACCTTACCTTACCAATCAGGCTAAGGCCTTGTTGTCCTCTGCTGTCCGAAGAAGTCGTCTCCACTCTACTCGATCCATGGCCACAGTTCGCCAGCCTCGTAGTCTGCGAAGGGTCCGCAGGTCACCTTCTACTTGGTCGATCCACCTTGCCCGCTGCGCGCCTCTTCTTCTTGTTCCTGTTGGGTCGCTTTCTAGAACCATTTTCACTGGGTCGTCGTGCGGCATTCTTACGACGTGCCCAGCCCACCGTAGTCGCCCAATTTTTGCAATGTGGACGATGGATGGTTCTCCCAGCAGCTGGTGCAATTCGTGGTTCATTCGCCTCCTCCACGTTCCGTCATCCATCTGCACTCCACCGTAGATGGTACGCAACACCTTCCGTTCGAAAACACCAAGGGCGCGTTGGTCCTCCACGAGCATAGTCCAGGTCTCGTGGCCGTAAAGGACCACTGGTCTAATCAGCGTCTTGTAGACAGTCAACTTCGTGCGGCGGCGAATTTTATTCGACCGGAGCGTCCTCCGGAGTCCAAAGTAGGCACGATTCCCTGCCATAATGCGTCTTTGAATTTCTCTGCTGGTATCATTTTCGGCGGTCACCAGTGAGCCCAAATACACGAACTCATCGACCACCTCGATTTCGTCACCGTCAATCTGAACTCGGGGTGGGAGGCTAACATTGTCTTCCCTAGAACCTCTTGCTTTCATATATTTTGTCTTTGATGCGTTGATGGCAAGTCCAATCCGTCTAGCTTCAGCCTTCAGTCTGATGTACGTTTCCGCCATCATCTCAAAGTTCCGTGCCATAATGTCAATGTCATCGGCGAAACCAAGGAGCTGGATGGACTTCCTGAATATCGTGCCACTCGTGTCTATCCCAGCTCTTCTGATCACACCTTCTAACGCGATGTTGAACAGCAGACACGAAAGTCCATCACCCTGCCGTAACCCCCTTCGAGATTCAAAGGGACTCGAGAGTGTCCCCGATACTCGAACAACGCACGTCACTCGATCCATCGTCGCCTTGACCAATCGCGTCAGTTTATCCGGAAATCCGTACTCGTGCATAATCTGCCATAGCTGATCTCGATCGATTGTGTCGTATGCGGATTTGAAATCGATGAACAAATGATGTGTGGGCACGTTGTATTCGCGGCATTTCTGCAGAACCTGCCGAATCGCGAAAATTTGGTCCGTGGTAGCGCGGGCACCCATGAATCCCGCCTGGTATTGCCCCACGAACTCTCTTGCATATGGTGACAGACGGCGGCATAGAATTTGGGAGAGTACCTTGTAGGCGGCGCTCAGCAGTGTGATCGCGCGGTAGTTGCAGCAATCCAACTTGTCGCCCTTTTTGTAGATTGGGCATACAACACCTTCCATCCACTCCTCCGGTAATATCTCCTCCTCCCAAATCTTGGCAATTACCCAGTGCAGCGCTCTAGCCAGTGCTTCACCACCGTATTTCAATAGCTCACTTGGTAGTTGATCTACACCAGTTGCTTTGTTGTTCTTCAGCCGACCGATCTCCTCCTCAACTTCTTGAAGATCAGGGCCGGTAGCCTGTCGTCTTCTGCGCGTGCTCCAAGGTCTGTTGCCGTGCCACCTTCGTTTTCTGCTGCTTCACCGTTGAGGTGCTCGTCATAGTACTGCTTCCACCTCTCAATCACCTCACACTCGTTCGTGAGAAGGTTACCGTCCAAGTCCTTGCACATATCGGCTTGCGGCACGTAGCCTTTGCGCGAACTATTTAGCTTCTCGTAGAACTTCCGTGTGTCGTTTACGCGGTACAGATTTTCCATCGCCTCGCGATCTCGATCTTCCTGCTGACGCTTCTTCCTTCGGAAAACCGAGTTTTGTCTGTTCCGCGCTTGTCTGTATCGCTCCACATTCAATCTCGTGCGGTGTTGCAGCATTCTCGCCCGTGCTGCATTCTTCTCCTCTACTAACAGTTTGCATTCGCCGTCAAACCAGTCATTTCTTCGGTCCGGGATTGCAGTACCTAGTGCCGCTACAGCAGTACTACCTATGGCTGAACGGATGTCCCTCCAGCCATCTTCAAGAGAAGCTGCGCCAAGCTGCTCTTCCGTGGGTAGTGCAACTTCCAGCTGCTGCGCGTAGTCCTGGGCAACTCCGGTGTCCCGTAGTTGCTCAATGTTGGGTCGTGGCGTTCGACTTCGACGTGTGTTATGCACCGTCGATAGTTTTGAGCGCATGCATACTGCAACTAGGTAGTGGTCCGAATCTATGTTCGCACTGCGGTACGTGCGGACGTTGATAATGTCGGAGAAGAATTTCCCGTCGATTAGAACGTGATCGATTTGGTTTTCTGTGTGTTGGTCAGGTGATCTCCAGGTGGCTTTGTGGATATCCTTGCGGGGGAAAAAGGTACTTCGAACTACCATACCCCGGGAGGCTGCAAAGTTCACGCATCGTTGGCCGTTGTCGTTCGATACGGCATGCAGGCTGTTTGGCCCGATTGCCGGTCTATACATTGCCTCCCGTCCTACCTGAGCGTTCATGTCGCCGATGACGATTTTGACGTCCCGTTGCGAACAGCCGTCGTACACCTGCTCCAGCTGCGCATAGAACGCTTCTTTCTCGTCGTCGGGTCTCCCTTCGTGTGGGCAGTGCACGTTGATGATGCTGTAGTTGAAGAAACGGCCCTTAATCCTCAACTTGCACATCCTCGCGTTGATCGGCTGCCAACCAATCACGCGTTGGCGCATCTTACCCAGCACTACAAAGCCGGTTCCCAGCTCGTTGGTGGTGCCACAGCTCTGGTAGAAAGTAGCCGCTCGATGCCCGCTTTTCCATACCTTTTGTCCCGTCCAGCAAAGTTCCTGCAGTGCTACGACTTCGAAGTTGCGTGGTTGAAGTTCGTCATAGATTAACCTATCGCAACCCGGGAAGCCGAGCGATTTGCAGTTCCATGTTCCGAGTTTCCAATCGTAGTCCTTATTTCGTCGCGTAGGTCTGTGCCGATTGTTCCGATCCGTATTTCTTTCTTCGGTATTTGCAACTTTGTTTTTTTTCCAGGGCGGCTTGTTGGGCCTGCCCCAACCCCCTGTCTCGCCGGGGGACCATCGTGCACAGCTCTGTTTAGAGTCCCACGCTGGCACTAAGACGGTGATCAGCCGCTCCTAACATGGAGAACAGACGCCGTTTTGAGCCGCACCTCCATGGTGAGCAGACGCTCAGGTTTGGTGAAGCATTTCCTCTATCACCGTACTATGGTTACCGCGCCAGTGTTCGCGTCAAGTCAAATTAGTTGTCGTCGAACGGTTGGGCATAAATCCGTGCTGATCAATCGAAATGTAGTGTGCGTAGTTCTGAACCAGCTTATGCAGAACGATCACCTCAAACAGCTTAGAAGTGGCGCTCAACGCAGCTATGCCCCGATAGTTCGAAACAATCCGCTTGCAGCCTTTCTTGAAAACTGGGAAAACATACGACTGCTTCCAGCAGTTTGGAAATACACCAGTAGCCAAGGATAGGTTGAATACTCTTGCTAGTGGTGTTGCAAGTGTATCCGCGCAGCATTTGAGGACAAGCGATGGAATCCCATCCGGACCACATCCCGTGGAGGATTTTAAATCCTTTCCGGCTGATATAACCATATCGTTCGTGATCACGAACTGTAGCCCAGAGGCCGAAAGTTGAGGAACATTTCTGGTGGCGACGGCTACATCCTGCGGGTCGATGTGTTCATTAGTGAAAACATTGCTGAATTGAGAACGGAACAGGTCGGCGATGTCAGTGGTGGAATCAGCTTCGAACAATCCGTTGGTCATCGTAGAGGGCAGTCCGGATTCCATCCGTTGGTCATGGACGTAACGCCAAAAACTTCTGGGATTTGTCTTGAAGCGCCTTTGCAAATGGTCCTGATATGCGTTGTACAAACGATTATTAAGTTGGTTGTATTCAGTGCTCGCCGCCATATATCTCATTCTCGTGGAGTCCGTGCGATACTTGCTATGTCGTCTGAGAGCTGCCCGCTTCACAGTCCTAAGATGCTTGAGGTCAGCATTTGACCAGGCTGGCTTAGCCGGTTCGTGTCTAGACTTCACGGGAACGAACTGATCGATGGCATACCACAGGATACCAGATATGGTCGACGCAGCGAGGTTGGCATCACAATTTTGAAGCACCTCGTCCCAATCGACATGTGCGAGGAACTCGTTCATGCTGTTGAAGTCAGCCTTTCTGAAATCATAGGCGATGCTTTCAGAGGTATCTTGGAAGCGTTGCTGTGGACTTATCTTGAATTCCATCAGTACAGGAGGATGATGCCTGCAGATTTTAACGAGCGGTGATGGAGCTTGCATAACTGTGCTGTGCTCGCAAAGTTCCTCACTGACGAAGCATAAATCAAGCGTACGATTGTTTTCATTTGCAATTCCACTCATTTGTCTGAGTCCAGCGGTGCTATACGCATCAAGCAGCTTCCGTGATGCCAAGCTAATCGAGGATCGTGATGTAATCGGGTACAGGGAACCATGTGGGCTACGCTGCCAAGAGATCGAGCTCAAGTTGAAATCGCCTAGGATGATAACGTTGTCTCTTGGTCCTAACTGCGAAACCACCCAGTTAAGCGAATCGATATGCTTTTCGATCAAAGATTCATCGTTTACTCGATCAGGGGGAATATACACAACGCATAGGTAGAGTGTTGCATCGACAGTGGCAATTGCGATCCATATTTGCTCAACCGCCGAGCCATCAGGAGGGTCGAGCGTACGGGATTTAAAACTCGAGCGAACAGCCAGCAAAACACCACCTCCAGTGGTTTTGTTGCTATTCGAAGGCGACCGGTCTTGTCGATAAACGGAATATGATTCGCCAAACAACTGATTCGTTGAGGTATGTCCATTGAGCCAAGTTTCGGAAAGTGCGTAAACATCATAGGAACCGTCGCTGAAGGCCAATTGGTACTCGGCGAGAGAGCTGTTGATCCCACCAACATTTTGGTAGTACATCAGGACATTCGAAGAAGCAGGTGCAGCATTACTTGCTAGAGGCGCAGTCCTAGGGATTGAATATTCGTCAGAGCGGGGATTGCCGTTACTAATAGGATACTTGCCATGATAGGCAGCTTGGAAGACCCCATCGCCAGCGCTAGACTCAGGGCCGGGACGACTTGGATGGCAGGAACGAGAGAACTGCGACAGGGTTTCAATGATGGCTGGAGGCGCGACTGAGCTAGGCGGGTCAGGGGCTTCCGTACTGCTTTGTGTCAGGCGTCCCGGGTTCGATGGCGGTGATCTTGGTTGCGTTGGAGAATGGTGTGAAGAGGAAGCGTAGAAAAGTCGTGGAGGACTAAATGTCGGTGTATTGTAACCAATAGTGTCCTCGACGAGACACACATTGCCTGGAAGAGCAGGCTGGAGGACCTCAACTGCAGACTCGACAACAGGACCGCGACGACTAAGATGATCGCTGGCAGCGAGAGACGGGACTGTGTCGGGCTGTGAAGAGGCCTCCAAAATGCTATCTAACATGCGTCGCGGGGTCCTTAGTCCATCATGGATTACTCCGTTAGTCAATCGTCGTGTTTCAGTCGAACCAGCCGGTTGTTGCTCTTGAGGCGGTGAGGCGCTGGAAGCAACGAACGAATCAGGAGCGGAACTTGTGATGACACGAACATACTTGCCTTGAGTTGCGGGTTGGAAGACCCCTTCTCCAAGCCCACACACAGGTCCAGGACGACTGCAGGACGATGACTGGATTAACTCGACTGTGGCGGGAGAAGAAGGGGCTTCCGCAGTGCTAACTTCAATGCGTCCCAGAGTGTTCAGGTGACAGGCGGGCGATGCATAGTTGATGGTTGGTAAAGCGCTAGAACCAATGGACGAATCAGGAGCGGGACTGATCATGACACGATCATACTTGCCTTGAATTGTAGGTTGGAAGACCCCTTCTCCAAGCCCACACACAGGTCCAGGACGACTGCAGGACGATGACTGGATTAACTCGACTGTGGCGGGAGAAGAAGGGGCTTCCGTAGTGCAAACTTCAATGCGTCCCAGAGTGTTCAGGTGACAGGCGGGCGATGGATGGTTGATGACTGATAATGCGCTGGAACCAATGAACGAATCAGGAGTGGTACTGGTCGAGAAACAGATGATACTTGCCTGACGTAACAGACTGGAAGACCACCTTTTCAACTCACACACAGGGCCGGGACGACTGTAGAACGCTGGCACGAATGGCTCGACTGTGGTGAGAGAATTGGTGGCTTCCATGGTGCTAACATCGGTGCGTCCCAGAATGTTTTTTAACTTCACTATGTCTGATCCATTGTTGGGGTTTCCGTTTTGGGTGTTTGCGTATTTGGATCCAGTTTTGCCAGCTTCGTTGGATGTTGAGGTTTTTGCGCACCAACATTTTCGAACTCGCGGAACATGATGCCCTCGGGCCAGGTTGCAGCATCCAGTGCCTTAGTCTTCAATCTTTTGTCGATGCCAACTTTGAAGGATACGAATGACAGTGTGCTGATGTCCTTTCCCTTGGGTACAAGTTTTATGACAACAGGGTTGTCATCTGTTTCCAAATTAGCTTTCACCATGGCAGAAACCGCTTCATTGGCAACTTCCGGATGAATATGAGATAAGTACAGCCAGAATTTTAGTTCTCTCTGGTCAGTACTTGTGGGAACAACAACTACATTGTCAGCTGGTTGTTTGCTACCCACCTGACATGCATCAGGAGCATTGTGATTTAAACTATAACTCTATAATGGAAGGAGCTTGGGATTGAACCCATGATTTTCTGCTCATTGAGCAAAATCGGTCGCCATAAGGACACCGAGCTCCTCCTTGTACAAAACAATTACGAGCAAGTTCCCGTTCAACTTGCTATCACTACAATAACAGATACTCTTGAGAAGGATTTGTTATAGATTTCCAATCAACGCATCTTTCCTAAAACTCACATATTACGTTTGTTTTTCCGTACTCGTTCCTCCAACCGAATTTCAATACGCTTTATCTCATATCAAGAATAAATGCGATTCACACTAAAGCTCCATTATGTGAAGGAGTTTGAGATTGAACCCACCGAGCTCTTTATATCAGCGACGACAAGGCCAATCACAAATTCTCACAAAATCAAAATATCAAGAACATTGATAATAAATGCATAAAGGACGTTCTTCAACTAGAACAAACGCACCAAATCCAACGATGATCGTTTTCCAATGCTGCGGATTCATACATTATGAATTCAAATTGCACTTGATTCAAAAATGTCACAAAACGACCCGAAACTCGTCCAACATAAACCAAATGTATACATTCTGCACATGGCAAACAGGCCCGAATCATTTTCCATGATATTCACCGAGAAACCGACATGCATGACCATCATTCCGCGCACATCCTTCACCAGCGATTCCAACCACTAATAACTAGATATGATTTACACGGCATGATCGAATGTGTCTTTTATGAACCAATTTTCTGTCAAACGCGAACCAGCACCTGATTGGTCGGGCGAACGTATAGAAACGCAAGAATTTCTACAACAGGGAATCTGTTTTCTGGTATTTTGACAGACAACTGCGCCGCCCAAAATTAAATAGTTTTTGCACGGTCGCGAGAGAGGAAGAACACGTCGTTCAGGAACAGAAAAACAGATCAGCACGGTAGAGGTTATAACGGGCAACAAAGAAAAACGCAAGACCACACTTATGGGGTGTTTACACTTATGCTAGTTCACTAGCGCTAATGAGTTCGCTGCTAGCAAAAACGCTCGCCATCATGATAAAAAGTGTTGACATTATGATAATACGCTGGTGAGTGGGTGCTGATAATGTTCATTATGCAAACGAAGTCGAAAGAGGATTTTCTGTTGATCAGTTCGTCTCGTGACCGGTTAATTGCTTAATTAAAAAAAAAAAAAATGGCTGAAATAATATATGATTGTGCGTACGATGTTGTGAGCTGCTTGTTAGATGAAGAAATTTGCAATTCTACGAATACACAATCCAGTAAACGAAAGCAAACTGTTCGGTCAGTGTGGATTCTGATAGACCTTGGATGTTTTATTTTGTAGTCGGGATTGGAAAAGCCCCACAAACATGGATGTTGCTCATAAACTCGGATCAGGTAGGTCTTGCTCTTCTGACATTTTGTTCACTACTGTCGGGTACCAGCTTCTCATCACCAGCATGCAATTTCAGAAGCGCCTGCAATTGATGCGCGAGTGGAAATCAGCTGCTAGAAACTGTTTACATCATGCTGGTGCCTCTCATGCTCATTAGCGCTAGTGAACTAGCCTAAGTGTAAGCACCCCATTAGCACCAGTGTCTTTTTTTTTTCATTTACCATCACACGCAAGCAATAGCGCTTCAACCCAGTGTGGATGAATTGCGTTCGTTTTGAATATCTTCGCTGTCACGTACGAGCAAAATGAACAAATGAGTTCATTATACATCAACGAATACGCGTTTGATGATATTCACCACTTCTTGATTATATAACCCAAAATTTCAATATCAGAAGCGATCCTTAAAAGTAAAAGAATCAAAATCCTTTTGGGCAAAATATTTATTTTGAGTATTGCCGACTCCAGAGCCTAAAACCTCGATATTATCAATAATTCAGCATGATGCAATAATTTTCCATCAATCTGTGTATAAAAACCAACACAACACGTTCTACAGATCTACATATATGTGTGCAATATGAAAATAATCCTTTCTGCATTTGATCCTCAAAATCATCCCCATCAAGATGAAGACGAATATTGATATTGACAACAACACAGGCGAATTAAACATCCAGCCACGAATGAACAAAAACAAATGTTGACTTCGATACGCAGAGGTTGCCTTGATCAAAAGAATGTGTTTATGTCAAAATTCAACTTCATGTAGGTAGCAGGCATGGAAAATCATTTGCATTCATTTCATACATTCATTTACATTCATTTACCTCTAACTTTTTTCATCAACAGCATTGCGCAAAAGGATCTATAGAACTTTTGTAGGTTTTGTTCTTAGCTACAACTTTTGGTCATAACTCAAATCTGTATCTCTTATGCATCACGAACTAGAGCGGGCAGAACTTGTTACTGTTTTTCAGTGAATGTAAAATACATTCACTGAAAAATAATATTGGCTTCTGTTCTCTCTGGTTCGTCATGCATAAGTGATACGAATTTGGCTAGTTGACAAAAGTTGTAGTTAATATCAAAACCTACAAAAGCTCTTTACATTACATTGCGGAATGCTGTTGAAGAAAAAAGTTAGACGGAGATGAATGTAAATGAATGCACGAAATGAATGCAAATGATTTTCCATGCCTGGTAGGTAGTTGGTCTATCTGTTAGGGTTGTCTTCATTTTCAGCTAAGTTGAGTGTTGAGTCAGCGCAGTGCACCATTGTATCAGCAAATCGATAAAGTATCACTTGCTAAAACATATTCAATCAGATCAAACTATAGCGCACGGGACCTAAAGCTTATAAAATGCGATCACCAGTCCATAACAACTCCAGTTTTCAGCAGCAAAAAACACAGGAGAAGAATCAAAACACATCCGGTTCGCTCGCTGGTTCAATCAGCACTTTTTTACCGACTTACTTATATGCATCCCCTTAAGCACACTTCGGACCCATATGAGGTGGACGATAAGAAATGGATTGCCCTCCATCATGCAAGCCATAACGGAAATGTGGATACGGTGAAATTCTTGTCTGCACATTTAGAAATACACAATCTTACACGTGACGGAATCCATCTTTGACGATGAGACGTAAACAAACATGTCATGTAAAATAAAGTGCTCCGAGACTTAAACGTTCGAAATTACGTTTCAATGAGCTGAATTTCGCGTCTATTATGACTTAACTTTATGTCAAAATTGACGCTGGTATATGTCAGTCTCAGAGCACCTAAATATACATTAATATTTCTAAGTGTGTGATCAAGATGTGAATCACATAAATAATGGTTTAAATTGACTTTTCCTCACTTCCCCCTTAATGTTTTCAACTGTTTTCATGTTGGTAATACTGTTATATTTTGTACGTATTTTTCTTTGCCTATCCGAGCATTGAATTTCTCCATTAGAAATAAACTGTAGAACTAGGAATAAACTGTACCCATGAACATCAATGGCAAGACTGGATTTCTTACATCCTCTGCATGTTTTCTTACAACAACTGTAATGGCGGTTCTTGCTATGGACGTTTGTAGCGTACAAACAAGTTTTTATAGAATAAATATTTTCGTAGAAAACCTTTGTTGGTTGATTTTATAGCAGCAGTGCATTTGAAGAAATAAACATTGTCGAAAAATAAGCTAAGCTAAATAAAAAATAAAAGTATTTAAAACAAAAACTCTGATTAATCCTTTTACCGCTGACAAGTGCCTTTCTCATTTCATTTCATCTTCATTTTGTAGTATAGAAGGGGGTCAAGGGCCAGGTCTCTGGTGTGTTTAGGCACCATCCACGCTATACCAGTAGACAGGGGGTTGGCATCACAGCATCTTTACCAGCAGGTTAAATAAATTCTGTGTGTAGTAGGCAAAGATGATTGAGGACGTACTTAGTGAAGACGATTGGAAAATGCTGAAACGGGTTGGTTTCACCGCGTATGATGTGGATCGAAAAAGCCTCTGACGGTACTGGGTGAAGTGGACGCAGAAATCGAAATCGGCTATGCCAACTGCCATACAACCTTCTTCGTGATTCAAGATGGAAAATGCTCGCTGCTGTGTGGAAATTCTACAGAAAAACTTGAGGTAGTAAAGTTTCTGCATGCGTTGTCTACTGAGGAGTTGCCACACATCAAAGGTAAGAAGTCTACAATTTAATAATTAGCTACGGTAAATGCTTCATTTCACGTGCACTAAATATATTATCTGAAACATTTAGATATGTGTGCATCTATAAAAATAGACAAGTCTGTCCCTCCAGTAAGACAAGCTTATCGACGTATTCCCATACCTCTTGAAGAGATTACACTTCTCAAATTAAAAGAGTTGTAAAGTCAGGGTATCGTAGAAAGAGTCAACCAAGCATCAGAATGGGTTTCTCCCATGTTTGTGAAGTTCAGATGAAGTCAGAATAAGCATAGATTTACGAGAAGCGAACAAGGCAATCGTTAGGGAGGTTCACCCACTACCCACAATGGAGCAAATGATTTGTAAACTGAAGGGAAGTATGGTCTTCACTAAACTGGATGTAAAACAAGCATTTCACCAGTTACTACCAGTCGAGAAGAATGCAGATATATCACGACACTAGCTGAGTGTACCCAGCCTTGCTCGGGATTTAATATTAGCTTGAGTTTATGCGCCAATTCAAAAAAACATGCTCTATTGAACGTAGCCCCCCCCCCCTCTTATATAAGGGGCTACCACCCCCTATGACCTCCACATGTCAAGTTTGGTTCAATTTGCTTGATTAGTTCTCGAGTTATGCAGAAATTTCTGTTTCATTTGTATGGGAGCCCCCCCTTACAGAAGGGGGAGGGGTCTCGAACCATCATAAGAACCTTCCACGGCCCCAAAAACCCCTGTATACAAATTTTCACGCCAATCGGTTCAGTAGTTTCCGAGTCTATAAGGGTCAGACAGACAGACAGAAATTCATTTATATATATATACTAGCTGAGTGTGCCCGGTCTTGCTCGGGATTCAATATTAGCTTGAGTTTATGCGCCGATTTAAAAAAAAGCATGCTATATTGTACGTAGCCCCCCTCCCTATTATCTAAGGGGCTACTCCCTATGATTATCTCCTTATACCCCCACACTCGCCCCCACATGCCTAATTTGGTTCCATTTGCTTGATTAGTTCTCGAGTTATGCAGACAGACAGACAGACAGACAGACAGACAGACAGACAGACAGACAGACAGACAGACAGACAGACAGACAGACAGACAGACAGACAGACAGACAGACAGACAGACAGACAGACAGACAGACAGACAGACAGACAGACAGACAGACAGACAGACAGACAGACAGACAGACAGACAGACAGACAGACAGACAGACAGACAGACAGACAGACAGACAGACAGACAGACAGACAGACAGACAGACAGACAGACAGACAGACAGACAGACAGACAGACAGACAGACAGACAGACAGACAGACAGACAGACAGACAGACAGACAGACAGACAGACAGACAGACAGACAGACAGACAGACAGACAGACAGACAGACAGACAGACAGACAGACAGACAGACAGACAGACAGACAGACAGACAGACAGACAGACAGACAGACAGACAGACAGACAGACAGACAGACAGACAGACAGACAGACAGACAGACAGACAGACAGACAGACAGACAGACAGACAGACAGACAGACAGACAGACAGACAGACAGACAGACAGACAGACAGACAGACAGACAGACAGACAGACAGACAGACAGACAGACAGACAGACAGACAGACAGACAGACAGACAGACAGACAGACAGACAGACAGACAGACAGACAGACAGACAGACAGACAGACAGACAGACAGACAGACAGACAGACAGACAGACAGACAGACAGACAGACAGACAGACAGACAGACAGACAGACAGACAGACAGACAGACAGACAGACAGACAGACAGACAGACAGACAGACAGACAGACAGACAGACAGACAGACAGACAGACAGACAGACAGACAGACAGACAGACAGACAGACAGACAGACAGACAGACAGACAGACAGACAGACAGACAGACAGACAGACAGACAGACAGACAGACAGACAGACAGACAGACAGACAGACAGACAGACAGACAGACAGACAGACAGACAGACAGACAGACAGACAGACAGACAGACAGACAGACAGACAGACAGACAGACAGACAGACAGACAGACAGACAGACAGACAGACAGACAGACAGACAGACAGACAGACAGACAGACAGACAGACAGACAGACAGACAGACAGACAGACAGACAGACAGACAGACAGACAGACAGACAGACAGACAGACAGACAGACAGACAGACAGACAGACAGACAGACAGACAGACAGACAGACAGACAGACAGACAGACAGACAGACAGACAGACAGACAGACAGACAGACAGACAGACAGACAGACAGACAGACAGACAGACAGACAGACAGACAGACAGACAGACAGACAGACAGACAGACAGACAGACAGACAGACAGACAGACAGACAGACAGACAGACAGACAGACAGACAGACAGACAGACAGACAGACAGACAGACAGACAGACAGACAGACAGACAGACAGACAGACAGACAGACAGACAGACAGACAGACAGACAGACAGACAGACAGACAGACAGACAGACAGACAGACAGACAGACAGACAGACAGACAGACAGACAGACAGACAGACAGACAGACAGACAGACAGACAGACAGACAGACAGACAGACAGACAGACAGACAGACAGACAGACAGACAGACAGACAGACAGACAGACAGACAGACAGACAGACAGACAGACAGACAGACAGACAGACAGACAGACAGACAGACAGACAGACAGACAGACAGACAGACAGACAGACAGACAGACAGACAGACAGACAGACAGACAGACAGACAGACAGACAGACAGACAGACAGACAGACAGACAGACAGACAGACAGACAGACAGACAGACAGACAGACAGACAGACAGACAGACAGACAGACAGACAGACAGACAGACAGACAGACAGACAGACAGACAGACAGACAGACAGACAGACAGACAGACAGACAGACAGACAGACAGACAGACAGACAGACAGACAGACAGACAGACAGACAGACAGACAGACAGACAGACAGACAGACAGACAGACAGACAGACAGACAGACAGACAGACAGACAGACAGACAGACAGACAGACAGACAGACAGACAGACAGACAGACAGACAGACAGACAGACAGACAGACAGACATTTCCAGAACCGGGTCCTTGTCTACGTGACAGACACGGGGCAGAAATCGCTTAGAATCACGGCGGGGGTTCCCCAAGGCTCCATTCTAGGTCCCACGCTGTGGAACGGAATGTACAATGGCGTGCTGACGCTCAAGCTGCCCAAAGGAGTTGAGATCGTTGGCTTTGCGGACGATGTCGTCTTGACGGTAACCGGTGAGACGCTGGAAGAAGTGGAAATGTTGGCGGCTGAGGCGATAGATACGATTGGTAACTGGATGCAAGGAGCGAAGCTGCAGATAGCCCACCACAAAACAGAAGTGATGTTGGTCAGTAACTGCAAAGCAGTGCAGCGGGCAGAAATTACCGTTGGAGAGCACACCATTGCTTCGAAGCGCATGCTTAAGTATCTGGGAGTGATGATCGACGACCGGCTAAACTTTAATAGCCACATCGAATATGCTTGCGAGAAGGCGACGAAGGTCATCAACGCAATAGCCAGAATCATGCCGAACAATTCTGGTCCAAGCAGCAGCAAGAGACGTCTTCTGGCTAGTGTTTCCTCATCAATACTAAGGTACGGAGGTCCAGCCTGGATTGAAGCGCTGAAAACGAAGCAGAACCAAAGGAAATTGAGCAGTACGTTCCGGCTCATGGCCATGCGAGTCGTGAGTGCGTACAGAACCATTTCGATGGAGGCAGTATGCGTTATCGCCGGTATGATCCCAATCGGCATCACCTTGGCGGAGGACTACGAGTGCTATATGACGAGAGAAACCAGAGGAGTACGAAAAATGGTGAGAACGGAGTCGATGGCTAAGTGGCAGCAGGAGTGGGATACAGCAGAGAACGGTAGATGGACACACAGGCTAATACCGACTCTTTCGACCTGGGTGAACAGGAAGCATGGAGAAGTCAACTTCCACTTGACGCAGTTCCTGTCTGGTCATGGCTGCTTCAGGAAGTACCTGCATCGATTCGGACACACAACGTCACCCTTCTGTCCGGAGTGTGGGAATGTGGAAGAATCACCAGAGCACGTGGTCTTCGAATGTCCTAGATTTGATGATGTGCGAGAGGATATGCTCGCCCTTAGCATGGAGAATGTCGTCGAAGAAATGTGTCGAGAGGAGGGCACCTTTAACGCCGTCAGCAGAGCAGTAACGCAGATCATGTCAGCGCTGCAGCGAAAATGGCGGGAAGACCAACTAGAAAGTAGTAATGTGCTCACACAAGTGCGAACTGAAAGCCGAAGCCGGGAGAACTCTCCGTCAGAGTAGGCTGTATCCACCACCAGGGATAACCGAGTAGAACGTGACGCTGGGAGATAAATGGCTCACAAATTGGAGAGACGATCAGCGAACTGGAAGCGCCAATTAGCTGAGGTAAAGTGAGGTGCGTAATGCACGGCCCCCTCCGAAGTAATACGACAAGTGGTTCCGGGGGAAAAGGGCAAGGCGTCTAAGGAGGTTTTAGTGCGGTAAGAATCCCACACACCGTGTCACCGTGACTGTGCGCCCAGTCGTCAAGCGGTGGCACGATGGCCTTTTTGAAGGTTTCCTCCTTGCCAAAAAAAAAAAAAAAAAAAAAAAAAACAGACAGACAGACAGACAGACAGACAGACAGACAGACAGACAGACAGACAGACAGACAGACAGACAGACAGACAGACAGACAGACAGACAGACAGACAGACAGACAGACAGACAGACAGACAGACAGACAGACAGACAGACAGACAGACAGACAGACAGACAGACAGACAGACAGACAGACAGACAGACAGACAGACAGACAGACAGACAGACAGACAGACAGACAGACAGACAGACAGACAGACAGACAGACAGACAGACAGACAGACAGACAGACAGACAGACAGACAGACAGACAGACAGACAGACAGACAGACAGACAGACAGACAGACAGACAGACAGACAGACAGACAGACAGACAGACAGACAGACAGACAGACAGACAGACAGACAGACAGACAGACAGACAGACAGACAGACAGACAGACAGACAGACAGACAGACAGACAGACAGACAGACAGACAGACAGACAGACAGACAGACAGACAGACAGACAGACAGACAGACAGACAGACAGACAGACAGACAGACAGACAGACAGACAGACAGACAGACAGACAGACAGACAGACAGACAGACAGACAGACAGACAGACAGACAGACAGACAGACAGACAGACAGACAGACAGACAGACAGACAGACAGACAGACAGACAGACAGACAGACAGACAGACAGACAGACAGACAGACAGACAGACAGACAGACAGACAGACAGACAGACAGACAGACAGACAGACAGACAGACAGACAGACAGACAGACAGACAGACAGACAGACAGACAGACAGACAGACAGACAGACAGACAGACAGACAGACAGACAGACAGACAGACAGACAGACAGACAGACAGACAGACAGACAGACAGACAGACAGACAGACAGACAGACAGACAGACAGACAGACAGACAGACAGACAGACAGACAGACAGACAGACAGACAGACAGACAGACAGACAGACAGACAGACAGACAGACAGACAGACAGACAGACAGACAGACAGACAGACAGACAGACAGACAGACAGACAGACAGACAGACAGACAGACAGACAGACAGACAGACAGACAGACAGACAGACAGACAGACAGACAGACAGACAGACAGACAGACAGACAGACAGACAGACAGACAGACAGACAGACAGACAGACAGACAGACAGACAGACAGACAGACAGACAGACAGACAGACAGACAGACAGACAGACAGACAGACAGACAGACAGACAGACAGACAGACAGACAGACAGACAGACAGACAGACAGACAGACAGACAGACAGACAGACAGACAGACAGACAGACAGACAGACAGACAGACAGACAGACAGACAGACAGACAGACAGACAGACAGACAGACAGACAGACAGACAGACAGACAGACAGACAGACAGACAGACAGACAGACAGACAGACAGACAGACAGACAGACAGACAGACAGACAGACAGACAGACAGACAGACAGACAGACAGACAGACAGACAGACAGACAGACAGACAGACAGACAGACAGACAGACAGACAGACAGACAGACAGACAGACAGACAGACAGACAGACAGACAGACAGACAGACAGACAGACAGACAGACAGACAGACAGACAGACAGACAGACAGACAGACAGACAGACAGACAGACAGACAGACAGACAGACAGACAGACAGACAGACAGACAGACAGACAGACAGACAGACAGACAGACAGACAGACAGACAGACAGACAGACAGACAGACAGACAGACAGACAGACAGACAGACAGACAGACAGAAGTTCATTTTTATATATATATAGATTCATCTCACTCCTTGATTGATGCGATATAAGCGACTAGCATTCGGTTTATCAGCAGCTCCGGAGTTGTTTAAGAAATCCATGGAAACAATTCTTGGTGATTTTCCTTGGCTAATTGTTTCCATTAATGATATTTTAACTTTCACTTCTAACATTGAAACTCTGAAGGTATATTTATATTATGCATTTTTTTTTAATTACTATTTAAAAACCAACATTATACCTACGAACAGAGCAGACGCCTTAAGGAGAAAAATGTCCTTCTGAATGATGCTAAGACTATAGAAAATGCAAATCAGACAGATTTTCTTGGTTATCATCTATCATCTGAAGGGTTAAAGGCATCGAATGAAAAGCTACAAGCTATCACCAAATTCCGTCAACCAAAATCAACAGAGGAACTCAGAAGCTTTTTGGGGTTAGTCACATTTGTAAATCGTTATTTTACCGGATTTATCAACTATCTCGCATTTCTGTGGAATAATGAGCATCAACAAGCTTAGAATTGTTGAAATCGAGTTTGGCTCAGAATAAAACTTTGGCGTTCTTTGACCCAGGATTAGAAACATTTTTAGTTGCTGATGCTAGCCCGGACTAGCCTGGACTAGGAGCCCTACATTTTTTTTCAAAAATCCCACGAAGAGGTGTTCAAAGTAGTGAGCTACGCCTCTAAGACGCTGTCTGAGGTCGAACCGAGTGTGAAGCCTTAGCTTTAGTTTGGGCACCAGAGAGGTTTCATTATTACCTGTATGGAAAATTCTTCTGGTTGATCACGGATCATAAACCGTTGGTCTCTATTTTTGGAGATAAAGCTAAACCATGCGCTTAGAATCGAAAGGTGGAAACTTCGATTCGACGAAATCAAACATTGCTGATCCTTTCTCAAGGCTTTACGTCGACAGCACATCTGCTGTGCAGAGTTTTGATGAAGAAAGTGAGAGGATTATTCAACTAGTTTCAACCGATTCCTGTCCGATTGCTGTTCCACTATCTGAAATAATAGAGGCAACCAAAAATGATATTCAGATCAGTGAATTGATGAAATACCCTGTAAAACGGTGGCCAAAAACATTAAATCAGTACAAGTTGAATGATCTTTCAACAGATGGGAAAATCTTGTTAAAGGGAAACATGAAGAAACGACTCAGGGGATAAGTTTGGTGAATCCGCATTGATGCTATTGTAAAAGATTATGCTAATTCTTGCGATGGTTGTCTACTAGTTTCGGAACCAGACATCGAACCTATTTATAGGACACCCATTTCTGATGGACCGTGGCGTAAATTAGCACTGGATTTTACTGAAGTTTCCAACGGAATTCATCTACTGGTTCTCGTAGATTACTACTCAAGATACCGTGCTTGGATGGCTAAACCTATTGGGAATGGCTTCCAAGCAAACCAATCGATGTGGCAGAATGCTTTCATCGAAGATCTTTTTGTTTATAAAGTTCGAAGGACCACCATGGTGAGCTCGGTCGTCGCATTCCGGAGTATTTGGCAGTGTTAGGGTTTAGATTAGTATATATGTAGAAAAATAATCAGGTAGATTGATAGGAGCTAGGACAGAAGCACATAGGGTAAATGTCGGCTTCGGCACCCATTGACTACGGCCACACCATTGAAACAAATAACTAAACCTGGATTAGAGCTTTTCGTAGAGGGGATCTAGGATAAGAGATGAGCCTGGTTGATTTTAAGCCAACCGAACTGTCAAAACCAGAGCTAATCGAGCAACGCAGCAAGTCGTTTGTTTTGAATACGCTTCTCTCTTATCCTAAAAACTCTCTCTACGTAACACCTTTGGCAGTTGCGCTATAATCTCGGCTATCATAGCAAAGAAAGTCGTTCCTTCGTTAGTCACGATAATGTTTAAGCGAGTGGTGCTCTGGTGTTGTTCTGGTGACTTGAGTTCTGGATCAGCTTCAACGAACTTCGCATTAACTTGTGTCGCAATATCCGAAGTGAATCGAATGGTTATCATTGGAGCCAAGCCAAATTCATGAAGCACAAATGAAATATGCACAACAACATTGGGGTAAAATTCATCGCTTGTTAGAGATAAACCATAACCTGCCAGTACAGAATACAAAGGCATGAGGTATTTCAAATGATTGTTACTTTACATCAGAAAAATGGTCTCAATAGAGTGTTGTGTTATTGTGTAATGTAATTAGTTGGTTCCGGACCCTGGTGCAATTTTATTTGTAATGCAATGGGAAGAGCGTTTGGGAGTGCATCGTCAAAATCATAAAAAGAAAGCCCTACATCATTATGTTTTCATTAGACTACATTTAACCAGCGTCATACTGTGCTTCTGTTCCAAAATGAATACTAATTTTTATTTCTCTTTCAAAATAACTGGAATTCAACATTCAAAATGATATATTTCATTGATAAATTACTATAAAGGATTATTTTGTTTTAGAAGTATACCGGCCCAGTATATCACGACATCCTGTTTGCGGCAAGGAATCGAACGACTGTTCTTCCTGGAAATGACAGATACATCAGGCAACAACTGACCATCATCAAGTCTGATTGAATACTCGCCACAGTGAGTGGGTTGGCCTCGTAGTCTTACGTCAATAATGCGTTCGTGATTCGGACATAGCCCTTAACTTTTTTGAATCAAAATGCATCCCTCTGATGTAAGCTCCCTGAACTATTACCAGTCATAATGCCGAACACATGTATGTTCTCTATTTGTGCACGAATACCAAATACCCAACGACTGGGAATACGAGGAAATTTTTGAATACAAATTAGCAGACTACGAAAAAATCAAACATAAATTAAACGGCGTCAATAGGCAAATAATTCTAAGAAATGAAGGAAACGTCGAAACTGTAATGTCGAAGAAATACCTTTGATGAAAAAAAAAGACGCTTCAAAAGCACTAAAAAACCAGTCTGGTATAACAGACAAATAAAAAATTTGAAAATCGAAAACAGAAAGCACATAAACATTCCAAAAAATACAATAATAGTGAAAAATTTGGCAATCTATTTGGATATATGCGATCAACTGGATTTATCCATCAGTAATGCATTTGAAGAATTTAATTCAGAAACTGAACTTGCAATAAGGTCCTGTCCTGTCTATTACGTAGAAAACCAAATTAAAATCTGACAATTTTCCATCAATAATACATCTTGACGAACGTGTCGGGGATAGCTCGGAAAAAAATTGTAATCTTCTTGCATTTTTTTTTTTCAAAAACTACGACATTTTCCGAAGAAGATCGCGATTATTTTGCATTTTATCCAGAATTTTCAAGGGACATTGGTGTCAATCAACTTCAAATACAGGATATTTTGCAGGCTTTGATTTGTTTTTTTTCCCTTTGGTTTGTTTTTTTCCGTCGATCTTGTTTTCCGTGCTGAGCACCAATGCTACCGACGTGCCAGGAAGGCAGCTCCCACACCTGGACCCTACCTATCGACCCATCAACTCATGAACCGGGGACCAACGGCTTTACTTCCCATCCGAAGGAAGGCGTGATCAGAGATGTTATGCCTCAGAACATCCCGTCGGCGCCGACTGGGATTGAACCCAGGCTGCAGGCTTTGATGAGCCTCAAAAGTTTTTTTTTTAAAGTCTAGCAATGAAACTCACTGGTCCATTGTCTTGGCTTTTTAATACGTCACTTGAATGTGGAACCTTCCCAAAAATTTGGAAAAGGTCATTTTTAGTACCTATTTTTAAATCTGGCCGGAAAGCTGACGTACATAATTATCGTGGAATAGCCATTATCTCTGTTGTTTTTAACTAGTTCGTTTATTTACTAGACTCAGTCGTGTGTGACACTTTGCGGAGCCAAAATCAGTCATGTTTGAATTTACATTTTAAATAGCAGTAGTTCTAGCACAGACAAACAGACATAACACATTGAATATTTCTCACTGTAAAACATCGTCGCTAAAACATTACCGCCATCTGTTGAGTACACTGTGGTGGGTAGTACGCTGAACAGATGGCGGTAGTGTGAAAACGTCAAACTCAAGGGAAATGACTATGCGCGCCACAGGTGGCGGTGCTACCAACTACGATACTTTTAAATTGACCGTTAAATGCTTGTTCGATGAACAAAATGCGAGTGTTATGTCTGTTTGTCTGTGGTTCTAGGTTAGTATTGGGTACCAATTACTCGTGGCGGATTCGAGGTTAATGGGTAATAATTTCTATTGGAAGGAGCTAGGTAGGAAACTGGTTTCTGAAGCCTCCTTCAGATACTACTCTCGGACGGTTGACCAAATCCTGGCTGGGCAGGGGCAAGTAGCACAGGAACAGGAGGATAATAAGACTGACTGACTAACAAACAAAGGAATTCGTAGATGGCTTGCATGTAGGGAAGATCACGTGTTCCCAATACATCTCTTACTTCACGGAAGGGTTGTCTACCTCGGGCCACTAGGGTATCCAATAGTCGTGCTCTGGAGGCGTCATTACCCGGGCAATACCAAACTGCGTGATCGATGTCATCATAACCGGTTCTGCACCTACATATATTGCTGTCAACGAGGTTTATTTTATAGGGTTGTGCGTCTAGCGAGTAGTGGTTGGACATAAGTCTTGACATCACTCGAATGAGTCCCCGACTTACATCCAGACCTTTGAACCACGCTCTTGAAGAAACATTTGGAATAATGGAATGTAACCACCGCCCAAGAGAATTAATTGTCTAATCGTTTTGCCAACTTTAAAGAGAACTCTGACGAACTAATGGGAAAAATTCATCATATAAAAAATATTTTATCATAAATCTCGTCTTGTTGTGCGCCCACCTTTGCGAGAGAGTCTCCCAGGTAACAATTTGATGCTTAACAAGTGTTGTTTAATCGATTTTAATTCAGCCTTAGATTGAATAATTGCTGTACATAGATCACGTTACCCTTTTTCAGCTTTTAAACATCTAAATCTGGTGATTTTAAGCAGCCAAAAGCTGAACAGTTATTTACATTATAAGCTTTTTAAAGCATTACATAACAGTCTTTTCCAACCCTTGTTCAGCCTTCTAGTTTTATTTCAAAAATAATAATGGAAGACCGCTTCATATCTTATGCATTTATATGGAACTGCTTTAAATTGTTGCTGACTTATTGATCTTACATATTTATGTTGTTAATATAAGTTTAAAAATTACCTTTGGATTTTGGGATTCGAACCGGCAGTCGCTGAATCACAGGCGTCAACCATACCTACTGGACCATTTAAGCATATGTGTGGCAAAAGTTATGACCATTAACTTGAAGCATGTCAAATTAAAGTTGAATTACAGCAACCGGAAGAGTATTATGCAGCAATGCAGAATTGTAAACAACAACTAATATTTTTGAAATGCGGTCTGAAACTTCAGTGCAATATAACAGACAAAACACAGGAATACAAATGTATACTTGTCGCAGCCCACATCTACCAGCTATTCCTAAAAATCTCCTTTTCCTTGTCTCTACTGCTGCCACTGCTGTCATTGCCTGGGATTGAGCAATGTGAGGGAACCGAATAGCCTCAATCAAACTGAGACTATCCGAAAAGATGAAGTAATGGTCTATGGGCTTATCGGAAATCATCCCCAATGCGAAATTGATTGCTGCTAGCTCAGCAACATAAACGAAACAAGGTTCCTGAAGTTTCCGAAAGGCGGTTGAGTATTGATTGAAGACGCCGAAGCCAGTGGATCCATCAAAGCGTGATCCATCAGTGAAAAATCTTCTATTGCAATTGATTTGTTGGTACTTTTCAGAAAAAAATGCGGGGAATTGAGATAGGTCGAAGTTGATCTGGAACTCATTGAATAGCCTGTTTCATGAAGAGATCATAGTCAATGGGAGAACTGTAGTTAGTAAAGCATACACGACATGGGTTATAGCAAGGAAGGCTAATATCCGATGACATATAATTAAGATAGATTCGCACGAATCTAGACTGGATGCTCAATTCGAGCATTTCTTCGAAGTTTTCAATCACAAGGTTGTTACTGACACTACATTTAATCAATATGCTTAATGAGAGCTCCCAGAAACGGTTCTGCAGGGGTTTTACGCCCGCTAGGACCTCTAGGCTCATATTGTGTGTTGAATGCATACAGCCAAGGGTAATACGTAAACAATGATATTGAATACGTTCCAATTTGGTTAGGTGGCTTTTTATATAGTTTAATGAGGTCTTCCGGGTGAGCACCCTACCATGTCCCGGAAATTGATCGTAGAAAGTTGATCCTTTGTTGACACTTTTGTTTCAAATACGTAATGTGGGTACCCCAAGTGCATTTTTAATCAAACCAGACTTCAAGGTATTTGAAGGTTAAAGATTGGGCAATGTCTCTGCCAAAAAGATTTAGACGCAGTTGGGCTGGAAACCGCTTCCTTGTAAACCACTACCAATTCAGTTTTTATGCGGTGAAAACTCGATCCCTAAATTTATTGCTAAGGAAGACAGATTATTTAGGGAATTTTGCAATGGTCTTTGTAATATTTCTACCCGTAGACCTCTCATGGAAACTACGGCATCGTCTGCAAGCTGTCTAAGCGTGCATAGATTATCTAAGGAGTTATCAATATCTTTGACATAGAAATTATAAAGTAAGGGACTTTTTTTTTCCTTTGGTTTGTTTTTTCCGTCGATCTTGTTTTCCGTGCTGAGCACCAATGCTACCGACGTGCCAGGAAGGCAGCTCCCACACCTGGACCCTACCTATCGACCCATCAACTCATGAACCGGGGACCAACGGCTTTACTTCCCATCCGAAGGAAGGCGTGATCAGAGATGTTATGCCTCAGAACATCCCGGCGACGCCGACTGGGATTGAACCCAGGCCTGCTGGGGTGAGAGGTAATCACGCTTACCACTACACCACCGGCGCCGTTAAAGTAAGGGACTTAAACATGAACCTTGGGGTAAGCCCATGTAGCTAATTCTAGAAGTTGTCAGCTGACCTAGATTGAAGGTCATTTGTTTTTGTGACAGCAAATTATACAAGAAATTATTCAAAATAGCGGGTTATCCACTACTGTGCAAATTGCCAGTTGAATATCAGATGAAAGCATTGCTAGACAATCGTTTGTTCCTTTACTCGTTCGGAAACCAAATTGCGTATTTGAAAGTAGATTGTTTGATTCAACCCAATGGTCAAGTCTTAATAGGATAATTTTTTCTAATAATTTCCTCAGGCATGATAACTTAGAGATCGGACGGTAAGAATTGTGATCAGACGCTGGTTTCCCAGGCTTTTGAATAGCTATTACTTTAACCTGTCTCCATTCTGGTGGAACTATATTGAATTCCATAAATGAATTAAGTTAAGTAATCGTCTTTTAGCGATATCGTGGAGGTTTTTTAGACGGTCGAACTTGACCATATCGCTTCCCGGAGCAGAGTTATTCGATGAAAGAAGTGCAATTGAAAATTCCAGTATTGTGAATGGTTCATCCAGAGAACCGTTACTTCGGGCTGTATCCCGTAAAGTTGGTTGTGCTGGAACAGAATCTGGACAAACCTTTTTCGCGAAGTCGAATATCCATTGGGAGGAGTATTCTTCACTCTCATTGGAAGATGAGCGGTTTCGCATATAGCGAGCCTTTTTCCAAAGCGTTGTCATCGAGGTTTCTCTAGAAGTCCCTCTATAAAAGTACGCCAGTAATTTCTTTTCTTTACTTTTAGTAAGTTTTTAAGCTTTTTTTTTCAAGCTGTAGATACTTTTCAAAAAGCTCAGATCTTTCATGTCTACGATAATCTTTAAAGGCATCGGATTTCTCAAGATACAACTTTGTGCATTCGTCATCCCATCCAGAGGTGACGGGTAGACTGCCAATGAATGTATGGGAAAAATTTGACCATCAGATTTCGCTAACAAACCATGTACAAAATGTTTATTGCCTCGAAAAATGACCCTATGCAAAATTTGAGCTCAATCCGACATGATTTAGGGGTGGCGCAAACGCGTCAAAGATTGACTTTTTTTACTTTCGAAAATCTTCCAAAGGGGAACATGAAATTTCGGAAATCAAAATTTTTTTTTTGATGCCAAATACCTTAAAAATGCATGAAACGTCGAGGTTTGGTGTTATCTCGAAATTTTTTTTTTTCAAAAATCGGCTTTTTTTATGAGTTCTATATGGAATATAGAAGATTGATGAGTCGGCTTCTAAAACTGTTCACAACTGTCTTCAACCTGCTTATATATCGAATTAAACCACCATTTAGCATCTAATACGAAATAATTCACTAGGGTGGTCCAATTGTTCTTCATTAGGGTGGTCCAAAAATCAAAATAGGTATGTAAAAACCATTACTTTTTACCAAACGCATGTATCTGAAAATATCATCATGTTGTGTTTTGGAATTTTTAAGAATCCAAACTTCAAAACATTTGATTATGTTACTTTTTAGTATCTGAGACCACGTAAAATAGAAGCATAGACAGACATAAATCGTAGAATAATTCTGAAAACTGTACAGGACAACCGTTAGTGCTGTTTAGTTTACAGTACAATCTGACGAAAGTACAATGACTTTTTAACATATCCACTTAATACGGGACAACCCTTTATATGTGTTTCTTTTAAATTCCTACCCTATAGAGGTGCCAAAAAAGTAAAGCATATTGTTTATCTGGCTTCCTTTTGGGTATTAATTAAAAAACACACACTAACAGTGTTCTCCTACAGGCAAGCAACGGTCTCAAGTACTTATTTCTACGTAAACTTTTCTACCTTGGCTTTTTCTACCAATGCTTTAGTATAAAAAAGGATGCGATCTGAGGGTGTATGATCAATCAGTAGTGCGTTTAAAGAAGACAACAAGCAGAGAACTGATAGTGAATAGTACGACAGTTTGTTAAAAATGGTTGACATTTGGCTAGTTGGAGAATATCTGCCGTCGTTTGGCCATTCTGTTAACTTGCCGACGTATAGTGAAGTTTTTGGTAAATATATGTTTCATTTGCGTGCTGAAAAAAAAGTTGTAAGCTTAGTGCCTTCCTAACAATAAAGGAATTAAAGGATGCTTGGAAAAAAAAAACTTAACACATTAGCATAAAGAAAAAACTGTTGCTATTTTTCAATACCTGCAAAGCCTTATTAGAATGCATACTTAGAATGGTTAAGAAAGACGTCGAAAAAAGGAACACATTTCATGGATCATTGCGGAGTTTGTTTGATATCGGGAAGAAGTTTAAGGCAAAAACCCGTGAAGAAAAGCAGGCGATGCAATATTTGCAAAAACAGCGGGAACAAGCTCATCTTGAAGAAGAAACTGAGGTTCTCCCTACCAATGAAATCATTTCGTGTAGCGATTTTGTGGAAGAAGGGTCAAGCCAAAGACCGGATCAAATTTGTAGTGCAACCTCAATTGAAACATCATCACAAAACGACAGCCAGGCTGGGTCAGTGTACTCGCCTAGTACATCCGAAAGAGCTTCTCCAAAAACAGGTACGTTGTGATGTTTTACTAATGTTTTTTTTTTCTTCTTTTAGATTATACACCTATTACCATCCATATTAATACATTTTGAACGTTCTAGGTTCTCCAAAACCAGCTTTGACACGTAAATCGCAACTGATACGAGTTGTTACAGTTGAGGTAGCTGCTGCATTGGACCGCTGTAAAGTGAGTGATCGAAATGCTGTTTTTCTAATATCGTCGATCGCTAAAGCTTTAGGGCACGATGTTTCATCATTATTGTTGAACAAGGAATCTGTCAGAATCGCCAGAGCCATCAAAGTCCATGTTTATGTCACGACCCCAAATTCATTCCATCATCTCAGTTCTTAGTGTTTTTCAAAAACTGCGGAGCTCTAGGATCAGTTTCATGGATTGAACACTTTTACGGATGTTCCGGATCTTCCGGACGACGGACATCCAGGTTCATGTTTATGTCACAACCCCAAATTCTATCATCACAGTTCTTAATGTTTATTTAAAAAAAACACGGAGCTCTAGGATCAGGATCGTGGATTTACTGCTTTTATGGATGTTTCGGATCTTCCGCTGGACGGTCCGATGGCCATTTGGGTCCATGACCCAAATTTATTCTTATATCACAGATCCTAATGTTAAAAAAAAAAACGTGGGGCTCTAGGATCAGTTTCATGGATTGTCCACTTTTATGGATGTTCTGGATCTTCCGAAGGACGGTCCCACGGCCATCCAGGTACATGTTTATGTTACGGCCCCAATTTTTTTTTTATATCACAGTTCCCAATGTTTTCAAATAACCGCAGAGCTCTAGGATCAGGTTCATGGATTGACCACTTTTACGGATGTTCCGAATTTTTCGAGGCCCGTTCCGTTGTCTCCAGGATCCATATATAGGAACCACGACTGTATTCTGGCTAATTGTGAACATTTGTGCCCATTAATCCAAGTTACAGATCTTGCGCCTCTTGCAAAATCCTACAAACACATCTCTCAAAAAACGTGTAACAATTCTTTTCGCTTTTTAAAAAATTAGACGACTCTATTTTCGATCTTTTTACGATCAAAATTATCTACAAACCCAAGGAATTCTAAAAGTACCACAATTTTTGAAATTCATTAAGAAATGGCTAAGAACTTGCCGTTATACGTTTTTCGGAGGCATCGTATTCGGAGTGTTAACAAATTTATGGTGGTCCTGAAAAGGACCGTTTTGTCGTGATGGTTGAGTAATGCTGAGCTATTAAGGTATTCAACACAGATTAGGATGGCAAGCTGCATGTTGCTTGAAACGGTGACGCACTTGACATAGATGGCCAACAGCGGATCATGACGAGCAACTGAAATCCGATCAGCAACTTATTGCTCCTTCTTGGGCAAATGGACCGCTCAGTGGGCTGCAGCTCGCTCTTGCGGGCAGCCTTTTGTCGTGTACTGGACAACAATCTACAACCACGTGCCGAAAGTACTGCTGCTCCTGATAATGATGACCACTGGACACTACCACTCACAACACGCGGTGAGACCGGAGTGAATTTGATTTTTAAGTCTGTGTTAGGGAAAGCGCTGTTCGCAGTCAATCGGTGATAATTTTCATTATTATAGTAACAGTTGCACATTCGTGTAATTTTCAATAGTGACCTTTTGAAAATTGATAAAATGTTCATTTTAGAAGATTTGTAGATGACATTCCAATCGATTGGCATGTTAAGAATTAATATCCATCCACTATTGACAGAGTTACAAGTGGTCAAAACCTGACCACTTTTCAAAACGCGGTTGATTTTGGTTTTTTGAAATTGAATCTCCAATATGTTGCCAAAAGACGCAACTTACGTTTGTGACATAAATCCACTGCGACCAGTTATTTGATCCTGATCTATTGTGGTACACCTCGCGTCCTTAGTTTAGTGCATATCGTATTACTCCATCATCATTGAGAAATGTTGAAGTATTCGATTTTTTACAGTTGTCATTCTTGCCTTTATCGCAAGGATCCGACTCTAATTGTAAGGCTTCCTGGTAGATATTAATGCCGGTAACGCACCACGGTAATCTACCAAACTCTTCTGGGCTTGAATATTTTTGCCATATAAACATTATTTTTTTTCTACAACTTTGTGTACGACGTCATTCCGACCAGAAAAGCCGTTTTCGTGCTTCTATTTTTTGAAAAATTTCAAGGACCCCATTTTGGAAACTTTACAAGATCTAAAAGGCCCGAATTTTAACAAGAATGTGAATCACTACCCATAACAAACAATTTCACAAAGTTCAATAGAAATTGGAGAAGGTCAAGTCTGATCGAATCGTCGTTTGGCGTGGAACTGGTTACATGTAGATCGATATTTCTGCACCCAGTTAGTTATGATTAAAAAAAAGAAAAAGAAACAAGTAGCCATGAGTAATCACCATGACAGGCTTGTTATCGATATTTAAAATTGAGCTGATTAAACCGATAAATCATTCAATAATCAACTTCTTTATTTACCAAATTTTGACCACCCCAAAAATATGTTTAGTCGACTGGTCAGCAAATGCTTACACTGAAAACGAATTTATCTCGCAGAGTGAGTGACTTTTAGTCATTCGTTGGAAGAAATGTATGAGCTGAATTACTTATAAAAAATATTGCGCAAAAGTCTGTGATTGACAATGACAAAAATCAGCTCTGCTCGCCACTACGAGATTGTGGATTTGCCATGTATTACTATCGTTATCTGAACTCGACGCTGTGGAGCATATTAGTTCATCACAATCCATTTATAAGAACGATGTGACGGTGAAGTCAAGTTAGTCCTTATCAGAGTGAGTGACTTTTAGTCATTCGTTGGAAGAAATGTATGACCTGAATTACTTATAAAAAATATTGCGCAAAAGTCTGTGATTGACAATGACAAAGTTCAGCTCTGCTCGCCAGTACGAGATTGTGAATTTGCCATGTATTGCTATCGTTATCTGAATTCGACGCTGTGGAGCATATTAGTTCATCACAATCCATTTATAAGAGCGATGTGACGGTGAAGTCAAGTTAGTCCTTATCTAGAGTGCTCAGCTGTAAGGTGAAGAACTCAGCGCCTTGAGGTATTTTTGTGGTGCTTAATTCGGTGAAAAAAATTGTACTCAGAAGAATTCAAATAGTGAAACTAACGAAGTGTAAATTGTGTCGCAACTAAGTGTGAGTATCATAATATTTTTTTATGGCCCACCACTAGCCCCCACACCAAAAAGCTCTTTTGAGCCCCCTGGTAGTGCAGTCATCTCAAACTAAAAGTAAGATATTAAAAAAAATAATAATACAATCAAATAAACATATGCTTCATTGGTGTGTGCACGGAAGTGATGAACACTTAAAAAAAAACTAAATAAAGAAGGGAAGTCCAGTGGAACTATGTTCCTTTAAAGGGATCCCAGAAAAACAAAAATAAAAAACTTTTTTTTAGATGGTTACATTTACTATTTAACAACGTTTAAAATAATGTGTTGAATAACATTTATAGAGTGCAATTGTTTTTTTTTTGCGGTTGATACAGATTTAGATTTAGAGACGCATTGATCTGTAGTACTGATTTAAACTGGTTTTGAATAACATTCTGTTGTTGATCAATTTCAATCGCTCTGGCAGTGTGTTATATATAGAAGGGCCGTAAAAACATATTCGCATTTGACCAATACTACTGAAACATCTAGTTCTTACTAAATTATTTGCATATCTCGTGTTGTGACCATGAGAATTAATAGGTAAAATCAAATTATGATACATGTTTGAATTTTTTATTATATCATAAATAAATAAACATGTTTGTAGCTCACACAACCCTCGTATTGGTAAGGCGTTTTGCATGACGTTAGTGTATAGAAGAAGTGTAGAAAGTAGCCGTGATAGTGAATACACAATTTTTAAACATCTGTTTTGCAAAATTTGCAGTTTTTTAAGTTTATATTTGCAGGCACGGCCTCATACAATGATCAGATACTGCAGATGTGAGTGTATGTATCCAGAATAAAATTTAAGGAGTGCACCACGAGGAACAAAATGTCTAACTTGATACATTTAACCACAAAGTGATGAAACTTTACTTTGAATGTGTTCAATATGACTTCTCCAGGAGAGCACAGGATCTAAAACTAGACCAAGATATTTGAGTTTGAACACTTTTTCGACAATTGTCTGTCTAACAGACGGATTCGAGCGTGGATGATATTTTTTCCGTCGAGAGTGGAATAACATGTATTTAGTCTTTACCAAATTTAGAGATAATAAATTTAAATCAAAAAACCTCATGAGAATTCGCAAATCATTGCTAGAAATAAGGGAAGAAGTATCTTGACTTGGGTAGAAGATTGCTGTATCATCAGCGAATAGCCTTGGTATTCCTTTAAGAGACAGATTCCCAAGATCGTTTATATGAATAAGGAATAAAAGAGGGCCAAAATTACTGCCTTGAGGGACACCAATATAAAACGTTTGCAAAGAGCTTCTTGGATCCTCGATAGCTACATCTTGCTGCTTATTAGTTAAATAACTTCGAATAATGTCATTTGCTGCACCTCGTATTCCATAGTATTCTAATTTTTGCAAAAGAATGCTATGGTTCAGAGTATCGAACGTCTTTTTTAGGTCAATGAAGAGGCCACCAACAACGCACTTACTGTCAATTTTACAAGATAGGTACTCTACCAGTTCTACTATGGCTGTAGAAGTGCTATATCCTTTTCTGAAACCGTATTAAAGTTGGTAAAGAATATCATATTGATTCATAAAATTAACTAATCTATTGGTGAACAATTTTTCAAAAATTTTGCTAAAGACAGAAAGACTAGAGATAGGTCGAAAATTACAGGGATCAGACGAGTCACCGGATTTGAATATATGAGTTACCTTTGCTATTTTACATGCAGCTCGTTTATATTTCCTGTCACTTCATTCACATTTGCAGTGTCTCAGAAAGACAGAACGTTCCAATCGAGTAACGTTGTTCAAAGGATTTAAGTTATTTTTCGTTATTTTATTAGCAAGGTTGGTTCCAATTTGGGAAAAGAAATTATTGAAAATTTCACAAACTTCAGAATTTTTAGATATTTTTGAACCATTGTTATTAAGCTCAAAACGAGACACTGGTTTTGAACGTCCCATAATCTCGTTTAAGTTTTTCCACAATTTGGCATGACAAGTACTTTCTAACACATTTTTATAATAATCTATTTTACATCCTTTTTTGGCGTCATCTGTTCTTTTAGACACATGTTTCAACAAATTCTTTAAGTTGTTATTGTGAGGATCTTTTTTTAACTTTTTTTTTTTAAAGATATTTGTGTTTAAGTTTAATCCATTGCCATACGTAATAATTGAGCCAAGGATAATGTTTAGATTTCATTTTGACTTGTTCACTTTTAGTTTTCGTACATTGTGCTAAAATCTGTTGTATGTATTTGTTAAAGTGTTGATTGAATCATTCACATCATCACTGCAAACGAAATCGTTCAAAAAACGAGTGAAAAGATCATTTAGCTTGATTTTGTCAACAATTTTTGTAGTCAAGACAATACATTCTTTAGATCTTTTAATTTTGAGGGAAGAAACTACTAGCAAGTGATCACTCACATCGGTAAAAATAGTATCATATCTTATGCTTCCCAAATCATTATTACTGGATGCAAAATGATCCAAGATGTTTTTACTAATTGGTCGAGTTGCAAATGTATTTGAACAAACATAATCATAGGATTCTAATAGGGTTTTATACCGAACGACAACATTGTTAGTTGATAAATTGATGGGAATATTCATATCACCAACGAAGAAACGAGAACGCGTGTTTTGAACCGACAATATGTTTTCAAATTCATCATAGAACTGGTTAAAATCAAAAGATGGCGGTCTGTATAAACCAACCAATAAAATCAATTTCTCTAAACTTCCAGACGTAGAAATTGAAAACCGCCAGTTGTAACGTCTTTCAACACATTAAAACTCAATCAATCTTTCAAATAAATAGTGATACCACCAGAAGACGTATCACGACAAGAAAATACAGAGTTATATCGTAATATTTTGTATAAAACACAAATATTTGATTTTAGCCACGTTTCGCCAACAACTAACACATCAATTGGGATTTTAATACTATCTAAAAATAGAGGAATACTATCAAACTTTTGCAAACTTTTCATACCTCTTATGTTCTATTGAGCAATTCGGAAATGGCCATCAATGCTTTGAGTATAATTAAAATTAAAATCACTTTTACAATCATGATACACATACAGCCATTCAAGTACGCAAACATTCAAAGAAGACAAAAATTTTGTCAAAAAAAATTTATACAAAATTACAATTCTTCTATTACTTGCTGCTACTATTGATACCGCGCTTACTTTTGGGCGGTGATTTATTACCGTAACGGTTAATCAGTTCATACAAATCATTGCGTGTTTTGATCATTTCCGGCTTAGAGTGTTCATTTTTTTTCACTTAAGGTGATACTCTAAGGAAGTTTTAGTTTGAAACTTTAAAAGCACAAATGTCAGCTTCCACAAAACATACAAATTTGAAATTGCTACTCCTTGTTTGCTGTGCTACTACCAACAGAGAGTAGCAATTTCAAATTTGTATGTTTTGTAGAAGCTGACATTTGCGCCTTTGAAGTTTCACGCTAAGGCTTCCTTAGAGTATCACCTTAAATGTTTCCGCCTCTACTTGCCCATACTTGATGTTGAGTTTTTCTTGGTACTCTCGCATTTCACTCAACGGATTTAATTCGTCGGGCATTGTAATTGTAGTCGGATTACCATTTATCACGTAATTTTCATTAACTGAAGAAGAGAGTAGTTTCCCAAACTCCTTCTTTTTCGCAAAAACATTCTCTTATACATCATTGTCCTTGAAAGTTACGTGAATAGGAATCAACGAGTTCTCAGTTTTATTTTTCCCACTGAGTCTAACAGCTGACATAATCGAATCAGTGCCAATGCTCAAACCATAGCAAGAGATAACATCCCGAACAATTTTTACAGTATCTTCATCAGGAATGAAAGGGACCCCGAGAGCTACAGCGTTGTTATTATTCGCTTGACGAGCACTTTTATCAACTTTGTGTTCCAAATTATGGACGATTTTCGGCATAGCATGTTGCGTGTTCGTGAGCCTATCTATTTTCAGTTATAAATGCTCTTTTTCTTTCTTCAACTCTGAGATTTTTCAATAGCAGTTGTTATCTGCTGTATTTCGCACCTTACACTCTTCATTTACTGGGAGACAGCTTTACAAACTGCTCCCTTAAGTTCAGCGGCTAGCGTATCAACTATTGCAAATTTTTTATTCAGCATTTCAGTGATTCGTTGATAAATACTGGAACAGTTATGCGAGCAGAAATACATCCTGTCTTTTAAACGCCGGGCTGCATTACCAACGAGATTTCGGCATTTGTAGTGCGCCTCAGAGAAGCAGTACATGCAAGTAACCTATTTATTAGCATCTTTCTCAACTTTTTTACATTCGACACATATGCTGTCTTCTTCTTCCATCAGTGCGAGTTTAAAACAAAAACAACAGACCCAAAATCAATCGCTGGTGGTAGCCAAAAATGCACAGCTGCAATAACGAAGCAAACGTTACACACACCAATTCAACAAACTCAATCGACACGAAAGTCGCGTAAAGCTGACTGACAGAGCAATCAAATTATCATGACAAAAGATTTTAATTCGATTTATAATTCAATTTATAATTCAATATTTTTAACAGGTTCAGATCATTGTTGGGTGCCATAGCAGCACACGGAGAAAGAAACCAACTTTTCAAATAAATGTTTACAATGAACACAAAAAATCGAGCTAGTTGATTTTTAGTTTTATCTGGTAAAGCAAATTCATGCCGAAGAATAAACATTTTCAAAGAATAAATGATTTTGGCCATCCACCTTGCATTGTGGAACGCACCAGGAGCTCTTATTTGTAATTTTTCATCGATTTTTCCACCCAAATATAAAATGGCAAGTTGTAGAACCTCTCGGTTATCACCACGGTGGTGTTGCTCTCTAATTTGTTTTTCATAAAACTCCAATAACGCCAATCTTTCTGGTTCCGAAATAGCTATTTTAAAAAAAATCATGAAGTCTTTTCCAAAATGTGCCATGTTGATTGGAATTCCTTAAAAATCTCAACATTTGGAGACTTTGACGTTTCAAATTTCAGAATTTTAAAAGCTTTGCCAAGTAGCAGTTCATGTATGTGGTGTCTACAAGGGAGGCCTATAAGCTGCCTCTTAAACAATTTGTCCAGGTACTGACACGCACCTTTTTTTTCTACCGGTGTTTGATGCAGTAGTATCAAAAGATGTAAACATAATTCTGAAAACAAACGATGAAATAGTCAGAATTCTGAGGTGAACATACAAGATTTAAGATCATACCTGTCCGCAAGCCCCCATTCGACGACTGCATTGTACCAACAATCAATACGAAACTAACGATTTTAAATTGGCTCACTACTTGACTAGCCTATTGGTCCCAAGCAAATCGATTACGTACCCCATTCTAGTCAAAATTCTAGTACTACACTATGTTTGTTTTGATTCGCTATGAAAGTTTGACAGATAAAATGAGGGGTTAGTGGATTTTACTATGTTTCGAGGGGTGAATACGATTAGCTTGGGACCGAAGATAGTACCAGAGCTGAGCCAAAAAGTTGAGCTAGTTTCTTCGGGACCTACCAGTCTTAGAGTTACCTCTATGATTGTACACCGCTTCTGCTTGTTGTGCCCCCGTAGAGTTTTCGATGGGTGGAACAGCCAATAATTTGATAATGCCTTCGCCTGATACAACTATGGCCAAGCGCTCGGTTTTTGGTAGAGCTTTGGATGGTAATATGTTAGGTGCAGCTTAGAATCCCAATGTACTGTTAAATTTATATCTGGCTTAAACGACGCTTTTTAATCATGTTGCATTTGTAAGCGAATTCCTGCTCTGGCGATTCTGACAGATTCCTTGTTCAACAATAATGATGAAGCATCGTGCCCTAAAGCTTTAGCGATCGATGATATTAGAAACACAGCATTTCAATCACTCACTTTACAGCGGTCCAATGCAGCAGCTACCTCAACTGTAACAACTCGTATCAGTTGCGATTTACGTGTCAAAGCTGGTTTTGGAGAACCTAGAACGTTCAAAATATATTAATATGGATGGTAATAGGTGTATAATCTAAAAGAAGAAAAAAAAACATTAGTAATACATCACAACGTACCTGTTTTTGGAGAAGCTCTTTCGGATGTACTAGGCGAGTACACTGACCCAGCCTGGCTGTCGTTTTGTGATGATGTTTCATTTGAGGTTGCACTACAAATTTAATCCGGTCTTTGGCTTGACCCTTCTTCCTCAAAATCGCTACACGAAATGATTTCATTGGTAGGGAGAACCTCAGTTTCTTCTTCAAGATGAGCTTGTTCCCGCTGTTTTTGCAAATATTGCATGGCCTGCTTTTCTTCACGGGTTTTTGCCTTAAACTTCTTCCCGATATCAAACAAACTCCGCAATGATCCATGAAATGTGTTCCTTTTTTAAACGTCTTTCTTAACCATTCTAAGTATGCATTCTAATAAGGCTTTCCAGGTATTGAAAAATAGCAACAGTTTTTTCTTTATGCTAATGTGTTAAGTTTTTTTCTTCCAAGCATCCTTTAATTCCTTTAGTGTTAGGAAGGCACTTAGCTTACAACTTTTTTTTCAGCACGCAAATGAAACATATATTTACGAAAAACTTCACTATATGTCGGCAAGTTAACAGAATGGCCAAACGACGGCAGATATTCTCCAACTAGCCAAATGTCAACCATTTTTAACAAACTGTCGTACCACAGACAAACAGACATAACTCTCGCAAGTTGTTCATCGAACAAGCATTTAACGGACAATTTAAAAGTATCGTAGTTGGTAGTACCGCCACCTGTGGCGCACATAGTCAATTCCCTTGCGTTTAACGTTTACACACTACCGCCATCTGTTCAGCGTACTACCTACCACAGTGTGCTCAACAGATGGCGGTAATGTTTTAGCGACGATGTTTTAAAGTGAGAAATATTCAATGTGTTATGTCTGTTTGTCTGTGGTCGTACTATTCTCTATCAGTTCTCTGCTTGTTGTCTTCTTCAAACGCACTACTGATTGATCATACATCCTCAGATCGCATCCTTTTTTATACTAAAGCATAGGTAGAAAAAGCCAAGGTAGAAAAGTTTACGTAGAAATAAGTACTTGAGACCGTTGCCCGTAATACCCAAAAGGAAGCCAGATAAACAATATGCTATATGCGGGTACTTTTTTGGCACTTCTATAGGGTAGGAATTTAAAAGAAACACATATAAAGGGTTGTCCCGTATTAGGTGGATATGTTAAAAAGTCATTGTACTTTCGTCAGATTGTACTGTAAACTAAACAGCACTAACGGTTGTCCTGTACAGTTTCGGAATTATTCTACGCTTTATGTCTGTCTATGCTTCTATTTTACGTGGTCTCAGATACTCAAAAGTAATATCATCAAATGTTTTGAAGTTTGGATTCTTAAAAATTCCAAAACACAACATGATGATATTTTCAGATACATGCGTTTGATAGAAAGTAATGGTTTTTACATACCTATTTTTGACTCCACTGCGTCCTAGCAAGAAGTACGGTCGACTTAGTTCGCGCTCCGCTATTTTGGAAGTTTTCTCGCTATTCGCTTGATTTAAATTATCAGTTTTTTCTCGCTTAGAGTTCCCAGCTAAATAATTAACTAAAAGTGAGTTTTTTTTCTGAGAAGAAAGTGTGTTTTCGGCATCATCGGAAGGAAAATTGTTTTTGCGATTGCCAATTCGCCAACCATTTTGCGCACCATCGGTGCGTGGTAACGCATACCTGCACACGGATCATCGTCATCGAGTGTCAGCATCTGCCTCCGCATTACACCGCTCATCTATCATCGTGTGTTCAGCTGAGTGCCGACCCTCACATAAGCACTCACCAACGAAGACCGCCCGAACACGCGGATCGAAGATCATCCACGCTGCGCGTCGCTCCGCTGCTGCTGTGTGAACGATCGGTAGTAGTAGTATCGGATTATCAGATAAGTTTTTGTTCTTGTTTCTCTCTTTCGCCCATCAGTTAAATTTTAAGTTTGTGTTCTGTGTTCGTAGTTTTTTTTGTGTATTGTGTCCGAGTGATTATCGTTTCAGTGGTAGAGCGTTTTTCGCTCCCACTAGTACGGCAAAATGGACATTTTGTCGCAAGACGAAATGGACGTTTTGTCGGAAGATGACACTTCTTTGCCACGCGATGGCAAGAAGGGTCGAAAACGTACGTCATCTCAGAAGAAGGATGATGTCATCCCTGGTTCATCGTCTCAGTCTGGCAAAGGACAGGCTCAGATAAACCCCCGATCGCGAGCCTATCCAGATGACTTGACTGGCCCATGGGTTGTCTACTTTCAGCCCAGAAACAAACCTTTGAATGTAATGCAAATTACTAATGATCTGACGAAGCGATACTCGGCCGTGACTGAAATCACGAAGGTTAGGCACAATAAACTTCGTGTCTCTGTCTCTAACCTGAAGCAGGCTAACGAGATTGCTGCCTCCCAGCTCTTCACGCTCGAGTATAGAGTTTACATCCTAGCTCGTGAGGTGAAGATCGAAGGTGTGGTCACCGAAGCGAGTCTGACCCCCGAGATCTTGGAGAAGCAGGCGGTTGGCCGTTTCAAGAACCCTTTGCTTCCCCCGGTGAAGATACTGGATGTTCAAAAACTGGGCTCAGTATCTGTCAGCGAGGGTAAAAAGAGTTTTACCCCCACAGACTCGTTCCGTGTGACCTTTTCTGGTTCAGTCCTTCCTCACTACATCGAGCTGGGAAAACTTTGACTACCTGTGCGCTTGTTCGTTCTCCGGGTCATGAACTGCCAAAACTGTAAGCAGTTGGGACATACGGCCTCCCATTGTGGTAGCAAGGCACGCTGTTCCAACGAAAACGCATCCGTTCGCGGAAAGTTGAGAATGAAGAACCCCAAATCAGCTTGCCCAAATCAAGGAGTGGTGGGAAAAAGGAAGTTTCTACTCCTCCTGGATTCAGAAGAACTGACTATACCCAGGATTTTCCACCTCTCCCGGGGACATCCAAAACCTCTGATGTCCCATTTTTAAGAACAGAAGCCCCTTCTTCATCTGGGTTGTTCTCATTTGATAAAATTGTGGACGATATCCTCAAGTACCTGAATATTTCTGATCCTCTCAAAAGCATTGTTCTGGCAATGCTTCCTACTGTGAAGACCCTCTTGAAGCAATTGACATTGAAGTGGCCCCTCCTTGCAGCAATCATTTCCTTCGATGGACAATTTTCCAAACGAGGTCGAGGATTTGATCACTATTCTACAGTGGAATTGTCGAAGTCTTATTCCTAAATTAGACTCTTTTAAGTTTTTAGTTCACAATAATGATTGTGATGCATTTGCTCTCTTGGCTCTCTTCAGATATTGATCTTCCTTTTTATGATTTTAACATTATTCGACTGGATCGTGAGGATTCGCGTGGAGGAGGGGTACTTTTGGGGATCAAAAAGTGCCATTCCTTCTATAGAGTGAATCTTCCACAATTTCCAGGTATTGAAGTTATCGCATGTCAGGCTATTTTTAAAGGTAAGAGCCTTTGTATTGTTTCTGTTTATATTCCTCCTAGAGCCGTTGTTTATCGAAAACAACTTTCAGATATATGTTCGGTACTTCCTGCTCCACGGTTGATCATGGGAGATTTCAAATCCCACGGTACAGGCTGGGGGGAACTGTATGATGACAACCGTTCTACTTTTATACATGACCTCTGTGATAACTTCAATATGACAATTCTTAACAATGGAGAAGTAACACGTTTGGCTGGACCATCCTCGAATGGAAGTAAATTAGACCTCACACTTTGCTCTAATTCATTATCGTTGGATTGCACGTGGAATGTGATCCAGGATCCCCACGGTATTGATCACTTGCCGATCAAAATTTCGACTGCCAGTGGGTTCAATCCGTCGGAATCCGTTAACGTCGCGTACGACTTCACCCGTAATATCGATTGGACAACGTTCAAGACCGCGATAGAGGAAGCCGTGTCGTCGGTAGAAGGGCTTCCACCGTTGGAGGAATATAACTTCCTCTCCAATCTGATCTTGGACAGCGCGCTTCGAGTTCATACTCGGCCGGTTCCTGGGACGTCTTTGAGTAGGAAACCTCCTTCCCCTTGGTGGGACCAGCAATGCGCTGAGGTTTATCGTAAAAAGTCCGACGCGTTTAAGCTTTTCCGGAAACGTGGAACACCCGTGTATTTCGAAGCGGACTCTTCTCTTGAACGCAAACTCAAAAGCCTCATCAAAGCCAAGAAACGCGGATACTGGCGGCAATTCGTGGACGGATTATCGCGCGAAACGTCGATGAATACGCTTTGGAATGCGGCGCGAAGGATGCGTAACCGGTCTTCGAACAACGAGAGCGAGGAGTACTCAGATCGTTGGATTCTCAAGTTCGCGCGAAAAGTATGTCCTGATTCCGTGCCGGCACAGATGATTCCTCGCGAAACGACGAATTCGGAAGACGAGATCAGCCAGCCTTTTTCAATGCTGGAACTCTCACTCACGCTCCTTTCGTGTGGCAATTCGGCTCCGGGGGCTGATAGAATCAAGTTCAACTTGTTGAAGAACTTCCCAGACGTCGCTAAGAGGCGCATGTTGAACTTGTTTGGTCAGTTCCTGGAGTAATATTGTTCCGGATGATTGGAGGCAAGTGAGAGTTATAGCCATTAAAAAGCCTGGAAAACCCGCTTCAGATCATAACTCGTATCGTCCCATCGCGATGTTATCGTGCATTCGAAAATTGTTGGAGAAAATGATCCTTTTTCGCTTGAACAAATGGGTTGTGACGAACCACCTACTCTCAGATACTCAATTTGGTTTCCGTAGGGGCAAGGGAACGAACGACTGTCTCGTGTTGCTTTCCACAGAAATTCACTTGGCTTTTGCTAAAAAAGAGCAAATGGCTGTATTCTTGGATATCAAGGGGGCTTTTGATTCAGTATCGGTTGAAGTCCTTTCAGACAAAATCCACGCTTGTGGCCTTTCTCCATTAATAAATAACTTTTTGTACAATTTGCTGTCAGAGAAACATATGAGTTTTTCTCATGGAAACTCTACAGCTTCTCGATTTAGTTACATGGGTCTCCCCCAGGGCTCATGTTTAAGCCCCCTTTTGTATAATTTCTACGTCAGAGAAATTGACAATTGTCTAAGTGACAACTGCACGTTGAGACAACTTGCAGATGACGGCATAGTGTCTATGACAGGACCCAAAGGGGTTGACCTGCAAGGATACCTTAGACAATTTGTCTACTTGGGCTGTTCAGCTAGGTATCGAATTCTCCACGGAGAAAACTGAGTTGGTCGTTTTTTCTAGGAAGCATAGCCCAGCACAACCGAAGCTTCAACTTTTGGGTAAGCCGATCACTCATTCCATGTCTTTCAAATATCTTGGGGTCTGGTTCGATTCCAAATGCACCTGGAGATCCCACATTGAGTATCTGAGACGAAAATGCCAACAAAGGATCAATTTTCTTCAAACAATTACCGGAACGTGGTGGGGAGCCCATCCGCAAGATCTTCTAACGTTGTACCGGACAACGATTTTATCGGTTTAAGAGTACGGTAGTTTTTGCTTCCAGTCGGCGGCTAAAACGCACATCATCAAACTGGAACGGATCCAGTATCGCTGTCTTCGTATCGCGTTAGGATGCATGCACTCGACTCATACGATGAGTCTCGAAGTGTTAGCGGGCATATTGCCACTATCTGATCGGTTTTCGGAATCATCCCTCAGGCTCCTCACCCGTTGCGAAGTTATGAACCCACTGGTGATTGCACAGCATAATCCTCATCGTGTATGCTTCTCCGACTTCGGCAATTCAGTCAGTTTTGATTTATCTATGACGCAAGAGATTCGCGGAATCCCAGAACATCATCGTTCCATGATTGTTCCGTCAATTTACGCTGCAAAGTTTGGCCAAGTTGATTCCGCAAGATCGTTCTTCACAGATGGATCACTAATAGAGTCGTCCGCTGGTTTTGGTATTTTTAACGAATTTCATAGCGCCTCTCGAATGCTTCAAGCTCCTTGTTCCGTATATGTTGCTGAGCTGGCGGCAATATACTATACGCTAGAAACGATCGCCTCACTTCCACCAGATCACTATTTTATTTTGACGGATAGTCTCAGTTCTGTCGAGGCTATTCGCTCCATGAGGCCGGTAAAGCACTCCTCGTATTTTCTCATGAAAATACGAGAGCTTTTTAGTGCTTTATCTTTATCTTAATTTTTGATTTCCGAAATTTCATGTACCCTTTGGAGATTTTCGAGAGTGAAAAAAGTCAAACTTGGACGCGTTTGCGCCACCCCTAAATCATGTCCGATTGAGCTCAAATTTTGCATAGGGTCATTTTTCGAGACAATAAACATTTTGTATATGGTTTGTTAGCGAAATTTGATGGTCAAATTTTTCCCATACATTCATTGGCAGTCTATTGTAGAACGACCGCCAGTAAACCCGTGTTGATCAGCACTCAGATACTGCTTGCTGTGAGAGAGCAACGGTTCCATAATAACAAGCTCGAATATTTTCGAAACAGCACTCAGCGATGTAATTCCACGATAGTTATCCACGGCTCGTTTGCTTCCCTTTTTGTGGACAGGAAACATGTGTGCAAATTTCCAGGAGGATGGAAATATACCACTGGAGAGGGACATACGGAATAGACGGTGAAGTGGAGTTAACAAGCAAGCAATATGTTTCTTCAAAAACACGGACGGAACTCCATCGGGTCCAGGGTTGAAGGACGATTTGAGCTGCGTTGCAGCGTTAGAAAGCATCTCAACGTTGACATCAATTGCACCCAGCGTTTGACCATTTAGTGGGATGTTCCTGGCTGCGAGGAAAACATGGTCGTCACTTAGTCTCTCATCAGTGAACACACTGGCAAATTGACAGAAAAAAGGCGGTAAATATCCTGCGGAGTGGAAGCTACTTCACTGTTCACTTCCATTGACGATGGGAGGCCAGATTCTCTGCGTTGCTCGTTCACGTAGTTCCAGAAGGATTTCGGGTGTAGTTTAAGGTTACGCTGAATACCTCGTTGAAATCACAGAAAACATCGACGACTGGCTCGCTGATACTCGTGATTATGCCTCACGTAGTGATGTTTCAGAGAAAACGTGCGATACTTCGTAAATCTTCTCAATGTCACTTCAACCTACGCAGCTCAATCGTCTGCCAGGGAGGGTGAGAGTCTTTGCGGTGAATTCTTTTCGGGACGTGTCTGTCAATGACATATGCCAAGACTTGAGAAAAAGTTTGCGCAGCGGCCTCAACGTCGTCATGATCGAGAATGTTCTCCCAGTCCATGTTTGACAACACATCTACAATGCTTCGATGGTTGGCCTTTCGAAAGTCATAAGAAACCGCAGCAGAAAGACTATCGAAATCACGAACGAGGTTGTCCTCAACAATGACAATCACAGGAGGGTGGTGCGGAACAAGCTTAACTAGTGGACAAGGTGCTGTGGAAATAAACGGAGCATTGTCCTGAGTGCTCACGCAGCAGAGGTCCAAACTACGGTTGTTCTCGTTGACTACGTGGGTAATTTGAGAAAGCGTTGCTACGCTATAGTTATCGAGAAGGCCGATAGCTCCTGCGTGAAATACAGAACGTTCTGGATCTGGATAGAGGAAGCCGCTATGGGATGGTTTCCACGAAACGCCTGCTAGGTTAAAGTCCCCAAAAATGAATAGCTCATCAATTGGAGTCGCTCTTTCCATTACTGTGAAGACTGATTGACAGTGAGTTTCGATGAGTTCAAGATCACGAACTCGATCTGGAGGCATGTACAATGCGCACAAAAATAATGTGCGATCGCCCAGTTTAATGGCTGTCCAAACCTGTTCCACACTGTTCCACGATTCATTTTCCATTGCACTCGCCTCCAATCCGGAACGGACAGCCCCAAGAACGCCACCACCAGTAGATTTTCGACTGTTGTTTGGATTCCGATCGCAACGAAAAACCTCATAATTGGATCCGAACACCTGGCTGGAAAGCGTTCGCGAATCGAGCCACGGCTCACATAGGACAATCACATCATAGCAACAATCCGATATTAATTAATCCGATATTAATTATGTACTCGCCTGTTCTAGCAAGTTGGAAGACCCCCAATCCACATCTAAACTCAGGGCCAGGACGACTATGATGAACGCTGACAGGAATTAGCACGACTGAGTTAAAGGAACCGGGGGCTTCCATAAAGCTTTCCACGATGCGTCCCGGTTGAAAAGCAGATTGGTTCATCCAGAGTTCAGAAGACATCGAGCTAGTTTTCAGAAGGCGAGGTTGGATCGGATGGTTGCGTTAAGTATTCGCTGCTGGACGCGGAAGGTGTCTCAGAAAAAGAAGGTTTTGGAACGAAGACCTCGTCACCGATTCCAAAACCAGGGCCAGGATGACTTCTGATGATTAGATCTACAAACAGCTCGACTGGTTCGGAGGGATCAGAGGCTTCCGAAGCGCTGTGTTGTTGCGTCCCAGATCCGCCCAACAGCACGTTAGTAATTGAAAAGGAAGTATCCTGGAACTGGTGTCACTGTGCTGGACCAATACGGGTGATTTTGGTTACCTTCTTTGACCGGGAATCATCGAACTCACGGAACTGAATGCCCTCCGGCCACGAATCGCAGAAAAGGGCAACCCGTTTGTTTTGGTTGACGCCGACTTTGAAGAAAACGTAGTTTAACGTTGACGGATCTTTTCCTCTGGGAACCAACTTGGCAACCCGAGGTTTCTCGTCTGTTTGCAGACACAAACACTTAGAGACAAAAGATGAAATTTCATCGTTCGTAGTAGTGGGATGAAACGCCGATAAGTAAACCCACACCAGATCATCGTTCAGGTCCACGGTTCTGACCGAGTTGATAAGTGCTTTCTTACCACACAGTATGGGCTTGTCGTCAGTGCTAGATAAAGTACGGCGACGTTTCGGGGTGCCACGATAGGAATCAAAGCGGTCATTTCTGGGCCAACGTAGAGTTGAGCCGACTGCGATCTTCGATTCCACTTTGGCTGCAAGAGCAATAACAGCCGAATTCAATCTCTCGATGTCCTCTTTCATCGAATCAACCGCATTTGGAGCCACAGAAGTCTGATTGACGTCACGGTTCACGATATTACGGAAGTGGCCGTTTGAAAAAAGCGCCGCACAGTGATCGCACATCCAGAAGACATTCTTCTCGTACAATCCAAGTTGATCAAGAAGTTCGAGATCAACTTTGGCACAAATCACGTGAAATGTGTCGCCACAAAAACCGCGACAAACAATACGTTCGAAGTCTGAAATGGTTTTTTGGCACTTCTTGCAAGCCATGATCACTGTACTGAAACGATGTACTCGTACGGAAGGTTTCTTACGAACTAACTTATATGATCTATTCTGGATCTACACCAATGCGTGCGATGTTTTTTTTCTTATCGGTTTGCTACCTACGTTCGGCCCTACTATCGATCGTGAAGCGATCGATAAGGTACGGGATGGAATTATAATGGACATTGGTTGAAGTAGATCAACCATATCACCTATACTGATCAAGTGAGTGATCTTGAAGTGGCATGTGGTGGCTAGAGATACAAAAAAACTTATACCTCGGTGACCGGCGTGAACAAATGTTATGTGGCGGGGTTTGCAAAAACAAATTAAAAAGCGATTCTCTGCCCTGAGGAACAACATTTTTGAAAATTATGCTTTTCAATTAGACCCGAACTCCAAACCCTTTTGGAAACTCACAAAAATTTTGAAAAAAGAAACATCAAAAGCCTATTTTAGCGCTTAAAGAAGGTGGTAAAATTTTGATCACGAGAGTTCCCATAGTTTCAGTTTGGGTCTTACTAGTCCTATTGAGAATCAGGTTGCTCGGGATTATCTGAATATTTTCTCTCGGGAACTAAAAAGTTTCATAATATGAAAGCTCCAGGTTATGACGGAATTTTCTATATCATCATCATTATCATCATCATCAAAAAACTCCCAGAGAGTACCTTGTCTATCTTGGTGAAAAAATCCAGCGATTAAAAATCCAGCTGAAGCCTCTACATAGCTACCGTCCAATAAGTTTGCTTTCTTCAATAAGTAAACTTTTTGAATAGATTATTTTGAATGGAATGATGTTTCACATCAATACGAACTCAATTTTTGCAGATGGGCAATTTGGATTTCGCCATGGACATTCAACTACTCAACTCTTAAGATTTTCCAATTTAATTCGTTCAAACAAATCTGAAAGCTGCTCAACTGGAGTTGCTCTTCTAGACATATAAAAAAAAGCATTCGACAGTGTTTGACATAAAGGTTTGATTGCTAAATTGAAAAAGCTTAATTTTCCACTCTATATTATGAAATTAGTTCAAAATTCGAGTAGTTCAGTTTTAGTACACTGAAGAAGTCTGATCATTGTAGACGAAATACGCGTATCTGTCAAGGATAAGCACATAAGGTAGTGGAATTAAATGGAAATTACTAATCCTTCTCTCTTTCTCTCTATCTCTCTCTGTATACAGGTATTCCACTAAGACGCCCACATTCATCAGGAGTTCAACATTATTTAACTGACATAACTCTGCAGGTAAATTATCAAAATTCCAAATCTGAACGACTACCTGTTAGAGCAGGAGTTCCTCAGGGGAGCATTCTTGGCCTACATTTTATAACATTTTCACTTCGGACCTCCCTGATTTGCCACTGGGTTGCCGCAAACCTTTGTTCGTTCATGACACAGGCATTTCTGCTAAAGGAAGAAATCTTCGTGTTATTTGCAGCAGACTGCAGAATAGTTTAGATATTTTCTGGAAGATTTATGGAAGATTTTTCCCAACGCTTCCAAAACTCAACTTATAATACATCCAAATAAGCCTAGAGCTTCCTTTTTAAAACCTAGTAGTAGTCACTTAGTCACTATGAACGGATTACAATTGGAAGGCAGCCCAGTTTTTACACTCAGAAGATCCCTGCCAATGACCTTTTTCCTTATTTAACCGTCGGTCTCTGTTCCGGAATCTAGTGTCAATCACCGACGGACATCGATTGCCATCCATTGAGGGCAATCGAATATGTATGAAGGCAGCTTCCACACCTACGTAGGATACCGCACCCATTCAAACACATATGGGCCGGGACCAACGGCTTTACTTCCCTTTCGAAGGAAGACGTGACCTGAGATTTTTTATGCCTCAGAAAAATACCACCGACCTCGGCTGGGATTGAACCCGACCCATGGGGGTGAGAAAACAGTCACGCTTACTACTATACCACCGGCTTCGGCAAAATTAATTTGTTGTTTTTATCGATAATCGTACTTCGCATCCAGGGGATTATCCACTCAGCAGTTTGTAGTCCAAAGTGGAATAGGACTAGAAAGTAATCTCGCTTTTTTTTAGTAAGCCTGAACAGGAAACCAGAAGAAGATGAGTTGTACAAACGAATTATTGACAAATGGACTAATCTCAAGTAGTATTACCAGTGTTCGATCGTGGAGATCAAATTCGGATGCCGGAGGTATTACTACCCGCTATATCTGATAGCAGCACACCAAACCACGGGAAAAAGTAATTCACCCTTGTAGCACACTTCACTGGTATCGCAATGCTCTTTCTTGTGACGGTTTCTTCGTCACGAATCACCCACTGTAAATATCACGGTTTCAATCAATCCCGTGATCCATTTATTGTCACCTTTGGCTAACACCGAGATAAGGTTCGGACTTCGAAAGAACTCTCGAATTTACTGCACTGAGAGGGTTTGCTTTTTTGCCCGGAATAAAGGGAACGACTTGGGTTTGTTACCGGTTGCTTTGGCTTTATGTTTTGTACTGATGGGATTGTATAACTTACTTAACATTGAATGGGGTTTGTGCGTACTATAGTTTGTGGGTCGATCGTAAATTTGCAGAAACGTTCCTTATGACCGACAATGCCATTTTGAATCCAGCCTTATTTTTTAAAAGGGCATATAGAAATAAAACAAGCTTATCTTCAGAAAATTTTTTACTCGAAAACTGTTTCCCGATCGGTTTGGTGTCTTCGGCAATATTTCAGATAATCATAACTTGGATCATAACTTGAAAACATCACTTCCAATCGAAATAACGTTAGGGACCAGATATTTACAGATTTTAGGAGTCATAGAATTTGTCGCACTTAAGCTTACATTCATAATTATGGATAGTTTACAGAAAGAGAGAAGGATTAGTAATTTCCATTTAATTCCACTACCTTATTTGCTTATCCTTGACAGATACGCGTATTTCGTTTACAATGCGCAGACTTCTTCAGTGTCTTCTACTTATACTGTACTAAAGGGTGATACGGTCAAAATTTGGTCAATATCAACTTGACGTATTTCTTTCAATTTTGCATTTAAAAAACCTGAACACCCCTCATTTTGAAGGTGTGTGTGTGTAGAATGTTGCTCCTATTTTGATTTTGGAATTCACTCTTCAGTTGTCAAAATGCCGTCCAAGCAAGAAGAGCAGCGTATCAAAATTTTGCTCGCGCATCGCGAAAATCCGAGCTACTCGCACGCAAAGTTGGCAAAATCGCTAAAAGTTGCCAAATCAACCGTTACAAATGTAATTAAAGTGTTTGGGGAACGTTTGTCGACAGCCAGGAAGTCTCGATCGGGGGGAAATCGAAAACCGGAAGCCGCTGAGACGACAAAGAGAGTTGCCGGTAGTTTCAATCGAAACCCTAACCTCTCTCTCCGAGATGCCGCAAATAAGCTGGGTGTATCGTCTACAACCGTGCATCGAGCCAAAAAACGAGCCGGACTATCGACTTACAAGAAGGTAGTGACTCCAAATCGCGATGATAAACAAAATACGACGGCCAAAGCGCGATCCCGGAGGCTGTACACGACGATGCTGCCGAAGTTTGACTGCGTGGTAATGGACGACGAAACCTACGTCAAAGCCGACTACAAGCAGCTTCCGGGACAGGAGTTTTATACGGCCAAAGGAAGGGGAAAGGTAGCAGATGTTTTCAAGCACATGAAACTGTCAAAGTTCGCAAAGAAATATCTGGTTTGGCAAGCCATCTGTACCTGTGGCTTGAAAAGCAGCATTTTCATAGCTTCCGGGACTGTCAACCAAGAAATTTACGTGAAAGAGTGTTTGAATAAACGTCTGCTGCCTTTCCTGAAGAAACACGGTTGTTCCGTACTGTTTTGGCCGGATTTGGCATCTTGCCATTACGGTAAAAAGGCCATGGAGTGGTACGCCGCCAACAACGTGCAGGTGGTTCCCAAGGACAAGAACCCTCCCAACACGCCAGAGCTCCGCCCAATTGAGAAATACTGGGCTATTGTCAAGCGGAACCTAAAGAAGACCAAAAAAAACTGCTAAGGGCGAGCAGCAGTTCAAGGCAAACTGGCTTTCTGCGGCGAAGAAGGTGGACAAGGTGGCTGTACAAAATCTGATGGCAGGGGTCAAGCGTAAGGCCCGGCAATTCGGATTTGGAAAAGCGGAAGCCTAACTGAATATTTTTCCTGAATTTTATACTAATTGAACTTGAAAAAGAAATTTAATTTGATTTTTTATATAAACGATTTCACCGATTTACACGCGTTTTCCCTTGACCAAATTTTGACCGTATCACCCTTTAGGGACGTGTATAAGCAGAAGACATTGAAGAAGTCTCTATCTTCAAACAGGTATTCCACTAAGACGCCCACATTCATAAGGAATTCAAATATCTCATTGATTTCACTTCAAATAAGTTTTATGTAAGCTATACATTTGACACATCTACTAACAAAGGCTGGTGAAAAAAGGATTTAAAAAAATACTTGTTGGCTGTCCCTAGCCGCACATCCACCTCATACTAATGTTTACTAATTGGCGTTCTTCGAAAAACTTGTCGCTTCTAGCAAATATTGACTGTTTATTTTGGAAATTTTCGGTTGAGTGAAAGGATAGTCCGAAGTCTGCTATATTTCACACACAGACTGACGTTTGCTAGAGTAAAGAATTACAGAGTCAACATCAACGCCAATTACAGCCAATATTTAGTAATGATTGTGTTGATAGATGATCGACATCGCAGATATTTCAAACCTTTGCCAAGTTTCCAAAGCGGAAATTGTTTCACAGTTAAAATAACGTTTAAAACATCATCGCTCGTTCTAAAAGCGCCTACGGACCCCACTCCGATGTCCTGTTAGTCTTGAAACCCGAAAGCGGTAGTTATCGAACGTGTTAAGATTTTGGTATCAAGATTTATTTGGATCTACCAGTTTTGCTTTAGCTCACTCACTTGCTTTAGCTTCTTTCGATAGCAGCCGTTTCTTCCATTGAAACGAAAATTAAAATTAAATTGCTGCTATATTTATTTATATTGGTAAGGTAAGCAATCAGGCTAAGGCCTTGTTCTCCTCTGCTGTCCGAAGAAGTCGTCTCCACTCTCTGCTCGATCCATGGCCACACTTCGGCTGCCTCGTAGTCTGCGAAGGGTCTGCAGGTCGTCTTCTACTTGCCCGCTGCGAGTCTCTTCTTCTTGTTCCTGTTGGGTCGCCTTCGAGAACCATTTTTCCTGGGTTGTAGTGCGGCATTCATGAAACGACTTTATTCGCTTTTAAATAAAGAAGACGACCCTATATTCAATCTTTTTACAATCAAAATAATCTACAGACCCTACATGATAAGGAAAAAAATACTCAAAATTAAATTTATAGAAACTCAACGTTGGGTTCTATCATTTGAGATCCACCGTTGAGTGAATTAGCAAAGTTACGTTGGTTTAAATTTACTCATCTATTGAGTTAAAATGTTTTTTTTTCCCTTTATTTGTTTTCCGTTCATTTTTGACGCCACAGAAGCAGCTCCCACACCTGGACCCTACCCCTATCGACCCATCAACTTATGAGCCGGGAACCAACTGCTTTTCTTCCCTGTGTGATCAGAGATGTTATGCCTCAGAAAATCCCGGCGGCGCTGACTGGGATTGAACCCAGGCCTGCCGGGGTGAGAGGTAATCACGCTCAACACTACTCCATTGGTGCTCCAACTTAATCATTGTTAAGCTCAAAACGTAATATTTTTCACTATTGATTGATATAACACTTTCCGTATTTGTTTAAAAGTTACATGTTTGCGAATTTTGTTGCATAAAGTTATTATGAATTAAACAAAACACGCTGTGACTCATAGTAAAAAAGAACTAAATTTTCAGTTAAAAGTACTCATCCGTTTAACTTATTTTTCGATGAAAATCATAGCAACCTGCACTGTGTCGATGCTGTCATATTTTCGTGCTCCATTGCCTCCGTTCGTGCTCCATCGGTCATCGTATTAGTCTTCGTTAGTGCGTGGCACGAAGCGACAAAAAAACATTGGATGCTGGTAGGTTGTGAGTGTTTTTAGTTCCATTGTAGCATGATGATGATGATGATAGCATGATAGTGGCTTACACATTGAAGCACGTAAACTTAGTCCGATAGCAGTGGGCTCTCTTCTCTGTTTATCTTGATCAAGCTTAATAACCTCTGATTGTCCTCAACATGTCGCTGTATGAAGGGCCAAAAATGGATTAGGTGAATTGATAGGCAAAATCGCCTATACGCATCTACGGGACAATAAAGAATCTCCTTCCAGCAACATGATCAGCCAATTGATCAACAAGACGAGTTCCCAAACAGGAAGATGCCGCAATGAGTGGGGTGAAGAGCCCGCCCTCTATCCACGAAATGTTATCAACAGGGAGTTGACATTCCCACTCTCCCCGTCCAAATCGCTTCAATCGGGTGCCCCTTTTTTGTATGTATTTAAATGTTAATGTTATGTAAATGTTATATATAATGAATCATCACTTATGCGAGTCGATTGTTATGAATATTGTCAATAATACTTACATATAGATGAAGATGATGCCACCAATCCAACTTTGAATCGTTCGGAGAAGGGGCTCATGGTTCCACTCATCCTGTATAGTCTTCTTTTTCTTCTTCCGGCTCGCTCACCACCCGAAATGAACGCTCGGTGCATCATAGATTTGATATGGTTAGTAATAGTGTTACATGCAACAGAAAATGATGAGTTTTTTAAAGTAATATTTTCATCTGAATTCCTAGCTAACCACATCGTATCTCAGTGACAATGTCACACTCTGAACCTACATTTAAAGTTATGTCTTGATTATATGGTTACTGTGCAAGTACCACAAGTTCAACAACGCCCAACTATGGACAGTTCAATGCTATGGACACCAAAGAATATATAGAGATAAAGCTCAAAAATACAGTTTTAACTGATAGTGACTCATCAAGCTGTTCCATATTGGACCCTGCCAACCCACGGAACCTGTAATGTGGGCCATCAGAATGGTTCATCGGTTGCTAAGTCAAGTACTGCTCAAACTGAAGCGATACATTTCTCAATGTTTCAACTTTATTCTAATGTAAACTTAATATCGTCTCGCCCATATGCCCATACACACCCAAAACCCATCCCCACACAAAATCAAATAAAAAGGTTTATGGTAAACACGTCCGGACATTAACAGGGAAATGGGTTTACATCTTCACTATCGCAACTACGGGTAATCATCGAAAGTATTTGCATTTTACTCAGGCACTTTTGAGGGAACTTCTTGACTCTAATACCTGAAATGTGCCACGACCAACCTGGCACAACGATGCCGTTACGCTCTCTGATCAAAGCGCAGGGAGTGTTTTAGTTCCGTTGTTTACAAAAATCTTAATTTGTATCTAATGTAGATTTGCATGGACCATGAGCTTCCGAAGAAGTCGAACTTGGTATAAGGACGATGAGGATTTATTCTGCTGCAAACGAGTGGTGGCGCGTAGACGAGTGGTTGCGGAAGTGCTTATTAATTGTTGTGTAATAATTTCAATGGCTGCAAATAAATGCATTTTAACTTTGGTTGTCATATATTCGTTGTCATATAAAGAATGGAAAATTATTAAATTATGAATTATTCCAACGTTGGGTAAAGTTTACCTATTTATTAACCTAATTTTTCCTAGCCCCACTCAAGACACGTTTAGGTGAAAGGAACTCAATTTTGGTACTTTTTTCTTACCGTGTAGAAATTCTTGTGGTACCACTATTTTTGAAATTTGTCAAGAAATTCAAACAAAGTCATTGGATTGATGAAATATTTATCCTGTTTTTTTCAGGTGGTTCAAAATGGATCAACAATCGTATGAAAGTGAAATTAAGTCGGGTGGCCACGGCGAAAAATTCCAAACAGACGTTGCCCTCGTACTGTTGCTGCGTACGCGGGAATTAAGTTCCACTACAAGGATGGCGTATGAAATGAAGATGGCCGACAAGTTTGACGATGTTGTGTTGATTGACGATACAAACAAGGAGATCCACTTAATTCAAGCAAAACACGCCGATACCAAGGATGAAAAGGTTAAAAATATCGATCTGGATGCCCTGTTTCCAACTGGAAATAGTGCCAAACGCACCGGGGACTTTGATTTGTGCAAGTATGCCAAATCCTACATGACTGTGACTGGAAGATTGGAACTAACGGCGTTCAAGAAGATGTTTTACATCTTCACCAATAAGGATCTGAAACAGACCGATAACGAGTGGGTGAAGATCGAAGAACGAGAAGTTAATGAAATCCTACGTTTTTCTGGATCCAGTGCCAAAAACCTGGAACTTATTCCAAGCGAAAAGGCTATCAATTACATCAACAAAGATATCATTGCGATTAAAGATGCGATCAAAGAGTTCTTTCACAGCGGAACGGTCAGCCAAATTTTTGCTCACTATTGCACTCCATTGAAAGACGTTATGATCATAGACCGGAAAAAGTGTCGCTTTGCAAGCAACTTCAATGCTGAACATACAAATCCCAATGTTGCCAAGCTATACACCATGTTGCAAAGCGATCAGGTTGATATGAAGAAAGAAGTAACCGTCAACAATAATTTCCTGGTGAGAGACTCAAGGATCAAACTTTTGCCACCATTCGTTGGTGAGGATGACATTCGTGGCTTCTTTCGCGATTTGACTCTATCGGTGGGTCAACCAAACGATTTGCAACCCATCATCGTTGGTGAACTACTGGCTTGGATGAAGACGTGGATTCAACCGGACATTCTCGGTAAGCTGGGGCAAAAGGACTTGGATCAGGTGTATATCGACCTGAAAGATTATTTTGTCAAATGCAACGAACCTGACAACAAAAATAGGAAGCGTTTTTTGGGTATAAAACAATGCTTTGGACAATTAAAGCGTGGAATGGAGACGGGTATGATAAAGCGCGTAATGGCAGAGGTGGAAGAATGGGAATTTACGTATATTAACCGCCATATCAAGTACGAAGAGACGGCATTAGAACCAACCGGCGGAATGCATGCTACTATGGAAAGGATGGACATCGTAAGGGAATCAGAGGGTAAATTGTTAAGTATTGTTAAGAAACGGTCAGGCAACGACAAGGTAACATATAAGGATAGGACTAGCACAATAATTCGACAGATAAGTGATACTAGATTAGTTGAAGAGCTTCGAGGAAGATTCAAAAACCAGCAACATATTTTACTTGTAGCAGACCCCGGTATGGGAAAAACCATTTTACTGCAGTTTTTGGCATTTCAGGTTCAAAAACAAAGCCACTCTGCAGTATTCTTGGTGTATTTAAGCACGCTTTGTAATGCACTAAACAAAATTGAAAAAGTATCAAACTTAGACGATGTCCGGGAAATTCTCAGCGCTGTTCTTTCAGAGAATAACTGTAATCTCATCCTTAATGCCCCGGAAAGGCGAAATGACGAAGGATATTCCATTATTTTAGCATTGGATGCATTTGACGAAATACATTCCAAATACACCGAGAAAGTAATTTGTATACTTGAACTGCTCAGCTCTATAAAGAGTATTCAGTTCATAATCAGCTCGAGACTCCACGTGCAGGAATTATTGCAAAGGAAGTTCGATGTGAAGCTAATATCCCTAGTCCCTTTTCGGCATGAAGATCAGATCCAGTACTTGAAGAAAATATGGATGAAGGACAGTGCTCATGAAAAAGTTGTTGAAAACTTTTCGGAACTTCTTTTAAAAAAATATCATTCCAGCATTTTATCCAACTTGAGTGAAATTTCCGGTTTGCCTCTGATGATGCGAATGCTCGCTGAAATTTACTCTGACAAATTCGAACAATTTATTTCAGCAGCAAATTCCGACAATATGAAACCGTTTGATTGGTCAGAAGACACATTGAATATTGTGCAACTGTTAGAGCAGTTTGCCAAGACATGTTTTCACAAGAAATTTGTAGAAAAATTTAAGTCCACCGTTGATATCAACGATGCTGAATTCAATTCACTGACTAACGTGTACATTTTGGAACATCAACTGCTAGCGATAAAGCTGCTAGACATTGAAATGCTCATGGATTTATTCACGGTGCCGTTTTTTAAGAAAATATATGACTCATTCAAAAGCCGTTGTGAGAAGGATGCAGAAAAGTCTATTTTGGTGAAAGTAGTCAACAATAATGTTCAGTTCTGCCATTTATCATTTGGTGAATACTTCGTAGCAACATATTTAAGTGATAACATTTCCAAGTTGGAACCAAACTTATTGATCAACGTTCTATCTCAACACGATGTTATTAGGAAACTGACACTGATCAAGCTAGGAGAAAATGAAAACTGCTCCGAAACTTTAAACCATTTGTGCAGAATAAACACGAACGTACCTTTGTGGGTATGCAAGAGTGGTTGTCTGAAATTGGTTTCATCCCTAGAATTTGAAAAGTTCTCCACTATTAAACTAAATTATATGTTAAAAGTATCTGCGAAATGCGGATATTTCGAAATATGTAATTTTCTAATTGATTACAATGCAAATGTCGATAAATGCAATGCGCTGCATTCTGCCGTTGAGAATGGCCATCTGAGAGTTGTGAAACTATTGATAGCGAAAAATGCGGACCCAAATGAGGTGGACGATAGGAGATGGACTGCACTCCATCATGCATGCAAAAACGGAAATGCAGAAATAGTTCAATTCTTTATTGATCGCCGTATGAACACTTCCTCTCGGTCAATCGACGGTGAAACTCCATTTCACATTGCTGCGGAGAATGGCCATCTGAATATTGCTAAACTATTGATAGAGAATAATGCGGACCCAAATGAGATGGACGATAATAAATGGACTGCACTTCATTGTGCATGCCAAAACGGAAATGTAGAACTAGTTCAATTCTTTATTGATCGCGGTATGAACATTTCCTCTCGGTCAACCACAGGTAGAACTCCACTTCTCATTGCTGCGGAGAACGGCCATCTGAGTGTTGTTAAACTATTGATAGCGAATAATGCGGACCCAAATGTGATGAACGATAATAAATGGACTGCACTTCATTATGCATGCAAAAACGGAAATGTAGAACTAGTTCAATTCTTTATTGATCGCGGTTTGAACACTTCCTCGCGGTCAATCGAAGGTGCAACTCCACTTCACATTGCTGCGTGGAACGACCGTCTGAATATTGTTAATCTGTTGATAGCAAATAATGCGGACCCAAATGAGATGGACGATGATAAATGGACTGCACTTCATTATGCATGCTTCGACGATAATGTAGAACTAGTTCAATTCTTTATTGATCGCGGTATGAACATTTCCTCTCGGTCAACCACAGGTAGAACTCCACTTCTCATTGCTGCGGAGAACGGCCATCTGAATATTGTTAATCTGTTGATAGCAAATAATGCGGACCCAAATGAGATGAACGATAATAAATGGACTACACTTCATTATGCATGCAGAAACGGAAATGTAGAACTAGTTCAATTCTTTATTGATCGCGGTATGAACATTTCCTCTCGGTCAATCAAAGGTGAAACTCCACTTCACATTGCTGCGGAGAACGGCCATCTGAATATTGTTAATCTGTTGATAGCGAAAAATGCGGACCCAAATGAGATGGACGATAATAAATGGACTGCACTTCATTGTGCATGCCAAAACGGAAATGTAGAACTAGTTCAATTCTTTATTGATCGCGGTATGAACATTTCCTCTCGGTCAACCACAGGTAGAACTCCACTTCTCATTGCTGCGGAGAACGGCCATCTGAATATTGTTAATCTGTTGATAGCAAATAATGCGGACCCAAATGAGATGAACGATAATAAATGGACTACACTTCATTATGCATGCAGAAACGGAAATGTAGAACTAGTTCAATTCTTTATTGATCGCGGTATGAACATTTCCTCTCGGTCAATCAAAGGTGAAACTCCACTTCACATTGCTGCGGAGAACGGCCATCTGAATATTGTTAATCTGTTGATAGCGAAAAATGCGGACCCAAATGAGATGGACGATAATAAATGGACTGCACTTCATTGTGCATGCCAAAACGGAAATGTAGAACTAGTTCAATTCTTTATTGATCGCGGTATGAACATTTCCTCTCGGTCAACCACAGGTAGAACTCCACTTCTCATTGCTGCGGAGAACGGCCATCTGAATATTGTTAATCTGTTGATAGCAAATAATGCGGACCCAAATGAGATGAACGATAATAAATGGACTACACTTCATTATGCATGCAGAAACGGAAATGTAGAACTAGTTCAATTCTTTATTGATCGCGGTATGAACATTTCCTCTCGGTCAATCAAAGGTGAAACTCCACTTCACATTGCTGCGGAGAACGGCCATCTGAATATTGTTAATCTGTTGATAGCGAAAAATGCGGACCCAAATGAGATGGTCGATGATAAATGGACTGCACTTCATTATGCATGCAAAAACGGAAATGTAGAACTAGTTCAATTCTTTATTAATCGCGGTATGAACATTTCCTCTCGGACAATCAAAGGTGCAACTCCACTTCACATTGCTGCAGGTTACGGCCATCTGAATATTGTTAATCTGTTGATAGCGAAAAATGCGGACCCAAATGAGATGAACGATAATAAATGGACTGCACTTCATTATGCATGCTACAATGGAAATGTAGAACTAGTTCAATTCTTGATTGATAAAGGTGGGAACACCTGCTCTCAGACAATGTTTGGTAGTACTCCACTTCAAATTGCTAAGAAATACGGCCATCAAAGTGTTGTTGAACTGATTACTGCGAACACTTAGAAAATTAGCTGGACGATTAAAAATGAACTTCCCTCCATCATGCATACCGAAACGAAAATGTGGAAATAGTTCAATTCTTGATTCTCGCTCTTGGAAAATCCATGATGTAACTCTACTTTACATTGCTGCAGGGAATGGCCATGCGAACGAGTGCTGTGAAACTCTTGATTAAGGGGTTTCATATGTTTTAATTCAACCAAAAAATCGACACGTGTTAGTATCAGTATTAGTTAACACGAATTTGTAACTGATGTTCGTTGACTGAATTTTGTGCCGTCAAAATATTTTTATCTTTTTTGGTACCTAATTCCACTGAAATAATTTTGGTATCGATGACAGATACGATTATTAGCAATTTGAATAGATTTTTCTCCTTTACTTTACTAAAACCTTTGGTTATTATTAGTTAGGTAGGTTCTAAACATTGTAGTTTCATTTTTTTTTACCTGTGATCTTGACATTTTTACCTACGGGATGAGTACTTAAGAGGGTTAGGTTTTTGATAAGTCTTTAGTGGGAATGACACTGATGAAGACTGTACATTGTAGTCGAAATATGTATCTGTCATGGATACTTCGTAGATTGAATACTAGCGACACTCACGACTCTTTTGAAACTCTCAGTCAGACTACTTTCAGGAATAATGCTGGGGAGTAAACATTGATTCCAATCTTAATGAGAATACCAGAATCATGAATTTCGCTATTCCCGGCCACGCCCATCTTTTCCATAGCTAAGGAGATGTTCTTGTAGTACTTATTTACCGAGGGGCCACCGACTTAGCGACACCCTCATAAGTGCTACGGAGTTGGAGGTTCGGGTAGGGTCCTCGGTAACGATTCACCTCTCAAGTGGGCGATGCAACCAAAGTTTATTTTGTTTAAGCTCTCGATAGCCGAACAGTTAGAAATACATAATCTTACACCTGACGGAATCCATCTTTGACATAAAGGATGAGACGTACACAAACATGTCATGTAAAATAAAGTGCTCCGAGACTTAAACGTTCGAAATTTCACGTCTATTATGACTTAACTTTATGTCAAAATTGACGCTCGTATATGTCAGTCTCAGAGCATCTAAATCTACATTAATATTTCTAAGTGTGTGATCAAGATGTGAATCACATAAATAATGGTTTAAATTGACTTTTCCTCACTTCCCCCTTAATGTTTTCAACTGCTTTCATGTTGTTATTACTGTTATACTTTGTACGTATGTTTTTTTTACCTATGCGAGCATTGAATTTCTCCATTAGAAATAAACTGTAGAACTAGGAATAAAATGTACCCATGAACATCAATGGCAAGACTGGATTTCTTACATCCTCTGCATGTTTTCTTACAACAACTGTAATGGCGGTTCTTGCTATGGACGTTTGTAGCGTACAAACAAGTTTTTATAGAATAAATATTTTCGTAGAAAACCTTTGTTGGTTGATTTTATAGCAGCAGTGCATTTGAAGAAATAAACATTGTCGAAAAATAAGCTAAGCTAAATAAAAACAAAAGTATTTAAAACAAAAATTCTGATTAATCCTTTTACCGCTGACAAGTGCCTTTCTCATTTCATTTCATCTTCATTTTGTAGTATAGAAGGGGGTCAAGGGCCAGGTCTCTGGTGTGTTTAGGCACCATTCACGCTATACCAGTAGACAGGGGGTTGGCATCACAGCATCTTTACCAGCAGGTTAAATAAATTCTGTGTGTAGTAGGCAAAAATGATTGAGGACGTGCTTAGTGAAGACGATTGGAAAATGCTGAAACGGGTTGGTTTCACCGCGTCTGATGTGGATCGAAAAAGCCTCTGACGGTACTCGGTAAAGTGGACGCAGAAATCGAAATCGGCGATGCCAACTGCCATACAACCTTCTTCGTGATTCAAGATGGAAAATGCTCGCTGCTGTGTGGAAATTCTGCAGAAAAACTTGAGGTAGTAAAGTTTCTGCATGCGATGTCTACTGAGGAGTTGCCTCACATCAAAGGTAAGAAGTCTACAATTTAATAATTAGTTACGGTAGATGCTTCATTTTGCGTGCACTAAATATATTATCTTAAACATTTAGATATGATGTGCATCTATAAAAATAGACAAGTCTGTCCCTCCAGCAAGACAAGCTTATCGACGTATTCCCATACCGCTTGAAGAGATTACACTTCTCAAATTAAAAGAGTTGTAAAGTCAGGGTATCGTATAAAGAGCTAACCAAGCATCAGAATGGGTGTCTCCCATGCTTGTGAAGTTCAAATGAAGTCAGAATAATCATAGATTTACGAGAAGCGAACAAGGCAATCGTTCGCTACCCACAATGGAGCAAATTATTTGTTAACTGAAGGGAAGTATGGTCTTCACTAAACTGGATGTAAAACAAGCATTTCACCAGTTACTACCAGTCGAGAAGAATGCAGATATATCACGACATTCATCTCACCCCTTGGATTGATGCGATATAAGCGACTAGCATTCGGTTTATCAGCAGCTCCGGAGTTGTTTAAGAAATGCATGGAAACAATTCTTGGTGATTTTCCTTGGCTAACTGTTTTAATTGATGATGTTTTAATTTTCTACTCTTAAGGTATATTTATATTTGGCAAGTTTTTTTAAAAGTAATATTTCAACCCAAAATTATACCTACGAACAGAGCAGACGCCTTAAGGAGAAAAGTGTCCTTCTGAATGATACTGCTTAGACTATAGAAAATGCAAACCAGATAGATTTTCTTGGTTATCATCTATCATCTGAAGGGGTAAAGGCATCGAATGAAAAGCTACAAGCTATCACCAAATTCCGTCAACCAAAATCAACAGAGGAACTCAGAAGCTTTTTGGGGTTAGTCACATTTGTAAATCGTTATTTTACCGGATTTATCAACTATCTCGCATTTCTGTGGAATAATGAGCATCAACAAGTATTAGAATTCAGTGTTCACTCGGCTGTCGACAAAAGCAGGCCACTTTCGATGTGTGCTACGCGGTCGTCTGTTTACTCGGCAGCAACCATTGTTTGGTCCTCCTCATTGTTCTTCATCAGCAGTTCTTTCGGTCGATGCGTCGTCGACTTTGGAAAGCAACCGTTTCGTGATGAGCGTGTGAGTGCTGACCACGTTTTGCGTCCATTGCTGCAATGGACGCACTCTGACCCTCGTTGGCGTACAACAATTTGCCATACAATGAAACTAGTGGAAGCGGCTCCAGTTCTGATGGAGGAGGCTTTTTGGATAGCGGAAGATAAAGTGTTTATTGTGTTGTACCTTTCGACTATAGCTTTAAGATGTATTGTATAGTGACCATGAATCCTTGGCTCTGTTAACTTAATTCGGTTGAGCCTTATCAAATAAATTAATATACAAAAAAAAAAGTATTAGAATTGTTGAAATCGAGAATAAAACTTTGGCGTTCTTTGACCCAGGATTAGAAACATTTTTAGTTACTGATGCTAGCCCGGTAGGATTAAGAGCCGTCCTTTTTTTTTAAATCCAACGAAAAGGTGTCCAAAGTAGTGAGCTACGCCTCTAAGGCGCTGTCTGAGGTCAAAAGACGTTACGCGCAAACCGAGCGTGAAGCCTTAGCTTTAGTTTGGGCACCAGAGAGGTTTCATTATTACCTGTTTGGAAAATTCTTTTGGTTGATCACAGATCATAAACTGTTGGTCTCTATTTTTGGAGATAAAGCTAAACCATGCGCTTAGAATCGAAAGGTGGAAACTTCGATTCGACAAAATCAAACATTGCTGATCCTTTCTCAAGGCTTTACGTCGACAGCACATCTGCTGTGCAGAGTTTTGATGAAGAAAGTGAGAGGATTATTCAACTTGTTTCAACCGATTCCTGTCCGATTGCTGTTTCACTATCTGAAATAATAGAGGCAACCAAAAATGATATTCAGATTAGTGAATTGATTAAATACCCTGTAAAACGGTGGCCAAAAATATTAAATCAGTACAAGTTGAATGATCTTTCAACAGATGGGAAAATCTTGTTAAAGGGAAACATGAAGAAACGACTCAGGGGAAAAGTTTGGTGGATCCGCATTGATGCTATGGTAAAAGATTATGCTAATTCTTGCGATGGTTGTCTACTAGTTTCGGAACCAGACATCGAACCTATTTATAGGACACCCATTCCTGATGGACCGTGGCGTAAATTAGCACTGGATTTTACTGAAGTTTCCAACGGAATTCATCTACTGGTTCTCGTAGATTACTACTCAAGATACCGTGCTTGGATGGCTTAACCTATTGGGAATGGCTTCCAAGCAAACCAATCGATGTGGCAGAATGCTTTCATCGAAGATCTTTTTGTTTATAAAGTTCGAAGGACCACCATGATGAGCTCGGTCGTCGCATTCCGGAGTATTTGGCAGTGTTAGGGTTTAGGTTAGTATATATGTAGAAAAAGAATCAGGTAGATTGATAGGAGCTAGGACAGAAGCACATATGTGATTGGCAGGGAATGTGTTATTTCCTTTTTATTCGTTGTTAATGGTGCGTTTCAGGATAATATTTTCCAATCAAAAAACAATCCCATCCCATCTTTTGTATGAATTAAAGTGTTCACTTTAGTGTATCAAGGAAGTGGTGTCGCTTAACTTTGTTGAATCAAGTGTTTAAGGCTTCAAAAGATCCTGTTGACCAATGATTACTTCAAATAGTATTGCCAAACTAAAGCTAACCAAGACACCATTATGGAATGCTCTTCGGCAGGGGAACTATGCCATTAGCGCGAAGCATTTTTAAACCACTGATGCTGGCGCCAACTAGTATTGTGTTCCACCGTTAACGTAAGATGGGTAAGTGTGTCAGTTTTTTTGATCTTAATGTTCCTCTAATTGACCCTGTCTTGTTGAAGGGGTAGGTTCAGTTCATTGTTTGATCTCATGCTTGCTGGATAAAATTATCAACATGGTTTGCCGCTATATCTAGTTCAGGTCGCTTTACATCAGTTTTAGACAATCAAAGAAATTTGAATGTTCATTACAAAAATGAATTTCAGAGAAGGACCTTTCGTTTGCGTTTATTGTCAAAACCGTCAACCAAATTACGCAAGGTCAACGGTTAACCTGGTGCGCAAAGGCAATGAATTAATCTACGAATTAATTACTTAGCTCTTGCGCAAATAAACAGAAGGATAAAGGTCTACGGCCACACCATTGACACAAATAACTAAACCTGGATTAGAGCTTTTCGTAGAGGGGATCTAGGATAAGAGATGAGCCTGGTTGATTTTAAGCCAACCGAACTGTCAAAACCAGAGCTAATCGAGCAACGCAGCAAGTCGTTTGTTTTGAATACGCTTCTCTATTATCCTAAAAACTCTCTCTACGTAACACCTTTGGCAGTTGCGCTATAATCTCGGCTATCATAGCAAAGAAAGTCGTTCCTTCGTTAGTCACGATAATGTTTAAGCGAGTGGTGCTCTGGTGTTGTTTTGGTGACTTGAGTTCTGGATCAGCTTCAACGAACTTCGCATTAACTTGTGTCGCAATATCCGAAGTGAATCGAATGGTTATCATTCGAGCCAAGCCAAATTCATGAAGCACAAATGAAATATGCACAACAACATTGGGGTAAAATTCATCGCTTGTTAGAGATAAACCATAACCTGCCAGTACAGAATACAAAGGCATGAGGTATTTCAAATGATTGTTACTTTACATCAGAAAAATGGTCTCAATAGAGTGTTAAAGTGTTATTGTGTAATGTAATTAGTTGGTTCCGGACCCTGGTGCAATTTTATTTGTAATGCAATGGGACGAGTGTTTGAGAGTGCATCGTCAAAATCATAAAAAGAAAGCCCTATATCATTATGTTTTCAATTAGACTACATTTAACCAGCGTCATACTGTACTTCTGTTCCAAAATGAATACTCATTTTTATTTCTCATTCAAAATAACTGGAATTCCACATTTAACATGATATATTTCGTTGATAAACTACTATAAAGGATTATTTTGTTTTAGAAGTATACCGGCCCAGTATATCACGACATCCTGTTTGCGGCAAGGAATCGAACGACTGTTCTTCCTGGAAATGACAGATACTCAGGCAACAACTGACCATCATCAAGTCTGATTGAATACTCGCCACAGTGAGTGGGTTGGCCTCGTAGTCTTACGTCAATAATGCGTTCGTGATTCGGACATAGCCCTTAACTTTTTTGAATCAAAATGCATCCCTCTGATGTAAGCTCCCTGAACTATTACCAGTCATAATGCCGAACACAGCAATTGTATGTTCTCTATTTGTGCACGAATACCAAATACCCAACGACTGGGGAATACGAGGAAATTTTTTGAATACAAGTTAGCAGACTACGAAAAAATCCAACATAAATTAAACGGCGTCAATTGGCAAATAATTCTAAGAAATGAAGGAAACGTCGAAACTGTAATGTAGAAGAAATACCTTTGATGAAAAAAAAGACGCTTCAAAAGCACTAAAAAACCAGTCTGGTATAACAGACAAATAAAAAAATTGAAAAATCGAAAACAGAAAGCACATAAATATTCCAAAAAATACAATAATAGTGAAAATTGGGCAATCTATTTGGATATATGCGATCAACTGGATTTAGCCACCAGTAATGCATTTGAAGAATTTAATTCAGAAACTGAACTTGAAATAAAGTCCTGTCCAAAGAACTTCTTCCATTACGTAAAAACCAAATAAAAATCTGACAATTTTCCATCAATAATGCATCTTGATGAACGTGTCAAGGATAGCTCGGGAAAAATTGTAATCATGTTGCATTTTTTTTTTCAAGAAATCTATACGACATTTCTCGAAGAAAATCGCGATCGCGATTATTTTGCATTTTATCCAGCATTTTCAAGGGACATTGGCGTCAATCAACTTCAAATGCACATCTCACTGCGTCCTAGCAAGAAGTACGGTCGACTTGTTTCGCGCTCCGTTGTTTTGGAAGTTTTCTCGGTATTCGCTTGATATAAATTATCAGTTTTTTTCTCACTAAGTGACTCCTGGCATAGTTCCCGGTAAATTGATCCAAAAGTGAGTTTTTTTTCCTCCCCCATGTGAAATTCTTCTATCATAAATCTCGCCTTGTTGTGCCTTTGCGAGAGAGTCTGCCCGTCAATGTGAGAGTACCCACACAAAGGTAATCATATATGATCTTTCGACCAGCAAACTCATCTGCTCCCTTACCTTTGAAAGGAAATAAGATGAGTGCCTACCCTGTTTCATCGACCGAATAGCCTCAATCGAACTGAGACTATCCGAGACGATGAAGTAATGGTCTATGGACATATCGGAAATCATCCCCAATGCGAAGTTGATTGCTGCTAGCTCAGCAACATAAACGGAACAAGGTTCCTGAAGTTTCCGAAAGGCGGTTGAGTATTCATCGAATACGCCGAAGCCAGTGGATCCATCAAAGCGTGATCCATCAGTGAAAAATCTTCTATTGCAATTGACTTATTGGTACTTTTCAGCAAAAATGGGGGGAGTTGAGATAGGTCGAAGTTGATCTGGAACTCATTGAATAGCCTGTTTCATGGAGAGATCATAGTCAATGGGAGAACTGTAGTTAGTAAAGCATACACGAGAGGGGTTATTGCAAGAAAGGATAATATCCGATGACATATAATTAAGATAGATTCGCACGAATCTAGACTGGATGCTCAATTCGAGCATTTCTTCGAAGTTTTCAATCACAAGGTTGTTACTGACACTACATTTTATCAATATTCTTAATGAGAGCTCCCAGAAACGGTTCTGCAGGGGTTTTACGCCTGCTATGACCTCTAGGCTCATATTGTGTGTTGAATGCATACAGCCAAGGGTAAAACGTAAACAATGATATTGAATGCGTTCCAATTTGGTTAGGTGGCTTTTTATATAGTTTAATTAGGTCTTCAGGATAGGTTCATTTATTTACATCATGGCTTCACCGGAACAAGCACGTCACGATTCGATCCTGCGCGCTCAAAACGAAAATCCCAGTCTATCTACTTCTGGTAGATTTCGAACAAATTCCTGAGCAGGAATTTCATACCTCGGTTGACCGGAAGAGTGCCCCGAGTGAAAATAAAATCAAAAAGAAATTGAAATTCCCCAGAAAGTTCCTTGTCTGGCAAGCAATCTGCAGTTGTGGGATTAAAAGCGAAACTGGGACCATGAATAAGCAAATTTACCAGGAGGAGTGCCTGCGGAAAAGAATACTGCCTTTTCTGGAGCAGCATGAGGTGGATTTCCTATTCTGGACGGACTTGACAAGCTGCCACTACTCAAGTTCCACCAAGTAGTGGTATAGTGAAAATGGTGTCACCACAAATGGTGGTGACTCTCCGGAACTAGGGCCAATTGAGTAATATTGGTCAAATTTAAAGCACATACTGAAGAAAAAGGCTGGAACTGCAATTGGCCTGCAAGATTTCAAGCGGAAATGCAATTTGGCAGCCAAACACTTAAAATGCAGGGCTGGTAGCAGGTCACTTTTTAGTGACTTGGTCACTATTTTGAAGCCAGTCACTAAAAAGTCACTTTTTACACCAAAAAGTCACTAAAGTCACTATTTCCCTAAAAATAGTCACTAAAGTCACTTTTTTACTACTAAAATAGAGTAAAGTTTAAAAATATCCACAAAATGTTTAAATTGAGTGTTTCGCACTAAGAAAGCCTACAGTAGTTTTAACAAAATATACATATCTGTTAAAAAATTGAAAATTTTACCCATAGTGACCAGTGAACCGCAAAATGTTAGAACACCAGGAAAACTAATTTCGATTTAAAAGAGAATTTTAAAGCATTCTAGGGATGACACCAAGATATATCAGAGAAGAATACCAAAGTACAGACTACAAAAGTCTCATGTGTTTAAGTGTTCTGAGGACCGATTTCTTCATCTCCGCTTAAAACTTAAGCCAGGTTTACCTATATAGTTAAACTCGGCTTAACGCATACGAGCGTCGCTTTTGATTTTTGTTTAAATTATTAGAGACGCAAAATTCAGCTCTGAAACAGTTTTGGAAATAATTCTAATGTTATTGAGAGTGCATTTTAACGAGAATTCTGAGAAGAATTCTATGATGATTGGATGAGGATTCTAGGTCCAATTCTAATAAGAATCCAAAATTAGTTCTGGAATTTTGCTTAAGGGGGCTCTGATGAAAATTCCTTGAAAATCTCGTGAACTCCAAAGATGGTCTCTGCGGATAGTTCTAAAAGAATTCTGGGGTGATTTCTGACGATACTTCCAAGGGAATTCTAAAGAGTTCGAAATAAATCCCGAGAAGAATTCCAATGGAATCGAATTTTGAGGGTTCAATCTCAAAGGAATTCTGATGAGAGTTTCAAAGTTTGTGATGGATTTTTGTTTTGAGAATTCTGAGGAAATACTATGGGGGTTCTAAGGAGAATACGAATTGAATTTCCAATTGAATGCAGGGGAGAAGTCCAAGATTATTTTTTGCAGAAATTTATGAAACTTCTGAGGTTAATTGCATGGAAATTCTAAGGATGAATTTATGGAAGGAGCCTTCTAGAAGAATCAATAAAAAATCGAAAATAATCTACTTTAACTAATCATGTGTTATTACTTCATCATGAATTTAACGATTTACATAGTCGGAGATGCTTAACGTCAAATCAGACTTAAAGTGGAGATTTTATACGATCGATGAGAAGATTCAATTATAGAGTTGATAGTTCCGTTATAGTACGGCAGTGTGAAAATTTTTTATACAAAGTAAAAAGCGAGCAAAGGACAATTTTGAGGAAGGTACGAATCGGGTAGTTGTTTACGTTAGATGGCGACTTGAGTGTGAAACAAATCGGCGATCATCCCTTTTGCCAGTGGTAGCAAGGGGAAACACCCCTCACCATCCCTCATTAACGGATGAGCTTGGTAAAGGAGATGCTCTACTCTATTCGTACCTTCCTCAACATTGTCCTTTGTTCGCTTTCTACTTTCTATATACAAATTTCACACTGCCACACTATAACGGAACTATCAACTCTTTACTTTCATCTCCTCATCTATCGTATAAAATGTCAACTTTAATTCTGATATTTGATGTTAAGCGTTTCCAACTACGAAAAAAATCTATTTCCAAGAATTTTGTTGATTGTTCTGCAAAGAATTTCAATAATGCAATATTATGTTTGTAAAAGCTTATTAGTCTCTAAGTTTAAGAGAAGGGGAATTGTTCTAAAAAAGTTCTTGAGGTCATTTTGAAGAAATTCTGTAAAAAGTTCATAGCATATTATCAAAGTTATCTACCTACACGGTTCGAAAAAGTAGTGTAAATTTCTGTTCAATATGATGCACATAAAAGGAGCGTCACATCTCATCTAAGTTTACATTATAAATCGTGTAAAGTTCTGAGACATTTCATGAAATGTTGCAAATATTGTATACAAAAGCCCATATCTGTAAACAACATTGCTTACAAGTTGCTAGTTTGCGTTAAATGAAATACAAATTTACGTGAATAAATGTTTACATCACAATTATAATTCAGAATTGTTTGCTGTGTAGATATATCAAATATTTAGCGATTTCTAACGCAGAATCAAATTCAAGATCATAAAAAATGGGAATTACTATTTGACAGTCATCATGCATAACGTAAGCAAAAGTAAAATATTCAAATCACTTCAAATGCTCTTCACAGGAGATTTCGTTGTGAGATTCGATTAAATTAGAAGAATTTATGAAATTTTAAAAAGTTCATTTCAATATCAAACCGTACTTGAATTTCTAAGTTGCCATATAAATGGTTACTTATATAGTTTTTTCAAGTCACTATTTGGTCACTATTTCCGTAATTTTAGTCACTAAAGTCACTACTATTATATCGCATCAGCACTACCAGCCCTGAAAATGGGAACAGGGCTCGTGCAAAAAATGATGGGCCTTGTACAAAGAAAAGTTTGAGAAATGGCCTATGGTAAGAAGGAAGACTGAAACATTGGTCTTACAATAAGCATAATACTTAGAAATGTATAGCTGCTACATTGAACTATGAAAAATAAAACGCATTGTGTTCAACCTTTATAATGTCGCTTTCCCAAGTCGACCTAATAACTCATTCAACCTTGTTCGGTCCAGTACATGTTCGACCCAGTAGAATAAGTAGCAACTCCTGTTGTAGAAGAATTATGCTATTTTTCACAAATTCTAAAATTAGATCTGGGTATCTATATAATTTAATATTTTAAAATGCTATCTCGACGTTTCATTCCTCATTTCGAAAACAGTTAACTAATAACTAGGCAATGTCTTCTTATTAGGTAACTAAGCAAATGCGGAGCACCTTCGTGATGGAAGTTCTCAGATCGCATAAAGATCATCATAGTTCATATCTAAAAAGCGTGACGTGTTAGAGAGAAGATTTTTTTTTATTATTATTATTATAGTCACTTTAACACTCTTGGGTTATTCGTGACTCGTCCCCGGGGTGAGATTTGAATTCGTGACTTTGGCGTGAGAGGTATCGATGTTAACCACTACGCCAGGGTCGCCCCTGAGAGTAGATTTATTCTAGACTTTAATTCAGAAGACCATAACAATTTCAAATATGGCAAAATATATCTGTTATTGAAAGTCGTGTTACACAGTGTTGTCAGTTTTTAATCTAGTTGTGCAAGATCTTGCAATATAAACTTTTGACGAATGCTTACAGATACGAAATCGATGCCTACCTTTTTTGGATGATGACAAATTTATTTGCATGATTCTATTTCTGAAAGTTTTGTGATAATGTTTGAGTCACATTTTGGTAACGTTTTAAAATGATTTTGGTAACTTTTTAGTCACTTTTTTAAATGGTTGGCTGCTATCAGCCCTGGACTCAGTCAGTGACTGAGTAAGTTCCCTTTTGAACTGCAACTGAGTAAAATTTCCGTGAGATAAAAACAAGAGGCAATAAAATTCTACTCAGTTATTGAGTAGAATTGAAATAGAGTGTAAAATGCAATGTATAGTTCTAGTAGGCTTCAAGCGTTAAGCCTGTAAAAGATTTTCGTAAAATATATTCCATTATTTGATTTTAAGGGCGAAACTGCTCCGTGTCCGCTACCTCTTTCAACTTCATACCTAAGCCCACAAGGCCCCGGCAGTTAACAAATTCCGGTGATCGATAAGGAACAAGTTCATTGACATATGTAACAATTTGCCGTAATTTATTTTACCGAGGTCTTCAATTTGCGTAGACGTGTATACTGCTAAGCTCGCACAACCCATCGGACCACGGTTGCTTCTCTGTTATTGCCAGACCAGCTGTAATTACACAGAGAACCAATAGTCGTTGCTTGGGACTAGTAATCATCCTCAATGTGTAAAAACTGGTGTTCTCAAACTAGGTAATACCAGAAAGGAATGGGTAGGAATATGTTGACGTGACACTCGCTTTGATGGAAGCCGAGAACACCTTTGCACTTCCACGAGGAATCACTGGGATGTTTGGTAAGAGGGCTAGGGTTGCAGCAGGGTTCGTTTTGGCAAACGATAAGCTGAATTGATGTCTGAACGATCATATAACGCGAGCGATCCTGGGATTGAACCCATGGTCTTCTGCTCAGTAAGCAAAAACGATCTCGTTCATCGAGTTCTGTTATTACCATGTTGTCATATTAACAAATAAAACGATTGACAAATCTTGAATGTGAATGGGTTTGAGATTAGACTCACGATGTTCTGCTCAGTAAGCAAAAACGGTCGCTCTAAGGCCACCGAGCCCTTCATTCACATCATACCGCTATTCGGGTTTTTGTAACCATTTAAACCCGGCACCGACGACGACCACTGCAAGTGACGATCTTTCAAATAAGAAAACTAAAATCTACGAAAAAGCACTTAGGCCTTTATTAAGTTCCACTTTCACGCGACGTTATTTTCGATATGAAATACACAATATAAAAATACATAACTGGAGCGGTCACTACCCGAGTCTTGCCACTACAGGTATACCTCGATATAACGTAACTAAAGTGACAGTTACGTTATATCGAGGTATACCTGTACTAACAAAGGCACAAAAAATAACTAGGTTCAAAATGCGTTCTTTGCATACTGAAAACACCTGTTCAGGACTAGGGCCCGGCGAAAAATCCTACTCCAGTACCGCAACACGAAAATTGGTAGATAAACACGAGCGTTACTGGATTGAAAAGATAAAAAATAAAAAGGAACGAACTCACCAAGTTTGACGATGTGTTGATGTAGAAGATTCGACACTCCGGGAATCTTCTTGTGCCTTTGGTGTGCGATTGATCTTCAGCAAGCACATTTACACACTGCTGGTTACAAAAAACACACCCGTGCAAAGAAATGGATCCAATAAACCTCACTCTCGCGGAAGGAATCTCGTCGTCGTCGAACGGCAAAAAAAACTACAAGACAGGGTTGTACGCAATGGTGACGTAGGACTACGTGGTCTTATATAATAAATGGTAATGTGTATCTTTATTCAGCCAGGTATTAATCTGAACCATATTTTAATTATTTTCCTTACCTCATTTTTATATTGTCATTTTCTGTTCTATTTACTATTGTACAGATTTGTCTAGAATCTGATGAAATATTGCTTGGAGCCAATGCCCATGATTGTGTTGGGTAATTAAAATTTTTATTCAACAGATTGCGTTCAACGTATCCACATCGTATAATGGCCCCATCAAGCAGATCGCTCGTAAGTTCACCGGGGGGAAGGCTCCTCTCAAACAGATGGCTGCCGGAGGAGTGAAGAAGTCTCATCGCTACAGACCAGGAACTGTCGCTCTGCGTGAGATCCGTGGTTACCAGAAATCGACCGAGCTGCTGACTGCAAGTTGCCTTTCAAGCGTCTGGTCCGTGAAATCGCCCAGGACTTCAAGACCGATCTGCGCTTCCAGAGCTCGGCCATTAATGGCCCTAAAGGAATCCAGCGAGGCCTATCTGGTCGGTCTGTTCGCCATCCACGCCAAGCGTGTCACAATTATTTCATGTTCCATTTTCGGTTTTCACAAAATTTATAGTATGTGTACGGTGGTGTCTGGTTTTGTGCCCGTAGCATAAGAAGTGAAACTCCTCCCCTTTTCAGTATTTTGCTGTATGTATTGTTCCCTCCCTGTATTAATAATATGCTACTCGACGCAGGTATAAGTATACCCTCGACGAGTGAAATAAACCGACCTATATGGCCGGTCTGTTTGCCATTGACGCAAAGCGTGTCACAATTATGCCAAAGGACATTCAGCTGGCTCTTCGTATTTGTGGTGAACGCTTTTAATTTCTCCGTCGAAATCTATCAAAACCGGCCCTTTTCAGAGCCACTAAAAGATTCCACAAGAGAGTTGGGAAGGACATTTCTGCTGCTTACAACTGATCGCATCACAGTGAATCCTGATCTAAAAATTGCAACCAGCAAGTGCCCTAGAACCAAAAGCGGTGCGATGCTATGACGATGACTGTAAGGGGCTTAGAAGCAGAAGGGTGAAAGCCAATTCTCTTTTTCAATTTCCTCTTTTGTGATGACCATGGTTTCCTATTTCGCACTATTTCTGCTATGCTCTTCTATCATCCACAACAACAAACGTATCAATGAATGTGTTTGTCGTCGAGTTAACGTTATCTGACCGTGCACTTCGTAGTTTCTCCTCCGTGAATGATCACAACTCAAGAGCAAATTATCATTACGTCGAAAGTAACAAAGGTAAACAAAATCGAACCACAGACAAACAGACGTAACACTGCATTGTGTATCTTCGTTCACGCATTTAACGGTTGATTTGAATATTATCAGTTCCGCGAACTACTCGCCGCAGCGCTGGCATCGGATCACTTTGGCGTTTCTATACATTCTATAGACCTTGTATGCAACCTTTTTTGCGAGTTAGCGAGCAAGCTTGTTTTCCGCGAGAAGCCAGAGAGATGTCGATACTGAGGACCTATGATTTGAGATACTATGTTTTCAAGACAAACTTTTTCAAAGTGTTACGTCTGTTTGTCTGTGATCGAACTATCAGTGTCAATCTATGCTCCTGCTATTACACTATATACTTTGCGAATATAGGATCACATCCCATTTTTAAATTTATTTACTAGTCAAATTACTTTTTGACGTAATCACCTTCCGATCAAAATAGTTTTCGATGTTACTTAAGTCACCCGAGTTCTATGGAGATGCCGTTTGCCTTAAGTAACAGCGTCTGAGAAACCCGTGAAAAGTGTACGTTCGTCGTTTCGCTTTCTCATTATTAAAGTGAATAAATCGAACTGTTTGTTACTAAGATGATTTCGGTGGTCCTAAAATGATAATGGCTGCACGTAAGAAGACGTAATTGATAATTCTTCCGAATATCCTGGAAAATACACCTTGACTTTAGTAACAATAAGGGCCATCAAACGACGCATAATAACTTTTGACTTAAACACCAGTATTTTTTAGCATGAAAGCTAGCGATTTGCATTTGTATGATTAAAACCCTGCTAAATATGTTAAACATTGCTATCACTATGAGATTATATGTGTTTAATTGGAAATAGGAATAACTTTTCGGCGTCTGGCTCGACGTGGTTATGTCAAGCGCCTCCGGTCTGATCTTCGAGGAAACCCGAGGTGTGCTGAAGGTGTTCCTAGAAAATATGCGTGATGCCGTCACCTACACTGAACACACCAAGCGCAAAACCGTCACGGCCATGGATGTCATCTACGCTATGAAGCGACAGGGACGCATTCTGTACGGTTTCGGAGGTTAATACTTATCACCAATGTAACAAAACGGCCCTTTTCAGGGCCATCAAGTTCATTTCAGAAAAGAGTTAGAATAGAATTTATGTAGAGTATCCCCTGCTTCCAAGTTTGGTTACAAGATTACAACTCTAGAGAGCAGCGGCGCTCGTGATGTAGTGGTAAGCGTCCCAGCAGGCCTGGGTTCAATCCCAGTCAACGCTGCTGGGAAGTTCTGAGGCATAACATCTCTGATCACGTCTTCCTTCGGGGTTGCCGGTTCATGAGTTGATGGGTCGATAGGTAGGGTCCAGGTGTGGGCATGCACAGTTGTGCACACCAACTGCTCATTTGGTAATAACTTTTCACTCAGATGTTAAAATTTATTTTTATTTAAAGTAATTAATAAATTAGGCTCATAGTTTACTATAAATATGCGAAGATTAGGTAAAGCTTAACATTTGAATCAACACTAATCAATTTAACACTTAAATTCCGAGATGTGTAGTGAGCATTTCTCACCTCATTTTTACAACACAAAAACAAATACAGTTTACTACTAGCATTAAAATCACTCTATTCTATCTACTGCTTCGAAAAGAACTATGTCCCGTCAACTGTGTGCAAAGTTATTAGCAAATGAGCAGTTCGTGACAAAACTGTGTAAATCCAAGGAAAAAAAGCAACATTTTGTGTCATTGGGGGCGTGTGGTTCTTAATTGGCAACAAAATGTTCCGCAATTGTATCCTCCCTATTTGTACACGCCCGTAGATTGTAGGCGAATGTCACTTCGACTTCTTTCATCTAGGAACCATTCTCTGATGACTGTGTTGGGGAAGCAGCACATGCATGTACGTAATTGGTGGATTTGTTAGTTATTTAGAAGCTTTTTGACAATGCTTGACATTTACCACTTTTGACGTTGGATAACGTCTTTCGGCAACATACGGGGGTACACAATTGAAAACAGTCATTTTGGATGCGTTACGAAAAATTAAAAGATTTTGAACGATAATAACTCAACCGTCTCTCGATAGATTTACGAGATAATGGCATCAATCGATTGGAAATATTTCTAGCAATTTGCTGAACTATTTCAAAACTATTGATTTCATTCTGTAAACTATTGAAAAATGGTTAAAAGTAAACCATTGTCTAAAGATGGTGAAAATCGATTGATTTTTTTATATTCTTATACTTTCTCCAACCGAGACATCAGATGCGAGTATCTGACACCTCTGATATTTTCTGTTCTACTATATAAGCGTCCAACAAGGTCGCCCGTTCCATCATTGTCTATCCGATCGTCGACCCAGCAGCAGAGCAGCAGTACCAGAGCAGCGGAAGCAGAGCAGCGGCAGCAGAGCCTGGGGGCGAAAGGGCAACTACGAGTGCGTTGGTACCAGTGCTCCGGTATACTGGGCCACCGTCATGGAATGCCCAGCTGCTGCAGTTCTCAGTCGGTCGTATTCACCGTCTGCTCCGCAAGGGCAACTACGCCGAGCGCGTTGGAAAAATGGCCCTTTTCAGGGCCACAACATTATCAAGAAAGAGTTTAACGATTAATTTTCTAATGCCTTTCCGATACTTGAATATCGAAAATTGAATCTTCTCAGAGCCATAGATTCCATTTTTATTGCATTTCTAAAAAACTTATTTCAGAATCGAACTCGTCTTCACAGACTGTGTGAAGAAGAACGATGCATCATCGAGCACAACCCGTTCCGTTCCAAAATCGTCCTCATCACAACCTCCAAAACAACCATCTACCCTCTCGACATCTCGAGTGGTTTTCCCGGTTCATCATACCACCTAGCGCTGTTCTACTGATTGGTAATAATATTTACCCGGAGTTCACCGCACTCCTGGTTGAAGCAAAGCGCCCGGCATGCAAACCGCTCATCATGACCCATGAACCCATGCTCGGCATAACCATCATTCCAAAACCACAACCAAAACGGCCCTTTTCAGGGCCACCAATAATTCGACAAAGAGTTAGTTTTGAAGACAATTTCTTTCCAGAATATCACAGTTACACTTAAATTTGGGGACTATACTGGGGTGTGGGAACGCTGGAAGGGGAGATGCTGTCTGTCTTCGAACTACCAACATCATTCCAAAGCTCCTCCAAGGCGACAGAGTAGAGCAAACCCAACAACATCAGCCCAACAAAACGGCCCTTTTCAGGGCCACCAAACTTTCGCAAAAGAGTTATTAAGGAATATTCCTAAAATATAATATACACAATTAAGTACAACACATAACAGACGTTATCCAACGCCAACTCTGCGGTCGTATCTAGTATACAACCCTTCCAACTTTTTCAATAGTTTCAATTAGAAAATCAACAGTCAAGAGCATTGTTATCGATGCGTAGAAATGTTTCTGACCGATTGGTGATAAAATAATTGAAATTGGTCCAGGGGCAGCTAAGTTATTAACGTTCAAAATCTTTCATAATTTCATTTTTTGCTTTTCATAAACTGTACCCCATCTTCCCGAAAGACGTAGTCCTACGTCAAAAGAACTTGGTGAGCAATTTTGTTATATGGAATTTCCACTGAAAATCAACCGTGAATGCACGAATTCCACCACACTCAACTGCGCAACACATTCAGAAGCACTGTTGGTACACTTTCGATATCAATTTCGGTCGAAAACACTTAAATTTTTGCAAAAATAGTAGCGAGGGATCCAACATCAACACCAACCGTGTCGAGCTCTTTCACGCACCTTACAGCGCGTAAATAAACTCCATGAATGGAAAGAGATGCAAATCACCACAAAGCAAGCAACACCGTTCCGTGCTCCGTGTCCGATTGGTTCATTACAAGTGTTAATGCAATTTTAATGAAAATAAATGCTCACCTTTTGTTTCGTGATAATTCGACCATATTCCATTGGATTATCAGCATGGTCGATTTCCGCAACAGATGTCGCTAGTAAAAAAAAGTTACGGCTGTTTTTTTTTTGTATACGGAAATCGGAACATTGTTTACACAAAATTTAAAACCTTTTTCGAAAAAAAAATAGCTTAAAATTTTACCCAACTTGTCTATCAAATATTTTGTCTGTCTTTGCTTATAAAATCAATATTTTTGCAAATTTTTCGAAATCTTCAAACATTTTTTGAATATATTTTTCCACATAGGAAGGTGGCGCCATGCTGTCAGTAGTTATGAGATCAAATCTGACAGTTTACATTAATTCATTATCCACGTGGATGAGGTGGGTGCTTCTTTTTTGTTGTTGCCTACATTTCGCGGTTGTGTATTCTGATTCACGGATATTGTGTATTTGCTCGCCGCGTCAAACGAGCAACACAGAGCATCACGGTTGGAATCATTATTATTGACAGAGTGAGAGCAAATTTTCTGTTTGTAGGTTTTTAATCTTTTTCGATTAAAGCTGTCGGTCTTTTTTTCGTGATTGTAGAAATGTAAACGAGGAAGGGAGTTCATTTCAATTCTCAACATTGAACATGAGTTAATGTTGAGTTTTAATATTATCATCATCTCATCAAGTTGATGACAATGATTGACTGGTATTTATAATATAAATCTTTCTTTCACCTCGAGAGATTTCAGCTACTTGAAGATGACACTCGGTCGGTGATTGTTTCGCGGCAATGCTACCTGAAATTAGAAACGAATTAAATTTCTTAAACAAACTAGCACGACTAGTTTCAAATAAGAAGAAAAACTTCAAAATAAAATAGAAATAACACATATTTACGTATATTACACATTGAAAATCTTACTCGTGTTAAGTCCCTGTCAGGTACTTTGACGCACCCTGTAATTTGTGGATTTTATACTATTGTTTTGGTATGCTCCTTCATTCCATGCTGTTGTAAAAAAGTGAAGCAGAGGGATACTTTATAAAATTTTATTTATTGTCATTGTCAAACACACTGAATGAGACGGAAATTTGAGGCTTGCAAAAAATCGTCCTCATTTGTGGGTGGTACTGTAAAACGGGGTGTCATTGGGCCGAAATTGAAAAATGTTTATTGATGCAAATATCTTGAATATACAGAAAATTATGACTAGAATATGTTCCGTGAACACCGGGAAGTGTAGGTAACATTAACAAGTTGTTTCACTTAAGGGCTGTATCCACATTAATCCGGACACCTTCAAATCACTGTAACTTTTGAAATATTGCACGTAGGAGTGAAAAAATTCGCTGACGTATAGCTGGGAGTCATTGATGAAAAAGACTATGATTGGTGTTTACATTACATGTTAAGTGTTCAAGATGGTGGCGAATGAAAAACGGACGTAATGCAAATCCTGACTTGTCATTACGGGAACTTGCAAAAGAATTGGATTTACCTATAAATTCACTGTTCACGGTGTGCTCAAATCATTTTCGGAACGTTTGACGGTCGAGAGGAAACCGAAAAGTGATAAAAACATTGGACGTGGTGATCCTGTCATGGACCGAAAGGTGATGAGGATATTGAAAGGAAACCCGAATCTCTCTGGCTCGTAAAATAGGAATGTCGCCTATTTTTGTCCATAAATCAAAACAGCGTTAGGAGTTGAATTCGTATAAAATAAAAACAGTTCCAAATCGCAACGACAAACAGAATTTGACGGCAAAATCACGGGCTCGACGTTTGTACTGCGAAATTAGACGAAGTTTTCATGCGTTGTTATGGACGATGAAACTTATGTCCTGGAGGATTCCAAGCAGCTTCCTAGGCTGTATTTCTATTCTGCTATGACCAAAAATGCTGCAGCTGAGTATTTCAGGAGGAAGAAGACGGCAAGCAAGTTGCACGTGTTGTCGAAAGAGTAAATCTTTCGTCACGACAGGCACAATCAACAAGGAGATTTACCAGAAAGAGTGCCTGCAGAAGCGATTGCTACCCTTACGCAACAGCCACACAGAAAACTCTTTGTTCTGGCCCGATTTGTCATCATGCCATTATGCTACTGTGATGGAGTAGTACCAACCGGTGTAAACTAACGATTTTAAATTGGCTCACTACTTGACTAGCCTATTGGTCTCAAGCAAACGATTAACGTACACCATTATAGTCAAAATTCTAGTACTACACTATGTCTGTTTTGATTCGCTATGAAAGTTTGACAGATAAAATGAGGGGTTCGTGGATTTTCCTATGTTTGAGAAGATTTTCCGAAGATTTATTCGCTAGTGTAAGATTTATTGAGCATCAAAATTTGAGATTTAGATGTGTCGCCCCCCTCGTCAAAAACACGTTATTAAAAATGTCCATAGGCAAACAAAAGTTAGAACACACTTTTATGTTGATAGACGAGGGTGTAATCATAACTAAGTGTATTCCTAATGAAAGCTACGTTACATTTATAGATTTTAAGATATTTCAACCAAATTTATGTTCTGGCCCAATGTCACCCGACATAAGGTTTTACATTGGTCTATTTTTTAAATTAATTTTAGTAAAATGAGATATCAGTTACAATCAACCATGAACATATTCACATGCTTAAAATAGTGATCCTTGATAAGGTAGGAATTGTTTTTTTTTTATTTAATGGCCCAATGTCACCCCTACTTACGGTACCTATAACCTACCTATCTACTTACTACAAAGAATTGCAAATATGTGCCATAGCGGTGGGACTCGGAAACTGTGGAAGAGGAAGAGGGAAGCAATTTACAAACAGAGTGATTACGAGATGCCGTTCCCGTGGTTACAAGCGTGGTGTGAAGAAGGCTGGTGGAAATCCGCCAGGGCAAGGCGGGTCACGCGGTATTAATTTTCATTCGGTGCCGAAATTGCGAGTGTTGTTAATTTTAATGATGTTTCGACTGGTTCCCGTTTGAACCGATGACCGAAAACGGACCAGAAAAAAAATAGAGCCGAAGGGGATTTGTTGTTGCGTGGGGAGCATATCAGGAGTGCTGCAGTGTATCACCGAAAAATCAATAGTGCACGCACTCTGTCAGGTTTGAGTTTAATAACTTCGTTTGTTGGGTGGTGGTGGCTTTGGAAAATTGATCAGTTCGTTGGAATTGCAATTTTACATGCGGTCGTGATATTGTATCCAAATCGCCGATTTTCCTTTGTTTTCTTTCGATGGGATCGATTCGGATGAGATTTATTATGAAACGGAAAACCTCTTCTGTATGGATGATCATTTCATGGGAAATTTTCTGTTTAAGGCCAAATATGAACTTGTGTTCGGAAAATCATTCTCAAATATCATTAATTGAGCCTTCCTAAAGGGCCACATTAGATCCGTTTGGATTGCGTGGACGTAAATTGGACAGTTAGGCAATATATTTAGCTGTCACTTTGCCGCAACGTGTCATATTCGAATCTAATGAGGGTGGTCCTTGAGAGAATAAACTCGCATGAAAATCTGGCCATCATATCTCACGCTGGAGATTCTCGTGCATTTTCACGCACACACACTCGACCAGTGTGCGAACTGGAATAATAGTGCCAATCCCCAAACCGAATTCTACAGAGTCTGGCCCTGCCGCTTTCCGACCCATCACACTGACCAACTGTATTGCGAAGGTTTTTGAACGTTTCGTGAACTGAAGATTAACAACCGAGCTAGACTCGAACGGACGACTCGACAAATGGCAGAGTCGCTCCTCACTAGCATTGTTGTAGCCGCCAACATATTCCGAGTCAATACACAACCAGCTTGACAAAAATACCGAAGAACAGCCCCCATCTGATGCTGTACTCAAACAGAAGGGGAAAATGAGGGGAAATATTGAAACATGAAATCAAACTTTTTTGATTTTGTGTTAATAGGCTCATCAATATATTCGTCTTCAATATTTACATCAATATGATTGTCAATACTTTTGAGTATTGACAATATTTTTGCTCGTGTGGTGCTTGCTTTAGTGTTCATGATTAAAGGGTGTCCCACATCAAATTGCATCACACGAAAAAAAACGCTGTTGAAAATCACCTAGTTGACCGATCCTTTTCAAACTTTCAGACAATAAAATATAACCCATTAGTACGCTTTTGGCATATTTATTTCATTCAACTTCAATACCATAACCGTACGCTCGCACCTTACGGCTAACTCCAGTCATTAGGTTTTGTACAACATCTGGCTGCAGCTTCTTCTGTACGAAAACCCACTTTTTCTTCATGTCTTCCTCAGATTTGACCTCCTTGGGATGGCACTACTGTTTCATAATAACCCAGGGCTTAGTTCCGGTGCGTAGAGTGGGTTCATGTCCTTGGGTACGAAAGTGACCCCGTTGGCTTCGTACCACTCCAGGACAACATTTGAAAAGTGGCACGAAGCTAGATCCGGCAAGAAGATGGTAGGGCCCTCGTGTTGCTTCAACAGAGGAAACAGACGCTTCTGTAGACACTCCTTAAGGTAGATCTCCCGGGTTACAGTCCCGGTAGTCACGAACGGCGCACTCCGTTTGACACATGAGCAGATCGCTTGCCAAATCATGTATTTCTTGGCAAACTTTGAAAGTTTCTGCTTCCTTACTTCCTCCGAAACATCAAACTTGTGCTGGGCTGGAAAGAACAGTAGCCCCAGAAGCTGCCGGAAGTCCGCCTTGACGTAAGTCTCATCATCCATGATGATTCAATGATGCATCGTCAGCATCTGGGTGTACAGTTTCCGGGCCCGTGACTTTCCCACCGTATTTTGCCGTTCGTCACGATTTGGAGCCTTCTACACTTTGTACGTATGCAGTTCCTCCCGCTCCTTGGTTCTTTGAACGAAATACTTAGACAGATTCAACTTTTTGGCCACATCCATGGCCGAAACATTGGAATTTCACTTAAACGCTTGTGATCCTGCTCACTGATAGAATATCCACTCCTTCCGTTCGATGCTCAGAGTTTTATAGTAACGTTTAAGGACACAACTCACCGTTGACTGCACGATTCCGAGTTGTTTTCCGATGTCCCGATGAGAGAGTTCAGGATTTGCCAGGTGCTTGCGCAAAATCAATTCGCGATGATGCTTTTCGGGTGATGCCATTTTTTACAACTGGGTAATTTTCTACAGCGTTTTTTTCCGTGATGCAATTTGATGTGGGACACCCTTTAGTAAAGATTGCCCGCAGCTTTTGCCACTTTTCCTTGAGATATCCATCCGTGCTCTCGTCTATACGTTATGGATCAGCAGTGCGGTACATATATATTTATTTTTTCCTAGCCACAGCAAAACACAATATTTCCTGCATCGTAGATAGAGTCGCCCCCCTCGTTTGCGAATTCGTATCCTTTTGAAACCTACCGGACCGGTTTGATTGGATGTTGTGGGTATTGACGAATTCCATCTTCTTTGGCTCAGTCTTCCCCGACTGTAGCAATATTCCTTGTTCCGCTCCTGTGATGACCGCCACCTCTGAGACTTCCGACACTGACCAGATATAAATTCATTCCTCGCCGATAGCTTGAAGTAGCCGGACGTAGTTTGTTCGTGTCTCCGTTGCGGGTATTGGTTTCGTAGCCGGTGGAGTTTTTTTTCCCACCATAGTGGTTTTTTATATCGCGCGTTATTCCTACCGTGGACGAAGTTCAGTGCCCAAGGCAACCGCAGTCAGCAGAGGAAGTAGCCACCTTTAGCGACGCTATAGGTGGACTATCATCTCACCGTCATCATCTCCACCACTCCAAAGCAGCAAGCAACAACAACAAAGCAGCAAACGGAGTGGCTGCACCAGCTCACACAGCCGGCACCGGCCGGTGTTAAGTATACTATACAATAGTCTTCTCTAGCCCATTGCCGCGCTTTTGTTATTCAATTTTGCGCGTGGCTTTGCCCTCTCCCCTGATAGGGTTGTGAGGGCTATAGTGGTGCAACTTCTTGCAACTAATAAAAAGTTTTTTTGTTTTGTTTTTTTTGATAATTTTTTTATTGTTTTTTTTTGGTTGTTCATACACTGGGCAACAAAATATTAACAACTAGTAGTTAAGTAGATTAATTGGTGAAGGTTTTTTTATATTTTTTTTTCCTTTTTAAGCGGTTGTGCACCGCTTTTGCGCAACACTTATGGCGTCTTCGGATGTCTACGTTGCGCGAACCAGGTACTACCAGCCGTCTTCGAAAGGACCATGGGTTGTCTTTTTTCGGCCCAAAAATAAACCTTTGAAAACTCTCGACATTTCGAGAGATTTGCTGCGTAAGTATCCGGGAATCTTGGTACATAAAGAGAGATTCAATAAACTGCGTGTAGAAGCACCGACTTATGATGTGGCAAATAAAATTGCTGAACACGAGCTGTTTAGTGTCGAGTACAACATCTACATCCCTTCTCGAGATGTGGAGATAGAAGGTGTGGTCTCCGACGCGAGTCTGAGTGTCGAGGACTTAAAACGAGCATCGGGTTGCTTCAAAAACTCGAAAATCGGAGAGCAGGTACAGATACTGGATGTCAGGCAACTGCATTCAGTATCTTTGCAAGATGGCAAGAAAGTTTATCAGCATTCAGACTCGTTTCGGGTGACTTTCGCTGGTTCAGTTCTCCCAAACTTTGTTAAAGTTGATGGTGCTTTTTTTCCGGTGCGGTTGTTTGTACAGAGGGTATATAATTGTACCAACTGCAAAAGGCTGGGACACTCGGCCAGCCATTGCGGCAACAAAACTCGTTGTGGCAAATGTGGTGAAAACCACAAAGAGGATTCTTGCCACAAAGAATCAGTAAAATGCGCATATTGTGGCGAGAATCCTCACCCCTTGCAGGAGTGCCCGATGTACAAACAGCACTCCGATAAAGTGCAGCGTTCAATCTCTGGACGCTCCAAGCAGTCATATGCACAAATGGTGAAGGCTGCATCAGCCGTCCAAGATGAAAACCAATTTTCGATTTTGTTAGCTGATAAATCGGACTCTGACTCATCCGATGAGGGTGACTCTACGGTGGTACACGCTCCTTTGAAAACAAACGGATCCTCAAAACGAAAATGCTCCTCCCCGAAAGTGCGCCGTAAGAAAACTAAAGTCACTCCCAGAGGATTGCAAAATTCCCAGGGTAATAGGGATGAAAAAAAAACATTAAATCGAAGGCTCCCACTGCTCCACTTCCTGGCTGCAGTAAGGATTTTCCGCCATTACCCAACAAAGATAAGAAAAACAAAAAAGCTGCTCCTCAAACTTCTCAAAAGAAATCCAAGTCCGAACGAGGTTTGCTAGCTTTTTCGGACATTGTGGAATTCATATTAGATATGTTCAACATACAAGACCCTCTTAGAAGCTTAGTTTCTGCCTTGCTTCCAACACTAGAATCATATCTTAAGCAATTGACTGTTTCATGGCCCCTCCTTGCATCAATCATATCTTTCGATGGATAATTCGTCGAACGAGGTTGAAGATATGATCACTGTGCTACAGTGGAACTGCCGTAGTCTAGTGCCTTAACTAGACTCGTTCAAATTTTTACTTCACAATTCTGATTGTGATATATTTGCTCTCTGTGAAACATGGCTTTCTTCCGATAAAGAACTCAACTTCCACGATTTTAACGTTATACGCCCGGATAGAGACGATTCTTATGGAGGAGTACTTTTAGGGATCAAAAAGTGCTACCCTTTCTACAAAATTTCCATTCCTGCTCTATCAGGCGTCGAAATCGTCGCTTGCCAAATAAATGTGAAGAACAAAGATCTTTGCATAGCTTCAGTATACGTTCCACCAAGAACCTCCATTAGCCGTAGTCAACTCTGGAATCTAGTTTCGATTCTTCCATCCCCAGTATTAATTCTGGGTGATATGAACTCCCATGGTACTGGGTGGGGCGATCTATATGACGACAATAGAGCGGCTATTTTTTACGATTTATGCGACGATTTCAACTTGACTATTTTAAACACTGGTGAAGCGACACGTATAGCAAAACCTCCGGCTCGAGAAAGCCGACTCGACCTATCTTTGTGTTCTAGATCGCTATCATTGGATTGTCTGTGGAAGGTTATCAATGATCTCCATGGTAGCGATCATTTGCCAATCATCATTTCAATTAAGTGTGCCCCTCACTCTGTAGAACCATCTCGAGTTCCATTTGATCTTACAAGGAACATAGATTGGCATAAATTTTCAACGGCGGTGCCAATCGGTGCCGAATCAATAGATACGCTTCCACCATTGGAAGAATATCGATTCCTCGCCGATTTGATATACAAAAGCTCACTGGAAGCACAAAAAAGAAAAGTTCCAAGTGCGCCCTTCAAAAGGAGACCAGCCACACCTGGATGGGACGAAGAATGCACAAAATTGTATGTAGAAAAATCTGATGCTTTCAAAGCTTTTCGTAGACACAAAACCTCCACATACTTCGAGGAATATTCAAAGCTTGAGACAAAGCTGAAACAATTAGCCAAAGAAAAGAAACGCGATTATTGGCGCAATTTCGTCGAGGGACTCTCACGAGAAACCTCAATGAACACCTTGTGGAGGGTGGCTCGGAACATGCGTAACCGCTCATCTTCTAATGAGAGTGAAGAATACTCCAACCGATGGATATTCGATTTCGCTAAAAAGGTCTGTCCGGACTCAGCTCCAGCACAACACATTCTTCGAGAAGCGTCTCCGAGCGGCAGCTCTCTGGATAGACCATTCACAATGCTGGAATTCTCTATGGCTCTTCTTTCATCGAACAACTCCTCACCAGGAAGCGATATGATTAAATTCAATCTTCTGAAAAATCTCCCAGATATCGCTAAAAGACGCTTGCTAGACTTATTCAATTCCTTACTAGAAAACAACATTATACCGCCTGAATGGAGACAGGTCAAAGTAATAGCCATTCGAAAACCTGGCAAACCAGCGTCTAACCATAACTCATACCGTCCGATTGCGATGCTTTCGTGCATTAGGAAATTGTTGGAGAAAATGATCCTTCGGAGACTCGATCAGTGGGTCGAAACAAATAACTTGCTATCAAATACACAGTTTGGGTTCCGCAAGAGCAAAGGAACAAACGATTGTTTGGCGCTGCTTTCCACAGATATTCAACTGGCCTTTGCGCACAAGGAGCAATTGGCTTCAGTATTCTTGGACATTAAGGGGGCTTTTGATTCAGTTTCCATTGAAATTCTGTCAGACAATCTGCACAGATGTGGACTTTCTGGAATTTTAAATAATTTCTTGTACAATTTGTTGTCAGAAAAGCAAATGAACTTTTCCCTTGGACAACTGACAACTTCCAGAATTAGCTACATGGGCCTGCCCCAAGGCTCATGTCTCAGCCCTCTTCTTTATAACTTTTATGTCAAAGATATCGACAACTGTTTGGCAGAACAATGCACGCTAAGACAACTTGCAGATGACGGTGTGGTTTCCGTAAGAGGTCCACATGCCGTGGATCTTAATCTTTTGGGCAGAAACATTACTCAATCATTGTCTTTCAAGTACCTTAAGTACCTTGAGGTCTGGTTTGATTCAAAGTGCACTTGGAATACCCATATTACGTATTTGAAGCAAAAATGTCAACAGAGGATCAACTTTCTCCGTTCAATTTGCGGCACATGGTGGGTGCTCATCCGGGAGACCTCATAACGCTTTATAAAACAACTATTCTCTCTGTTCTAGAGTACGGCTCTTTCTGCTTTCTCTCGGCAAGAAAATGTCACCTAATAAAATTGGAACGAATTCAATATCGTTGTCTGCGTATTGCTCTAGGTTGTATGCACTCAACGCATAACATGAGTCTCGAGGTTCTGGCAGGAGTAACACCCATCCAGAACCGTTTCTGGGAGCTCTCTCTCAGAATACTAATCAAATGCGGAGTGACGAACACACTTATAATTGAAAATTTTGAAGAAATTCTTGGGCTGAACACACAATCTCGATTTATGAGAATCTACCACCACTACATATCGTCAGATATGTGTCTTCCTTGTTACACTCCAGACCGTGCTCACTTCACCAATCGCAGTTCCTCAATTGAATATGATCTAACCATGAAACAAGCAACTCATGGGATTCCAGATCAACTTCGAACTATTATTATCCCGCGTATTTTTACTGAAAAGTACCAACAAGTCAATTGCAATAGAAGATTTTTCACTGATGGATCACGCTTTGATGGATCCACTGGCTTCGGCGTATTCGATGAATACTCAACCGCCTTTCGGAAACTTCAGGAACCTTGTTCCGTTTATGTTGCTGAGCTAGCAGCAATCAACTTCGCATTGGGGATGATTTCCAACATGCCCGCAGACCATTACTTCATCTTCTCGGATAGTCTTAGTTCGATTGAGGCTATTCGGTCGATGAAACAGGGTAGGCACTCATCTTATTTCCTTTCAAAGGTAAGGGAGCAGATGAGTGTACTGGTCGAAAGATCATATATGATTACCTTTGTATGGGTCCCCTCACATTGCTCAATCCCAGGCAATGAGAAGGCGGACTCTCTCGCAAAGGTGGGCGCGCAGGAAGGCGAATTGTATGACAGGCAAATTTCACACGATGAATTTTACCATTTAGTGCGTCAGAGTACCTTTTCGAGTTGGCAAACCGATTGGGACACTGGAAATCTTGGACGGTGGTTACATTCAATTATTCCTAATGTTTCTTCGGAAGCGTGGTTTAAAGGCTTGGGCTTAAGTCGTGACTTCATTCGCGTGATGAGTAGACTTATGTCCAACCACTACTCGCTAGATGCTCATCTCAATAGAATAAACCTCGTGGACAGCAACATCTGTCGGTGTGGAAACGGTTACGATGACATCGAACACGCAGTTTGGCAATGTACGGATAATGACGCCGCCAGAGAGCGACTTTTGAATACCCTCGAGGCCCAAGGAAGACAACCCTGTATCCCTATCAGAGACGTGTTGGGTACCCGCGATCTCTGCTATATGCAGTCGATTTATGTGTTTCTGCAAATGTCTAGTATAAGAATTTAATTCGTTTGTCTTTTGTATCTCTTTACTAGTTTTTGTTTGTCTTGTCTCCCGTCTCGATGAGCCTCATCGTCGCTTACTGGTCACCATAGCCGGACGAACTCCAGACGAATCTAGAACCACACTACCGTTCACACTGGCGACAATGCTCTGATGAGGCAACGATACCCTACTCCCAAGCTCCTCCCCTTTTCCTATCCTTCGACAATGTACCCCTCTAACCTCGAGTAAGCCGCGAGTATCCGGCCCAACTCCTACTAGACATAGAATTAAGTGAATTTTGTTACAAACAAAGAACAATGAATTGTCGGCTCCGTAAAGCTAACGCGATTGAGCCTTACAAATAAACGAACTAGATAAAAAAAAACCAGATATAAATTATTTTATCCGACCCATTTTTGATGATTTTCTTATGGTATCCATACTGTTCCATGCCCCCCTACTGAAAATCAAATCGACCACATCTGTATCAGCCGAAAATATGGAGACCTTTTTGATCCCCGACATCGCGTTTGATCATAAAGGCCTAAACGCAATGTGGGCGGAAACGCTTGTGCCTTTACTTACCTTCTAATCGGCAAGGTCCAGCTGCGCATTGCGTGGAATCAGCGACGACATGAGAGACTCGAACGGTGTGCAAGTGCATAACAATCCGACTTTTTTTTGCTGTCTAGGAAAGCAAGGAAATGTCATCACTTAACAAAACAAAAGTGGCCAACACATGCTTTGGGTACGATTTTTCATTTGTTAGTAACTTATAAACTTTATTTTCTATCATAAAATTAGTTCAACAAAAATCATTTTTCCACTTTCATTTTTTTCTTCTTTTGTACAGCAACGAAAGAGTGAACACATTACTCCACGTACATCTCTCGAAAATACCTACTCGCCTCTCGTCTTCTTCCCCCTTCTTTTTTCAGAACATTCCATATTTGTTTTCCGACCCATTCCCTTGACCATTTGATTCGATCAAATTTTGAAACGAAAAAACTAGTTTCCTTTTTATCTACGTATAAAATCAAACAGATTTCCGCGTGCCACCGCTCTCCTCTACCTCCTCCATCCTCTTTTCCGGGGCATCGATGACTAACAAAAACACGGTTTGTTTACTTTCATCAACTGGAAATACATTCCACCATTTTGTTTTTAGTTACTGCAGTTTTTTCCTCTTCAATTTTAAAAAAGTGTCTTCTTGTATTTCCTTTTCGCATATACTTTGTTTTGTTCTAATGTTTGTTTTCTTTGTTTCACATTACCATAAACTTTAGAATTGCTTGATAACAGAACTAATTTGTTTGTGACGTTTGCGTGTTTGTGTTGTAATGCGTGTATGTTGGTGTGTTATGTTTGTGTGTGTGTGTGTGTGTTTGTGTGTTAAAGTTTGACTACATATTTGAAAGAAAACCGAAGAAATGTATCCGTTTATTATGTTTGCATTTTTGTTCTGTTATTGGTTTTCGGGTTCCACACCAATCGGTCTGTGAGCTGTGACTGTTGTTTTTGAGTTGTTGTTTGTGTTTAGTTTATTTTGATTCCTTTGATGATTTTTTTTTCACTCTGATTCTTTCCATCTTTCTTTTTCCTTTTTTCATTGTTTTTAACTAATTTGTATCGCCTTCGGTCGATACTGCACTTGTTTTTTCCCTCTTTTTCTTTCAATTAATTAAAATCTATTAATTTGATTTATTTAACTATTTTTCATTTTTTAATAAATACCATTTTCTGGATTCCTTCCTTTGATTCAATATAAAACGATTAAATATTTATTTTACCACTTTTTACATTCTATTTATTCTGTTTTTTTTTTTCATTTCGGAACATCTTATGTGTGTGTGTGTGTCTGTGTGTGTTTCTTCATTTGCTATGCCTTAATGCTTCATATGTTTTAAAAACATTGTTTTCCATTTTGTTTAGAAATTTTTCCCACTAACTATTTACATTCGCTCGAGATATTTTATTCCTCTGCTTCTTCTGTGTTTTTTTTTGGTATTCGTTTCCCTTAACCTCTTACAACAGATGATTCGATAACGAATGGGAAGGGGAGTCTCAGGCTGCGGTTTAACTATTATCTAATAATATTTCACTGCATAACGTGAGTCGTCCCCTATGAGTTCGTAGTCGAAGGGAAAACTACCGGCCAACGCCGAAGTTTGTTTTGTGTTTCTTATTCTTTGATAACGCTCAATTTATTTTTTCTCTAGAGTTACTTGTTTTTGTTTGCCATTAATCGTTCTGTCTGCGTATGCGTAGGTTTTTTAATTTTTATTTTCCATTTTTTTATTCGATTTTTATACAAATATTTCAACTTACACTAAATCCGTTTATCAACTTGTTTCATTAATGCTGTGTTTTGTGTTGTATTCCTTTTTCCCTTTAGTTTCACTTGTTTTTTTTTTGTTTACGTACTATTTGTAAATATATACAACTATTTTAGAATGACGTTCACGATTTCCCTTACAGATTACTTAACTTTAGGTTTCACTTATATGTGTATTCATCGTTCGTGTTTGTTGTTTTTTTTTCACTATCTCCCTATCGCACGCCACGCTTGCACCTCTTGCATACTTCTGTGTGTTTGTGAGTTTGTTTGTGTTGAGACAGTTCGGTAACAATGACCCTCTCGCCATTTCGTATCTGTGTGTAGTATGGGTGAGAGTAGGTTGCAGTGTTGTATTTTTTGTTTGTTTACGTAGTGAGTTTAGTTTTCCGTACTTAGGACTCGGGTAACACAAAACAGGACCTCGTAATGACAAAGATCTACAGATCGATAGCTTTCGACTGTTGTTTGATTTCTTACTGTATTCTGCCTGTGTTGTTGCTTTGCCTAATTTTATCTATATTAGTTATTCATATCAGTTTTAGAAAATGTTTCCGAAAAAGTCTACCGAATCAGTTGTTTCTCCATGTTTTTTGTTTTGTTTTGAAAATCATACCATTTTTGCTTATTTTTTCTCATTTTCCGTAAGTTTCATTTTTCGTATAAAAATTGACTTTATTTCTATTTTACACATTTTACTTAAACGTGACTTTCTTCTGTTGCTGCGACGAGTGCCTACTTCGTAGTAGGTTCCTAATTTTTTTTTTCCTATCTTTGAAAAAGTGAACTCAAAAAAAGTGTGTGCATGTGTGTGTGTGTGTGTTTGATTCATTTGATTTTCGCTAGTGCTGTTTTGTTTTGTTACTTTTAACGATAGATCAATACATTTCCATTGTTTTCTTTTTTATTTCAGTACAAAATTGGCTATTCCTACGACGAACAGTTTGTTAGTATGTATGTGAGTATGTGTGTTAGTGTGCGCAAATGGGTTTATGAGTGTGAAAGAGTGCAGTTATGATTGGGATTAGCAGTTGCCATAGTTTTGCGAATGGAGGGAAATGAGGAAATACTCCCACATTACTGATGGTTAGCGATTGGATTGGATATTAGATTTTATTTTTTCTCAAATATGCGGAGTGAATTGAGATTTGACTGAAACTGCTTTTGTAAACAATGACTTCTTCTTCCGTTTGAGACCGAATGAAAACTCATACTCATTAGCTAATAACAGCATCTGGCAGGGGAATTATTCCTCCTGTGGTGAGCTTCTTATTAGTGAAAAATTGGCGATTGCAGTCATTGTTTACAAAAGGACTTTTGCCCTAATCTCAATCCAATCTGGATTTGATCGGATGCAACGGCACCATTTGTAAGTATCAAAAATCAAATTTGGGCGGTATGGCGGATAAATGTTTTTACTTGGAACGTAATTAGCGAACATCTAACTGAAAACATCTCATCAAGAAAACCTCCAACAAGCGAAATCAATTCGCTTGCTGTCAGTGTTGGGAAATTCATTCTCGAATCTCATTAATTGAGTCTCCCTGAGAGAATAAACTCGCGTACGAATCTGGCAAACAAATCTCACGCTTGAGATTCTAATGCATTTTCACGCACTTACACTCACAACGCCAAACAATCATTCCAGCTTAAAACGTCAAAAAACCGCTCAAACGTCAATTGATAGCATACTCATGCATGTTGTTTTGGGGAAATTCCACCAATGGGACAATGTGGGCACCCTTTTAAAAATCAACTTATTGAACATATTCTACAAAACAGATTTGTTTGCTTGAAGCCTGCTTGAACTACCCATTTAATTCTAGTTTAAACAATTTTTTTTTCTCTAGTGCGAATATTCGGAAAATGTTACACTAGCCAAGGGGTGGTCACTCGCCAACATTTTTATCAGTGTGCCGCGCTGTGCCGAGGTTGCCAATCATCGGACTGACTTTGTTTGTGAATAATTGTATGTTTGGCAACCCGGTGTTTTGACAGTTCAAATGTTTTGTTTTACTTGCTGCAATGTTGCAAACCGAGCAACAGCGAGAACAATCGAAATTACGCCAACCTTTCCAATTCGGCCAGTTGCAATGCGTTGAACTCTTATCAAACCTCCCGCTGAGGAAGATTACCTGACCATTGTCGATTGTGACCTTCTAACACCGGTTAACGAATGCTTGAATCTGCTCAGTGGCAAAAACAATATAGCTGAAAGTCCTTCGAAGGAAAAACTCTACTCATCGGAGGACATCATTTCGGCCTTGATGAAGAACTCCTCCAGTGAAGACTATTCAGCTCCGCTGAGTGCTCCTCCGACGGTTACAACTCTCCGGTATGTCAAACCATACGAGCTGTCGAAGACAATGGTTACGTCAACGCCAGATCAACAGAAACGACATTTTGCCGTTGAAACGCGTCCGATTCCGTGTGGACCACGCAGGTCGATCTATTCGGATGGGAAGTACCTCGGGGAAGTGATTCACTGCGATGATAACGTGATCAACATACTGTACACCATTTCGAATCAGACGTTTTCCTGTGGGTGGAAGGTCTACTGCATCTGGGTAAGCTGGGATCCGGATTCATCGTAAAACAACCTGGAGGATAAGGATAAGCATCAGAATATGACGTTTTTTCCTTGATTTGTTTTCCGTTCCGAGTACCAATGCTACCGACACCAGGGAAGCATCACCTGAAATAACCTGCCGCTAGCAAGAACAACCTACCATCTCCACCTTCAAGGCTGCCCTCAGAGGGTAATGAACCAAATTGAAGTCTAGAAGCACTTGTATTCAATTTAGTTTTCAAATTAACTGATTAGCTGTAAAAGCACTATCTCGTTTTCAAATCAAGCTGAACATTGCATTAGTTCCTAAGTAACATTGACAGATTCTCTTCATCGACTTTCTCTTTGCATCCCCACGGCCATGTAAAGACATTCAGAGGTATTTTCAGCACACAGATCGATAAAAGAAGCTTTTATTTAGCATCTAATACGACAAACACATCAAGAAACGGTTCTGTGATCAAGTTATTACCGAAAGAGAAAGTCAACGAAGAGAATCGATCAATGTTACTTAGGACCTATTGCAATGTTCAGCTTGAAATGTATTTTTCTCTAATATATTTTTCCTTGGCCTCATAAAATGTTCTACTAGCAGGGTATCGTAGACTAAATACATTACAGTTACAGTCGAATTTCGCTCGTTGGTCTATCTTTAAGTGGGCTACGTTTTAGTTGGGCTCCCGTTAGTTGGGCTGTAGCCCACCTAAATCGAACGTCATTTCTGACATCAGGGTTGCTTCCACTCACTTGCGATAAAAAAAATATTTTTCGAAACTATGCAATCATTAGATGTTATAATGCTACGTTGTACTTGTAAGTAACAAGAAGAGGGTGTAAAGTATGTGTTTGACTCATAAAACCTGTCAATTTCGCTTTGAGAGTGTCACAATCAGCGATTTTATGATTCGTGAGCGTTCACTCAGAGTGAGCGCTCACGAGTCGTAAAATCGCTGATTGTGACGCACTGAAAGCAATATTGACAGATTGTATGTGTCAAACATATACTTCATGACCTCTTATTGTAACGTACAAGTACTAATTAGCATTATACTATGTCATGATATCATAATTCCGAAAAAAAATTTTTTATAGCAAGTGAGTGGAAGTAACCCTGTCTGACATTGCAGATTTATTTTCGAGGGGCTCATGGATGAACAATTTGGATACTTGCTAAACGATTATGATGATAATAGACAATCGATGTATCCGCAAGCAATTTTCATCTTTGACAGCTCAGCTCAACTAACGGAAGCCTTTCACTAAGTGGGCTATGGGTTTAGCCCAACGAGCGAAAGTTGACTGTACAATCGCAGTTCGATGATATCGAAGTTCATACTGAAGGAGAAGCTCTTGCCGCAGTTTATGATTAAGACGGAGGAGAAGCGGGAAATTCCGATGGAAGTGTACCTGTTGACGCACGTGAAGCATCCGAACATTGCCAACATGTTCGATTGATTCGAGAACGACAAGTTCTTCCGGGGCTCTGGGATGGTTCTGTTAGAGTTTATCGATCCAAGATCGCTGGGTTGTTGGATCTTTCGATTGCTAATGTGGTTGCTTTGCTGCACTCGTTCAACATTCTGCACCAGGACATCGAAGCCGAGAACGTTATCATCGATCACTATTTCCATATCAAGCTGATTGACTTCGGATCGGTTGTACAGGAAGGGCAACGTTTTTTCTACCTTCTACGGCACGACCGAGTACTGCAGTGCGGAAGTGTTGGCAGGCAACCGCTACTCCAGCCCGGAACTGGAAATGTGGGTTCTCGGTGTGACACTGTACGTGTTGATGTTCTTAGAGAACCCATTCGTGGACGTTGAGGAAATCCTGCATTCCGCACGAAATCAACGAAGAATTGGAGTAAAGGGTGATACGGTCAAAATTTGGTCAATATCAACTTGACGTATTTCTTTCAATTTTGCATTTAAAAAACCTGAACACCCCTCATTTTGAAGGTGTGTGTGTGTAGAATGTTGCTCCTATTTTGATTTTGGAATTCACTCTTCAGTTGTCAAAATGCCGTCCAAGCAAGAAGAGCAGCGTATCAAAATTTTGCTCGCGCATCGCGAAAATCCGAGCTACTCGCACGCAAAGTTGGCAAAATCGCTAAAAGTTGCCAAATCAACCGTTACAAATGTAATTAAAGTGTTTGGGGAACGTTTGTCGACAGCCAGGAAGTCTGGATCGGGGGCAAATCGAAAACCGGGAGCCGCTGAGACGACAAAGAGAGTTGCCGGTAGTTTCAAGCGAAACCCTAACCTCTCTCTCCGAGATGCCGCAAATAAGCTGGGTGTATCGTCTACAACCGTGCATCGAGCCAAAAAACGAGCCGGACTATCGACTTACAAGAAGGTAGTGACTCCAAATCGCGATGATAAACAAAATACGACGGCCAAAGCGTGATCCCGGAGGCTGTACACGACGATGCTGACGAAGTTTGACTGCGTGGTAATGGACGACGAAACCTACGTCAAAGCCGACTACAAGCAGCTTCCGGGACAGGAGTTTTATACGGCAAAAGGAAGGGGAAAGGTAGCAGATGTTTTCAAGCACATGAAACTGTCAAAGTTCGCAAAGAAATATCTGGTTTGGCAAGCCACCTGTACCTGTGGCTTGAAAAGCAGCATTTTCATAGCTTCCGGGACTGTCAACCAAGAAATTTACGTGAAAGAGTGTTTGAATAAACGTCTGCTGCCTTTCCTGAAGAAACACGGTTGTTCCGTACTGTTTTGGCCGGATTTGGCATCTTGCCATTACGGTAAAAAGGCCATGGAGTGGTACGCCGCCAACAACGTGCAGGTGGTTCCCAAGGACAAGAACCCTCCCAACACGCCAGAGCTCCGCCCAATTGAGAAATAATGGGCTATTGTCAAGCGGAACCTAAAGAAGAACAAAAAAACTGCTAAGGGCGAGCAGCAGTTCAAGGCAAACTGGCTTTCTGCGGCGAAGAAGGTGGACAAGGTGGCTGTACAAAATCTGATGGCAGGGGTCAAGCGTAAGGCCCGGCAATTCGGATTTGGAAAAGTGGAAGCCTAACTGAATATTTTTCCTGAATTTTATACTAATTGAACTTGAAAAAGAAATTTAATTTGATTTTTTAAATAAACGATTTCACCGATTTACACGCGTTTTCCCTTGACCAAATTTTGACCGTATCACCCTTTACGTGTTGCTTTCGCTGTTCGACAAGAATTCTAGAACTCGGATCACCAAATGGATGATGCAGGAAATCAATTCGTCACAGTTCAATGCCAAAATTGCCAGACGGGACTGTTCACGTCACCGCATAGCCTTTCGATGGTGGATTATGTCGATGGCGAAGATGACGATGAGCATGCCCACATGGATGATTCGTTAATGGATCCCGACGAGATGCTGGTGATGCTGGTGATAAGGATGAGGTTGGCGGTAGTGGTGCTACTGCTGAAGACCGGGGAAAGAATGACCGGAAGGGACAGCAGTTGCGTTGTTGGCGCCACCAGTCCATGCAATTCGTCGAGCAAAAGTAAGCGTTCAGAGGCGGCAGCAGCAACAAGAGCGACGAAAGCGTGCTTGGGAAACGAACCACCCGGTCGTCATCGAGATGCCGGCATCTTCCGTTGCTCCGCTTGCGGACCATGGTACTAAGGGTGAGTTGGAGGCTGCGCTGAAATTATCCATTTCTAAAAATTGTTTGTGTCAACAATCACATTTTGACAAATCCGCACTGCGCAGGTGCAGAAATAGTGCAGTGATGCCAGTTACTTAAGAGATCATAAAAAAATATGTTCCATGGGTGCCGAACAGTGCCAATGAGCGGACCATGGTGTACCCGACTGTGTTTTAGCACACTGTGCTGAGTGACCAACCACTTGAGACTGGGTGTTCATTTTACCCAACCCGGGGGCAACTTGACAAGTCCAGTACATTTTGGTGCTGGTGGTTCTGTCAAACTCACAAATTTCAGAAGTGTTATCTGAATAGGGCGAATGCAGATATGTAAATAAAGTAAATAAAATACTGAACATAAAAACAGATAGCCTCATCTGTTTCTTGAAACTTCAAGTTGGTGGGGAACAATGTTAATTAAACGGACGGGTGTAACAAAAGACAATCACTGAAATTTATTCGTTTTAGAAGCTCATTATGAATATCTTTTGTTGAGAGACGCTTATTTTAATTTATTTTATTTATTTCTTCATGTTTGAATGAATATACGAAATGTTAGTGTTCACACAGCAAACCTGCTACTCACCGCGAATAAGAATCAATTTTGTATTTTTTTTCACCCCTCAATAGAAAGATGGAGAAGTAAACTGTTTTTAATGATACGGCTTTTTATTGCAAGTCTTCACCGCACAAGTATGCTCAGAAACATTATTCTCAAGACTGATAATATTCAAGAGCAAAATATAATAGAATCAACCAATGTGTTTTTATTTCTATTTGATTATATAAGAAAAACTTCCATCAATCTGTTCCAATTTGTTTGGATTTATTTCATTTCACCACGAAAATCATAAATCGCTCTTTTCACATGGCATTCTTGCTTGTTGTTTGACATCCACACATGGTGAAACAAAAAGTTGCCTTCCCATAGAGAAATACCATTGCGGCGGTGAAGGGCAGTCCCTTTGTTAACGTTGTGTGACGACATCTACTATTTGCAAGTGGGTACGTGAAACTAAGATTATCTGTCACCTTGCCGGGGAGTTGATTTTACCCCAACGGTTTTATTTCGGTAACAAAACGAACATTTTTCAAATCTTCTTTTATAAGATTCAAAAGTAATATTCAATATGCCCGTAGAGCCGATAGCAGGTATTGTTTTGGTGTGCTTTGTTCACTGCCTGCAGCTCGGGCGATGCCTTTTGTTATCACCATTGGAAGACAAATCTAGATCAACAATTGAAATAGGCGGAACAACCAAACGTAAAAAATTGCTTTAAACACAAATTCCTCGAGAATCAACGCACATCCAAGCAACCTAACACCATCATCTGATAGCGCAAACTTCCTTTATCGAATGGCATTGTTAGTTTGCGTGGGAGTGTTTTGATTCTCGAGAATTTTGTGATTAAAGTCATTCTTTACGTTTGGTTGTTCCGCCTATATCAATTGTTGGTCTAGAAATGTTCATAATGGTGAGAATGAAGATCGCGATTGGATATGCGAAATTGCCAGTTTTATGAAGGCACTGGATGCGTATCTCGTTGAAATGGATGAAACGTACGGGATTGCTTAGGAGAAGGCGGTTTACATTACGTTCAAAACGGAAAAATCAATGCAATATACGTTGATGCCACCTAACCCGTAGCAGTTAATTTTCCGTTATTCTGGTGGAAAGACAGTGAAGGCACGTATGTCACCTGCGGAGAGGCAAAGTTCAATATGTGTCCGATCTCCCACCAGTGGTTTGGGATCGCGATACTTCTACGATAAGTTACCAATCAGGATACATCAGTAGAACTAATCACAGCCCCCCTGCTTCGAAATGGTGCTTTTTATTGATTGTAGAATTGCTTTTTTTTAAGATTTTCGGCTCCGCAAAGTTTTATCGAGACAGTTGAGCGTTAACAAATAACTGATTTGAAAGAAATATAATGCATAGAAAGAATGATATAGGGTAGATGTACCAGTTATGGCTATACGTTCCTTATATGGTGTGTTCCAATTATGGCCTATGGGAATTCCATAGGCCATTACTGGAACACACAATAATAGGAACGTATGGCCATAACTGATACACCTACCCTATTTCACTAAATATCTAAGGCTTGTTCGCCACCAAATCTGGACGCCCCTAAACACATACATCTTCGCAAATATCTCATCAACGAGTGAAATATTTCGCAGAGTGGTGAAAGTATGTCTGTTCTTTCTGAAAATACAACCTTTGATTACATTAGAACAGCTTATTCGAAGATGGCGTCGAAAGAAGAGCAAGTCCGAAAAGCAATTGTGTGCGGCCGCAATGAAAATCCGGATCTCTCGATCAGGAAACTTGCCAAAAAGCATGGCTTTTCTTCAAGCACTGTTCACAGCGTTTCAAAATCGGTCGATACTCGTTTGACATCAGCTAAGAAGACGCTCGCAAGTTGTATCGCGAATATTTGACGAAAATGGTGGAACAATGGTATGAAGCGAATGTAGTCCATGTTGTACCGAAGGAGGCGAATCCAGCTAACTGACCGGAGCTACATCATATCGAGCGATATTGGGCTCTCGTTAAGAGAGAGCTCTCCCAGGTAAAAAACAAGCAACTACTATAGAAAATCTTGGTTAAAAGGAGCAAAATCGATTGCAGAAAGGTCTACACTGACTCTCATGGCTGGAGTAAACTCAAAAGTTCGTCAATTTTTGGTGCAGCCTAATTCAGTAATCATGAGTTATTTTTTTTATGATTAACGATGCACAATTGTTCAGATTTTGACGCCAACAACCCAACCAAACATTTGAGCTGATCAAAAGCTGAATGAGAATTTTTTTAGCTGAACAAGCAAATATTTGCCTGAATAAGCTCTTATTCAGCTTTGAATGTTTGTTGGCTAGTCTTAGTTGTAGCAATTGTTGAACCGCTTACTTGTCAACATCAGTAATGAAAGCAGTGAGCAAAACAGTCAGTTTCATTGAGTCATTTGGATATGAATATGAACTGCCATCTGCCTCATCATTCCCTGCCTCGTGAGAGTCTGAATGATTGAGAGGTAAACGAGTCACTGACAGCCGAGCACTCAGACAGTAGCTCAGTCAACACGTTTATTCTGCCGTGATGGTACCCAATATTTGTTTTGAATGACTAAGCGTACATTTTATATGGAAAAATGACTCAATTACATGCTGTGTGAGCGTAGGCAAGCGGTGTGAGTCGTCTGTTCGTGAGTGACTGAATGTTTTTGTTGGCTCTTTCATTACCTCGTCCTTTACCGTTTGGTACAAACGGTCTGCACAGAGCAATGGATTGAATAGTGCAGTGCTTTCACACTCAGCCTAAGCAGTCAATAATTTTACGCTCTGAATGAAAGTCAACATGATGGTACTGTGGCTTCATTGAAAAGCATAGCCGTTTAGTTATAGGTAAACTAGATAACATTATGTATTCGTTGAACATTTCTGATCAAAAATTGTTCTCTGACATTGCGACACTACGATTAAGCTGAATGGCTATGGATAACATACAACGTTGAGTAAACTAGCAGATGGATTTCATTTTATGCAAAATTTCCCAGGCTGGAACCAAGACACTTGATGAGTAAGATATCTCAGTGATAATCCAATGGATACATCTCCGTGAAGCGAGTGTCACGCTGTCTTGTGAGTGCACATTCAAGAAAACACTCACACATACAAGCACGTATAATAGGAATCCTACAATATTTTCACCAGGTAGATAGTTTGATTTGATTTCAAGAACAACAGAAATTTAATAAGAAGCTTCTTCTGGAAGTAGCTAGCTGCTCTTTCAGGAGCTTCTTTTAGAAACTTATTCTAGACGCTTGCCAGTCGCTCCGCACCTCCAATTATAAAAAAGAGGGGTACACAGTAATTGGGTGTATTCCAAAGATTTATGGAGAAAATCTGGCACGTCTGTAGTCTCCCAGTTGGAAAATTTCTGTACATATTCCATCTAAGGCGTAGTAGGCTTCAAAATAGAGCGAGGTACGGCTTTTTTGTGACGGTTAATGAGGTTGGTGACTGAATACGATGGAGCAGAAGAAATTTTCTTGAATCTAGATTTTTTCTGCATCCAGTACCTTCAAAATTGCCGGATGTCTTAATTACTTTTGACTGATTCGATCGGAACTCTGTACAAGATTTCTTTGGGACGTACTCAATAATTTTTTGAAATCAGTTCCCCTCTAAGAATTTCCTTAATCTTGAGATTTCCTTGACATTTTCTTCATACGACTCCAGAAATTTCCTGCACAATTCTCCAGAAACTCAAACAGGAAAATTCTTACGATTCACCCTCAGATTCTCTTTGAATTGGTAATTTCTAAAAATTCATTTAAATATGCTCCTCATTTGTGGAAGTGAATCTACCATAATTTTAATTTTAACTCCTTTGAATTACTTTGCAATTTATATTCGAGCTGTCTTGACATGTAAGTGTTTTTATTCTTTATTAAGGTGATTTGCTAATTTACCATCCTGAAATTTAGGTCAGAATTATCATGAAGTTTACCGCTAAATTCTACTGCAAGTTCCTTGGACTTTTTCTCAGAATTTGCATGTAATTTACTCAGAATTATATTGGGTTGAATTGACACGAAATTCTCTGGAAATATTCTTCAGCATCCCCTCGGAATTTAACTCAGAATGTGATTCCCTTTGGACTTCTCTTCATGTGAATCGCTGTGGAAAACTTATTTCTAATTGATCCTCGAAGTTTCAAAACGCACACATTTCAGCTCCCACAAAGCATACAACAATGACACTGGAACTCCACAAGAAGTTCCAATTTCATGAGTGATGTCACAACAGTTACCAAAATTCACTTGGAACTTGTATCATTGTCAAGTATTTTTTTGATTTTATTTTTCTTGGATTCTGCCTTTTGTATCAAACGTCAGAATTCGAATAGGAATCCTATACGTACAAATTTTTCTGGAAACTCAAGAATGAATTTTCAAATGAACGTATCTGCTTTTGTCAGAAAAGATTCAAACGCCAATTTGGTAAAACTCTTAGGACCGCGGTGTCACAATATCAGCTTCAATCGACAAAATCGATGAGAAGAAGAGAATGCTAGCTTTCCTTTTCTGTTGAAGTCGAACAGCTTCGTAGCATTCTAGAACCTTAGTCGGCGTCTGTAAACAAATTTTCAATCACTTGTCTCTTTTTCTCCCGTTGCTTCATTGGCCTTTATTTCAAGCTTCGGTGAAGCGGACGAGTGAAAGGGCGCTTGACTTTAATAGTTTCGACTTTGATGAAACATATCAACCGAGGTTTCATGACGGAAATTGAAAATATATATTTAAAGCATTTCCGGAGTGATTTGAAATTTGGGCGTAATTGCATTTGTAAACAAACCCGTCAATCACCGATTTCTTGCGAATAAAAGCTCAATTTCGAAAACTAATAACTATCATTTGGTATAGTTTGTTTACGAGATTGAGCTTTTATTGACGAGAAATCGGCAATTGACGTGTTTGTTTACAACAGCAATTACGCCCAAATCTCAAATCACTCCGGATTTCTCAAGTGAAAAAACTTGAATTTAATTTATCTTCCATCCACATATTTATCTAAAGTAATGGAAATAGGACATAGCGCTTATTCAACAAATTGAAAGAGCGGTGAAAGAGTATCGATGAAAGGGATTGAAAGCCATAAAGAGGTTTCGTTTAACTCGAAAATCGACGTTGAAAGCGATGAGCAAAGCAACGACGAGAAGATCTACGGTCAGCTTTTCGTTTCAAGTGTGTTTCTTTTTCTTTTTCGTTTCGTACTGATAGTCTAGCTAGGCACGTTGTCTGAAATAAACAAAACTCGAGTTCGTTTTTGAGCTTCGAAAATGTAGAGCCCTGCTTAGGACTCCTATCCCTAGGAAACCAATAGAGAAAGTTGGATTTTTGCACCATTGACCTTCTAGCATACTTAATTTAGAGCGACCGTTTTTGCTTACTGAGCAGAACATCATGAGTCTAATCTCAGGCCCATCCGCATTCAAGATTCGTGAATCGTTTTATTTGTTAATATGACTACATGGTAATAACAACAACTCGATGATTGAAAAGGAGCTCGTTTACCTAGTGCCTACTGAGCACCGTGGGTTCAATCCCAAGCTCCTTCACGTTATATCATCGTTAGGACATCAATTCAGCTTATCGTTTACCAAAACGAACCCTGCTGCAAATCCAATCCTCTTACCTAATATCCAAGTGATTTCTCGTGGAAGTGCACAGGTGTTCTCGGCTTTCATTGAAGCGAGTGTCACGTCAACACATTCCTACCTATTCCTTTCTTGACCTGTGTTCGGGCGCGGTTGACGCTGGTATTGACTAGTTTGAGATCACCAGTTTTTACACATTGCGGATGATTGCTAGTCCCAAGCATCGTATATTGGTTCTCTGTGTATTTACAGCTGATCTGGCAATAACAGAGTAGCAACCGTGGGCGGTCAATCATGCTCATACTCATGCTGATGTTCATAGACCTTCTAGCATACTTAAGAAAGTAACACAAGCAACACACTTCCATCATACTAAGTTGATGCAACTTAATTGTAACTAAATTAAGTTACATACAAGTTACCAAAACTACTCAGTGACAAGTGTGCATCATCTTGGAACCTTTTTAGAGGATTTATTTGGAATTTTCCCAAGAATTTACTTGTTTATAACTTTCTCCATAACGCTATAGAAATTAACTATAAACTCATATTTAGGTATTCTTGTAATTTGATATAATTCTCGTGTATTTATTGGGTCTACGACTGAAAGCTAATCCGACATTTCCGCTGGCAACACTTGAATTTAAAGCCGATTGTAGCTATGTAGCCGGTACGGAGACTTGACGTTGGAAGTTGCAACTCGGACTGGTGAAGGGCGTTTAGTGGTGGAGGAATTTTCTTCTTGTAAATTGTCTTGGAAATCTACTCAGCAGTTTCAAAGTATTCTCCAAAATATCCGATAAAATTATCACTTTGAATTCTGTTCAGACATTGTCGTGACCTGACCGAGGTTTCAAGCCTCGGCCATGTCTTAACAAATGCGAGATGTACACAGCACTTAACAAATGCGAGATGCACATGCGCTACAACACAGACATTTTTTGAAATGTTCTTGAAATTTGCCTCCATAAAATTGTCCTCGGAATTAAGGAATTACTTTAATATATTCATTGGAATCCACTTGAAGCTCTCTTTGAATAATCCTCGGAATTCTCGAGTTCAATCCTCGGAATTCTCAAGTACAACGGAATTCCTATCAAATTCTCCTGACAATTCCCTTGGAATTGTACTGAATTCTCCTTGGAATTCACTTAAAGGTCTTCCTTCAATTCCCTTAGAATTTTCCTTAAAATAACCTTAGAACCCTTATCAGATCTTCGATGGAATTCTCCTCAAAATTATTCACATTTGAATTATTTTTCCAGCCCAATGTATTCTCCGACAATTTCCATTAACTCGTGCTTCAAATTCCATTTACTTTCGTTTGCCCTTGGAATTTTCACCTAAATTCAGGAGGTCCCCTGAATTACCTTGGAATTATACTCCTTGGAAGGAATCCTTAAAATTCACTTGAAATTTTCCTCTAAATTTACTTACAATTCTTTTCAAAATTACATTAGAATTTTAAGCAGAACGCCACTGGCACTCTCCTCAAAGTTGCTTCGAAGTTATTCTTAAATGTCACGAGAAATATTTTTCATGATGCTCTTGGAATTCTCTTTTGTATTCCTTAAGTTTTCTCCCAGAATTCCTATGGAATTATGCTTCATAGTCTCTTTAAATTCCATTGGAGTTCTCCTTGGAATGGCCTAGCAACTATTCTCAGAACTCCCTTGGAATTTTCACATAATTGTTTAAAAGTTATAGTCGTAAGTTTGGTTAATTTTTCTTTATAATTTCCTTGAAAAACTCATCAGGCTTTTCTTGGCATTCTACTCAGAATGCGTTCCAAGAATTCCTTGGAATTTCCTCAGAAATTGTTGGAAGATATCGTCAAAAGATCGTTTGAGTTTTCTTTAGGATTTTCTTTGCAATCACATCAAGATTTTCTTGATATTCTACTTCTGAGTAATTCTCGTTGAAATCAGGCCGCCATCGACAAAGGTCTTTAAACATTGAAGTTTAAGCTCTTGATTGGTCGAAAATGGTGAAGAAATTAGAATGTCATTTTCTTCAGCTCGAATTGATGGACTCCTACTTGCCGAGGGGCCAAACAGTTTTCAGAAAAGTTGATTTTTTAGTAGATTGGAGCTTTCATTTGGAGTGAAAACAATTTTGGTTGCCATCTTGGATTTGGCCGTCATATTGGATTTTATCTAATATGTCAAATGTATCTGATAGTTTTTTTAACTTTATTATAGAGATTTTTAGCCAGAGGCTAGTTCATCTCTGGTATCTGATAGCATTTTTTCTCAGCTTTCTGATCGGTAGTTGTGAACACGGTGAAAACATGTTTTCTGATAAAATCCAATATGGTGGTAAACTCCAAGATGGCAACCAAAATTGTTTTTTCTCCAAATGAAAGCTCAAATGTTCCTCTATTATAACGTGCTGTTTACAGGGGATTCCATACCAAATTCAAGAGATTTAACGTGATGAAAATGTCAAGAATTGCTAAAAAATAAACATTTGAAAACAGTTTGGCCCCTTGGAAAGCGAGGGGTCCATTAATCCGAACTGAGGAAATTGTCACTCTCAGTTTTTCACCATTTTCAACCAATCAAGCTCATAAATTTCAATTTTCAAAGAACTTGTGTGAATGACGGCCTGGTTTCAAGCTGAGGGGTGCGAAGTCGGTTCAATTAGAGTCAAGTTATTTTGCTTGATTTTTTTTTAAATTTTCTTGCCTTTGTTCACATTCTCTCAACACCGCTCACAAATTGGTGCCTTTTTCCAGAACACAATTGAGAACTCGTTTGTGATTTTCTCATTATTTGTTTACAATTTCTTTTTTATTCCCTTTGATTTGTTTTCCTTTGATCTTGTTTTCCGTGCTGAGCACCAATGCTACCGACGCCAGGGAAGGCAGCTCTCACCCCTGGACCCTACCTATTGACCCATCAACTCATAAACCGGGGCCAATGGCTTTACTTCCCTTCCGAAGCAAGGCGTGATCAGAGATGTTTTTAACTTCTTCTCTGTCAGAAGTATCCACGCTCGGATAGCAGGGTTAATCGATAACTTTCCGTCCGTAAAATTTTAACCAAAAGTTAAAATAATCCACCAAATGGTTCAGAGCCTAAGAATAGGGAGCTGTACGCTGACGTCACGAATGAATGCAATGAACTCCCGTTCATCGGTTTGACAAACAGAAGTGGTTTGTTTACCTTTATCTGTTAGTCGATTCAAGTGGATGCTAGTTTTAAAATTTTAATAACTATGAGATGTGTCATCCAACGATGTTCTTTTAAAAAATCTTCGTTTCTAAAAAATCAAAAAAAAAATATTTTCAAAAAATTTCAAAATTATATTCTAAGTTTATGTAAACAAACCTCTGCCAGATGTAAAAAAAGTGAGGTTAACTCGACGCTGTAGCTCTCTATAGCAAAACCAATGACGGGCCAACAGGCAGCTTGCTGGTGTTAGAAGCAAAAATATTGTAAAGTGACGACGTCACTCTACCATAACATTCCATACTGCGAACAGTGAGATTTACGTCACTGCCAACAGCTGTTTCGTTTAAAAAGATAAACATTGCAATGAAATACGAACACCAATAAACATGTACACATTTCACTAACACCAATAAGCCTGTTGGCCCGGACCACGGGTTGAAACTGTTGACGTTTTTTACTAGACTCGCTTCGTTGTCGTGCGCGACAGTCTGTTTGTAGTCGTACTCTCATGCTCTACTGTCGTCTCTTTTACACAATGTGTGATTTTGTTCTAATTCCTCAATTTGGTGTAAATTAAACCATTTCTGATAAGAAATGTTATTACTAGGACATCTTTGCTTGCTATTTTCAGAATTCACACAAGCAGAACATCAGCAGCTCTTATTATGATAAAAACTAAAATACATACATTCGTGACGGTCTTCGGCGACAGTGTCGTATGACAGACCCTTTCATGTGACATTTTAGTTTGGTACTGTAATTTGATAGCTGGTTTTGCAAATGTCGGAAGCAAAGGCAGTCGATTATCACAGAAAATCTGTCGACAACGGTGACCGCTTACAAGAGTGGCTCGGATATTATACAGGGTGTTCGCTTCCTTAGTGCAAATAATCTAAGGGGCGATAGGTGATTCTATTTGAAGTAAAAGGATTGTTCTACGCATATGATCAAATCTCAAAGATTACTGAGTTATTGAACTTTTTCTGTTTTGGTCTATGCTTGCCATAAATTGGCTCTAATTCGAAAACTATGTCATTTAAGACAAAACTCTTGCCTCCATTGGACAGCTTGGTGAATTTCCAACTTAATAGTCTCATTTCTACTTTAAGTAAGCTGCATTTAGATACATTTTAGGGATAAACGAGTCTAAAACTTGTGTTTTCCTATGGGTTTCCCTTATTATTTAAATAAAATACGTAGTAAAGTGCGTTGTTTTGTCTAACCAAAAGATGTCTCTTAATGCGCTCTACAACTCTCTTTTTGACACCAATTTTCTATCATGTTTAGTTTTGTCGCAATTTTGTACTAAACACATCATGTTGGGTCGTTAATTAACGGTTGCGTAAAACACGAATTCAACCCCACCGTGCGTTGCTGTTGACGTCTGTTTGCAGCGCGCATAGCACACCTTGATCGCCACGCGGAGTGACGGTCTGATAAGTGCGATAAAGGTCCGTTTAGACTATCTGATTTCTTAGTCTGATTTTGACCGCCGCCATAGACGAGTGCACGGATGGATTTGAGTTCACTCACTCGACAAAAAGTGACACAACAGCGAGGCCCTGTTTACTAAAAATCAACACATGTATAATACACGCGTAACATTTGAAACCGGCCTATCAACTTTCGTACACAAAACTTGTTAAGCCTTTTTCGCGCGAACCGAATACGCCCACGCAAACTAACAACAACACAAGGGGAAATTATCCCCTTCCCGATAGTGCTCTTGGTTTGCGTGGACGTACTTCGGTTGTCGTGGAAAGGACCTAGCAAATTATTTAAAAAAGTTGATTGGCCCTTTTCAAATGTTACGCGAGCATTATTCATGTGTTCATTTTTAGTAAACAGGGCCCCGCTGTTGTGTCAAATTTTTTTCAGTAGATGAACAAAAGTTCACCCGTGCACTCGTCTATAATGAAAAATCTGCTCGATTTTACTTTCGACACTGTTTGTCGAACCACCCTGTTTGCTGGTGTTCACACTGCTTGCATATGTCGAAAGAACTGTCAATTTGGACTTCAAAACATAATTGTATCAGGAATCAAAAGTAAATGCTTCCATAATGAATTACCGGAAAATTGCTCTAGCTTTGGCAGCCGTATTTGCTTTTATTATTTTAAATAAAATGAGAAGGAGAAGGTGAATTTTGTGGAGTAGGTAAGGGTTGCTTAGAGGGAACACCAGCAGGGATCTGGCTCATCTTGTCCTTCAAGAACTGCGATATTAAGACGAAAAAGGATTTCAAAACTACGCCAGAATGTCAATACCAACTTTCGACAAGCTAGTGGGAAAAAGTCCTCTATAGATCTACATACATGATTCCTTGAGTTCTGAAAACTTCTGTTAATATCTCGACTTCCCTGAAGTTTTATTTCTGTTCTCTGGTAAAATATCTTTGAAGATCAACAAACTTTCCTGAAGATCTGCAAATTTCTCGGTAGTTCTGCAGATTTTTTAGAAGTCCTGTGTGTTCTCTAGAAGATCAGCAAATTTCTCTAAAAATTTACAAAGCTCCTGAATCCATGCAGATTTAAGATCCTGAAATATCAAAAACTATCTCTGATGTTCACTAAATGTCTAATAATCAACGAACTTCTCGAAAGTTATATAATTTTCTTTGTAGATTTTCCATGATTCAATTAATATCTGCAAATATCTCTAAACATGTACGCAATTCTATTAAGTATAAAAAATTTTTCTAGAAATTTTTGAGCTTCCCGGGAATTCAAGGAAGTTCTTTGAAGACCTACTATTTTTTTCTGAAGTCGTTCAAATATCTATAAAGAACAGCGAACTTTCCAGAAGTTCTTTAAATTTCACTCAAAATCCAAGAACCTCAATAAAATTCTACTGGTTTTTCAGTAGATCTTCTCTAAAGTTCTGTACATTTCTTTGTGGATTCTTGGACTTCCATGAAGTTCTGAAGATTTATCTGAAATGTCTTTAGATTCCTTAAAGCTCTACAAATTATCTGAAAATATTTGGATTTCTCTGAAGTTGTTTAAATACTTCTAAAGATCGGTGAACTTTCCAAAAGTTTTGTGAGTTTTGCTGAAGTTTTGCAATTTTTCTAAAAATGTACGAACTGCCTGAAATTCTACAGACTTCTCTTAAGGCCAACGGACTTTTCTGAAGTTCTTCAGATCTATCGATTTCCAACTTACATGGAGTTCTGCAAAATCTTAGACTTTCGTGCTTAGCTGAGATTTGTTTTTGAAAATTGAAGTACTTTTCTGAAACACTTAATCACTGAATGTCTCTGAAGATCTGCAAACTTTCTTGCAGTTCTACAGATTTATCTAAATATCATCACTTCAGGAGAGTGAAGTTCTGCAAATATCTTTAAAGTTCTGTAAAGTTGTCTGAGGCTCTGTAGTTTTATTCTCAAGATCTACGAATTACCCTGATGCTCAATACATTTCTCAGTAGATCTACAAACTTGTCTGAAGTTTTGTTAATTCCTCTGTAGGCTCTTGGGCTACCCTAAACATCTGAAAATGTTCCTGCAGATCTTCTAAAGTACCTAAAGTTCTCAAAATGTATCTGAAAATAGTTGAGCTTCCTTGAAGTATTAAATGTTTCTCTCAAGAGCTACAAATTTCCCTGAAATTATAACTGAAGATACATTAAAAATTTCTGAAATTCTCAGCTGCATTCTTTCTTGAAGATCTAAAAATTTATCTGGCGATCTATGACCATTCTTGTGATTTTTCCAAAGTTCTGTAGCTTTGATCTGAAAATCTAGGAACTGATGTGCAATAATTTTTCAGTAGATCTCCAAACTTCTGTGAAATTCTTTACATTTCACAGAAGATTCTTAAACTTTTCTGATAGTCTGCGAAGTTCCATACTTGCGTTTGGCAGTCGACGGTTGGGGAACCTGCGACCATATTCTTGCTGGGCTCTCATTGCCACGGATTTGGCAAAACCATAGTAGAGATGAATATCCGCCAGCTCTTCTGGAGAATACATGTTTGTTTTCTGCAAGCTGTAAGGTTCTGTTTTGATTTTTCTTCTTGGTCTCACTTTTGGATCAACAATAGAAAAGGGCCCATCAGCATTTGTAAACAAACCATTCCAAAGCCCTTTACTCACAAAGCAAAGGCCACCCACGTAAACCAACACCATCATCGGAAAGAGAAAACTTCCACCTACACGATGATGGTGTTGGTTTGTGTGGGTGGCCTTCGATATGTGAAGAATGGGCTTTGGAACGGTTTGTTTACAAATGCTGATGGACACTTTTCTATTGTTGATTCAGACTTATCGCACTTATCAGACCGTCACTCAGTGTGGCGATCAAGTGTGCTATGCGCGCTGCAAACAGACGTCAACAGCAACCCAACGTGGGGTTGAATTCGTGTTTTACGCAACCGTTAATTAACGACCCAACATGATGTGTTTAGTACGAAATTGCGACAAAAATAAACAAGATAGAAAATTGGTGTCAAAGAGAGAGTTGTAGAGCGCATTGAGAGGCATGTTTTGGTTAGACAAAACAATGCACTTTATTACGTATTTTTTAAAAATAATAATGGAAAACCCGTAGGAAATCACAAGTTTTAGACTCCCTAATTATTAGACGTTTATCCATAGAATGTGTCTAAATGCAGCTTACTTAAAGTAGAAATGACACTATTAAGTAGAAAATTTACCAAACTGTCCAATCAAGGAAAGAGTTTTGTGCTAAATGGCATCCTATTTGAGTTAGAGCCAATTTATGGCAAGCATAGACTAAAACAAAAAAAAGTTCAATAACTCAGTAATCTTTGAGATTTGATCATATGCGTAGAACACTTTTTACTTCAAATATAATCTTCTAAGGCTTGTACTCGAGAAAAAAATGCACCATTTTTATCCGTGTGTAACTTTTTTATCCGTGGGTAAAAATTGACGAAAATCTGGGTATAACTAGTTTGGAGTGAATTGTTTACATGTGCAAAATTTCATAACAATCGGTTCAGTGGTTATTGAGGTGTCATCGAAACAAGAAGAAAACCACCGGAGAATTTTGCGCGCCGTCATGGAAAATCCGACTGCGACCATGAGATGGATCGGAAGACAAATGGAAATCATCCATACAACTGTGTCTTGGGTGGTAAAATCGTTTAAGGAGTCCCAGACGACCGAGCGGCGGGCTGGAAGTGGAAGAAAATCGACGACAGCTGACCCTGTGAAGGCCCGGAAGGTGTTGGATTATTTCAAGCGTAATCCGAACCTTTCGATTCGCGACGCGGCTCTGAAGGCAAAGTGTTCCGCCTGGTTCGTTCAGCAAACCATGAAACGAGCTGGGCTTCGTGTATTCAAGGTCCGGAAGGCACCGAACCGGCGTGATCAACAAAACACGGCGGCCAAATCCCGCGCAAGGAAGCTGTATCGAGAGTGGTTAACGAAACCGATGTGTGTGGTTATGGATGACGCAAAGCAAATACCGGGGCTGGAGTTCTACGTTGCCAAATCACGGTTTGATGTTCCGGAAGACATAAGGAAGAAGAAAGTGGACAAATTCGCCAAAAAATACTTGCTCTGGCAGGCCATATGCCAATGCGGTAAACTGAGTAAACCGTACATCACAATGGGTACCATTAACAGCGAAATTTACCGCACCGAGTGCCTCCAGAAGCGTATGTTGCCCTTCCTGCGGTCCCACGGAGGTGAGACATTATTTTGGCCGGACCTGGCATCATGCCAGTACGCGCGATCGACGTTGGATTGGTACAGAGACGTTGTTTTTGTACCGAAAACCGCCAACCCCCCAAATTCACCAGAGATTCGTCCGGTGGAAAGATTACGAAAGAGTTCGAAAATCGTCCAAGGTGTTTAAGGACGAGCTGGAGTTTAAGTAAGAATGGATGAAAGTGACCAAAAAGGTCGGCTTCACCATTGCACAAAATGTAATGAGGGGTCTTAAGGGAAAGATGCGGGCTTTCAGCGGTGGAAAGGAAATTGAATAAAGTAATTATGCCGGAACATAATCCATATGTATTAGTTCATTCCCTGAAAGTTTCAAGGAAATCCGACTTAAAATAATTTTTTGTCGAACACTTTTGTCTGGTGCATTTTTTTCGAGTACAGGCCTTATCGCCACTTAAACTATTTGCACTAAGGAACCGAACACCCTGTATAAAGGACATTGTAGCAAAACGACAACCGAAACTATGAGGAAACATATTATGTTGCTCAATGAAGAAAAATAACAGCCTGCGACAATCTCAACCTTTGATAAACAATTTGCCGGATTACTTTGTCTGTCAAAGTAAAGTGTATTGACGAAGCAAAGCAACGCACGTCGTGTCGCATCATATTTTATCAGTCAGCATTTCAAAAGGGGTTTCGTCAGTGAGAATCGAGAAATGCAGCCCGTCAGTTGTCACGTGATACTGATGAAATAATGCAGCACTTCATTAGTCATGAAAATCCCCATGTTAATGGAGGAGGCTTTAAATCTCGAACATTTCACGACATTAATGATGGTGCTCGATTTCATTCCAAATTACACAGAATCAAATTGTGTGTTGCAATCAAATTAAATAATCCCACCCTGTCTTTAACTGATCGGCTTTCCATTTTTTTCCCATTGAAAACCTGTAATCGTAAACCGGTACCGAACAAAGGAAGTCTCATTTAGTCGAGTCAAATTATACGTTGTGTGTCGAGCGGATTGTATTTTTCCACTTAAACATTAAATTTCCATTTATTCCAAGTGATAGGTGTGATTTGATTTTCAACGTGATTGAAAATGCATCAACCCGTTCGTTTGGATTTATTTTGTGCTAAAACAAACTGACGCAAAAAATCTAAACCACGCTGTTTTTAATGGACTTGTTTGACACAGTTTAGCCTGCCAGTTCGTGTCGGTCCAGGTTTGAAATTAATCGTCTGCCATTTTATTCTGTTATTGTGCAGCTTCAAAGCTGATACACGAGCAGGTGAGTTTTTTGTTCGCTCATTTGACAAGTTAAACTTGATTATATAAATTTTTTTCGCGTACAATTTCCGATCGATTCAGCCTGTAGTAGGGTGGTTATTTGGTACTGGCAGTATTTTAGTTTTGCTTCGATTTTGGGATTTCACGGGCTCCAATACCGAACTGAATACCGAAAATACCGGATTCCGGTATTTCGGTGGAGTCCGTGCGTGCCCGAATTCTAACCAAATTAGATTCAAGTGTCACTTTTTTACTTTACGTATCACTCTCACTCACTTTAATTCACATTTAAATGTTTAGGGCTTTTTCAATTCTATTTTAAAACAGCACCGAAAATCCCGGAAAACCACCCTGTGGCCTACCGTGATTGTTTTTTTTTTGTTCCTGATCCAATACACTCGCTCGATGATCGTAATGTGAGAATAAGTGCGTGGGACTGTGTTGAGACGAGGATGTGCGCGCGCGTCTGTGTTTGTGTGTATGTGCAAGTGAGCTAATATTCACAAAGGGCCTGATAGTATACCAGGCGTGTGGGTTTTTCTTCCTTCTTCTAACCCTTCCCTTCTCGGAATCGGGAAAGGTTTTATTCAATTTTTTTTATATCCTACGCGGTCTCTGTGTTATTATAATAATGCTTTTTCCGCCCGGCATCTCGACCTGCTTCTGCTCGACTGTGTGTGTGTATGTGTGTCTATTTTTTGCTGGCTGCCTCCGCCGCCGCTGATGCTGCTGCTGCTGCTGAAACGAGAGGACATAGTGTGGGTGGGTGGATGATGATTTAGGGAGGTGATCGTGATGTGGCTGCTGGGGGGCAAAAGGTGGTGATAATGGTGAACACTTTGTTACTCTTATTTATTTTTTTTTTTCATATTGTTCTCACTGGTTATTTCAACATTTTTGTGTGTATGTTTGCTTTCATTCTTGTTTTTTTTCCCTCTCGTCTCAAACTCGCTCATTCGTGTTCGCGCATTCGGTTTGCATTTGGAATTATTTATGGAAAGTGTTTTTCTGCTTATTATCCCTATTACGGTTCATTTCCAGCTATTTTCGCTTGAAATGTTTTCCATTCTTGTTCATATTTTCTTGGATGTGGGGTTTCTTTTGTTGTATTATTAGACTCTGCTTGTTTTGCTATCTTGTTCGTACTGTTGCGGTAGTATAAATTCGACTCGATGATGATAACACGTACAAATTTGCCTGTTTAGTTGTATAACAGCTTTAGGTTGTTGCTTAAGGCCCCCGTCTGGAAGTATTATTGATATTATTCCCTTGCTGGAATTTTTTAGAACATCTAGGAAAACCCGCAAAAATGAGCTGGAAAAATAAGCTAATCGAAAAATCGAAGCACACTACGTTCTAGCATAACTTTCTGGCAAGATGATAGTTGGAAAATTTTTGGGAAAATCCAACCCACAAAAAAACTGGGTTGTTTTTCCGGCATGAAGACCACCCAATTCCGGCCACGTGATTGCATAGGTGTAGACACCATGTTCTATCTTTCCCCTCTGATAGCTCGTGATCTTTATTCTAAAGTACCAGATAATTATATACTAGAAGATTCGTGAGAATGTCAGGAATCTTTTGGTGTAATCCAAAGTACAATTTTCCGACTTTCCTCGCATCGTTTTTCCATTTTCATTTCATGCATACCATTTTCCCGATATACCGGTACATGGCGAACAAGGCATGGGAAAGAAAAAAAACTGTACTAAACACGAATGCGCGCGAGGAGCTTTCGGCTCACATGATTTTTGCGGACGGCTGACTGAAGCATGCGAATAGTGGTGTCGTATGTTTAGCAAAATATAATTCAAGTTGTTGATAATGAAAAAGGTCATCAAGAAATAAAATGCCTTTCCCTACATCCTCCATTTCGCCCTGAATGACAATGGGTCCAAATATGCACTGGGAAACATAGTGTTCTCTGCAGGTCGATGAAACTAGCTAGGTTACTTGTGTTTTCTTTGTTTGGAGTAAACATATAAATATTGTTTGGGAAGCAATACAAGCAATAAGCAAAATATCCTCCCACTTTGATATTGACTATATAATCTACACATAAGGTATTATTGATTTCCGTATCTAGGAATCACATTCAAAACTTCATATGGTATAATTGCCAATACCTCAAAAAGCTCCGCGATGCGGATAGAGTCCCCATTGACGGTGTGATTTGTTGTAAGATGTAGATCTCACCGAGCTGATTCAATTAATAATTACGATATTACAGCCGATAATGACAAGACTTTGTTATGATGAGTTCTGAAACTTTGCATAACTTATATCAGCAGAAAAAAAATGCATCAGTTAGTTACAACATAGGCAATTGCTTTATTCCAAATGTCAGTAACATTTATTGATAAAGTGAAAACATTTCTCAGCTGTTGTAAAAAGGTAATGCTTTGTTCAGAGTTAGGCACATTTTAGTTAATCCACAAGGAACATTTTCGATAGCGATTATCGCTTCCGCTAATTTTCTAACTGATATAAAAAATCAGAGCAACCTGTTTTTTGAGACATTCATGATTATAATTTATAATTTTTACACTAAAAGACTCCTGAAATAATGTTGTTTAGCTATTATCGAATTATACTGACGTATTATCTCTAATAGAAGTAATAGTAATAGTTTTTGGTTAGTTGACTAACCTCGGCAACTTTATATAGATAGTGTAACAGTCAATTTTTGGCGGATATGAAAAGCCACAATTACTTGCGACTACGATACATATCATTCTCATTAGATGTGATCATCCCTACTTTCAGAAGAAAGAAATATTTATTTGCTTCGCGAAGAACGTCGTCAGCTTAGCGTACACTACTGTTTATAAATGTGGGGTTCCCTAGATGTTTCACTATCATGTATCTCTCATATCTAACATCAGCGAAAAGGTACTTTACAAAATTATTCTAGAAAGTTGCAAAGAATATCAGGCGTAACATTTGATAACGGCACAAACACTTTTGTAAACAAAAGTTGTAAGGCCCTTTACACGCGAACCGAAGTACACCCACGCAAACCAATACAATTATCGGAAAGGGGAAAGTGTCCCCCAGCCGATGATGTTGTTGTATTACGTGGGCGTACTTCGGTTCACGTGTAAAGGGCCTTACAAACTTGTGTTTACAAAAATTTTATCAAATGTTACGCCTGATATCATCAACATTTATGCATCATATCATTTTATCCTTCATATCCAAATCAAGGTCAGATAGGCTAGGTGATGTAGAATTTAATTTTTCATTTATGTGTTCCCGAACTTATCCTTGGTAGTGTACGAACAGAAACAGTGCAATGACGTGTACTAAAACCGAATATGAGCAACAGTTGTTCGTATTTTTGATTTTCATAAACCGGACCGACGCATCGATCAGTTCCAGTCTACAGCATGATGTGCTCCTCTCTACACATGTCGGTCGGGAGTACGTAGACTTGGAAATATGATGGTCAGCATTCTTATGTTGAACCGGCCTTCTCCGATACTGCGCCTTGAAAGATGTTTCTTATGAGATCAGAAAATATTTTCCAAGTTTCCGAGAACGCCAACTAACCAACTCCAGTGATATGTAAGAAAAAAAATCCGTGATTTCAGTACCTTCATGTGGTGTTCAGCATTTTCGCGGAAAAGCTACCTCCCCAATACTTGAAAAATTGTTCCTGTGAACATTCCATAGATTCAGAATTTTTTTTTACGAGTTTTTCGAAATGCCAAGCAGGCTTGCTTCCACTCACTTGCTATAAAAAATTGTTTTTCGAAATTATGAAATCATTAGATATTATAATGATAGTAAATAGTTGTAAGTCACAAGATAAGGTTGTAAACTAGGTGTTTGAGACATAAAACCTGTCATTATTGCTTTCAGTGCATCACAATCAGCGATTTTACGATTCGTGAGCGCTCACTCTGAGTGAACGCTCACGAGTCATAAATTCGCTGATTGTGACGCACTGAAAGCGAAATTGACAGGTTTTATGTGTCAAATACATACCTTCCAACCTCTTCTTGCTTCTGACAAGTACAAACTTTCATAAAAGCATCCAATGATTCCATAATTCCGAAAAACATTTTTTATAGCGAAGTGAGTGGAAGTAACCCTGGCCAAGTGACCATATTCTTTGATATTTATGTTCAACTGCCGGTGATTTCAGTGAGAGAAAATTAACCTCCATGTGGGTTCAGCATTTTTAACAGAGAACCAGCCTTCCCTGATAGTGAACCTTGAATAATAGGTCCTAAGGTCATTCATGAGATCCTGAAGTATTTTTCCGAGTTTTCAAGGGACCATTCAATGATATTTGAGTTCCCACACCGCTGTTTTCAATAAGAGGAAATTATCCTAAATGTGGGTTCAACTTTTTCATGGAAAACTGACCTTCTCCGATGCTGAACCATGAAATAGTTGGCCATTCCTGAGATCCAGAAATATTTTTACAAGTTTCTTGAAATGCTAAGGAACCAACTTCATTGATATTTGACTTCAAATACCGGTGATTTTAGTAAGAGGAAATTTACCTATATTTGTATGGAGAATAGGTCTTCTCCTATACTGAACCTTATAGAAAAGTTCTTATGACCAGTCCTTGAATCCGCAAATATGTTTCCAAGATTTTTGAAATGTCACCAATTGCAATGATATATAAGGTTAAATCCAGCTATTTCTACACAGGGGAATCAAATAAGTAGAGATCAATATTTTTATGAAGTTCCTCCCTTGTGCACCTGAAGTTATATTTCCTGTGGCCATTCCTGACCGCTGGATTTTTTTTTCAAGGTTATTGAAATGCCAAGGGACCAAGTTCAATGACACTTGAAATCAAATACCACTGATTTCAGTGAGAGGAAGTTAATCTAAATGTGGGTTCTGTATTTTCATGGTGAATAGGTCTTCCCCGATACTATACTTTGAAGGATAGTGCCTATGACTATTCCGGAGATCCGGAAATATTTTTCAGAGTTTTTTTTAATGTCAAGGGACTAACATCAATGCTAATTATATGAGTTCAAACACTGGTGTGTTCCGTAAGATAAAATCAACCAAAATGTGGGTTCTGCATTTCCATGGAATGCCGGCATTCCCTGATACTGTACCTTGACGAATAGTTCCTGGGATTCAGATATATTTTTTGAGTTTCTTGAAACACCAAGAGACCAATTGCAATAATATTTGAGCTCAAACACTGCTATTTGCAATAACAGGAAATCATTCTAATTTTGGGTGCAGCATTTTATGTAGGCCTCGCTTAACTCAGTCGGTAAAGGCGCAGCTACAAAGCAAGACCATGCCTGGACGTCACTGGGTTCGATTCTCGGTCTGGTCTAGGTTTTTTTTTTAAGTTGGAAAATATATCGAGTACCCTGAGCATAGAGTATCATATTGTACTTCCTACTAAATTATACAATGCAAAAATTGTACCGGCTTCGAAAGCTCTCAAGTGTGGAAGTGCATATAGAAATCTAAGTTGAGAGCACGCAATAAGCTTGAAATGCGAACAATAAGAAGAAGATTTTCATAGAGAACCGGCCTTTCCTGATACTGGACCTTGAAATATAGTTTCAAGGCCATTTCTGAGATTTGAAAATATATTTTCGAGTGTTGTGAAATGACACGTGACAATCTGCAATGATATATGGATTCAAATAAACACAAAAAAACATTCTGAATTTTACTGGTGATATAAACTTCCATTTCACGTAAACTAGCTACTTGCAAGAAACGTTGCTTACAAATATGGACAGTTGGATAGAACAAATGGAATATTTCATTTCATGTCTCATAAATTTACACGATCTATAATGTAAACTTGTATGATATATGACACTCCATTTATGTACATCATAGTAACGGTTATTTACATACAATTTACATTTTACATACACGTGAATTTAACGAATTATAGAGTTTAGCATATTCATGGAGATAATACTACGGAACCTTTCTTAGATCAGTCCGTTTTAGCATAGATCCATTCTGGAGGCGGCTGGGTCCGATTCCTAGTTCAGTTCGGTGGTTATTCATCTATGCAAACATTGTATACATTTACGATATTTGACAAATCTCAGCTAATCATGACATTCACTTATTGCAAACAAAATTAATGAAAAAAAAAATAGTACTGCAGTCCTGATTATCACCTGTGCATCGAAGAACTGAGTATGATTGTACAGCTTTCTCCCGAAGAACGTATTGCCGACTGTGTTTTACCCACCGCTTTTACTCGGCGGATTTTCAACCAACCGCTCTGATTTTCTGCGAGTGGCTAGTTCTCTATTGACACTACTAACATGCAAAAAATCATACCAACTGGTTGAAAACATGCAGAAAAAGACGTGACGTTTTTCCCCATATCATTTCCATGACATTTACTCTGGTTATGACACTATTTATTAACAAAATTGACAGACAATGTTTATAGTGTTTATCAAGTTTATCTAGTGAATATATCATGATCATCTATAATATAATGAGCAGATGTACCTTCTCAACAACAGAAAATCACCTACTTGTTAAATAAAAGCTAATTATGATCCAAAACTGCAAAGCAGGGAAACATATTTATAAATAATTTTTTTTTTTTTCCTTCGGTTTGTTTTTTCCGTCGATCTTGTTTTCCGTGCTGAGCACCAAAACTACCGACGTACCAGGAAGGCAGCTCCCACACCTGGACCCTACCTATTGACCCATCAACTCATGAACCGGGGACCAACGGTTTTACTTCTCTTCCGAAGGAAGGCGTGATCAGAGATGTTATGCCTCAGAACATCCCGGCGGCGCCAACTGGGATTGAACCCAGGCCTGTTGGGGTGAGAGGTAATCACGCTTACCACTACACCACCGGCGCTGTTATAAATAATTATTGATTTAAATTATTAACAACGATGGAATAGAATGGTGGGCTCGAGTCCCGCCAACAATATTTTGTTTTTTACTATTTTCTCATGCATACATTCATGCCCTGCTCATCATATGTTTCACACTGCCGTACTCTAATAGAACTATTTATCAACTCTATGTTTTCATCTTCTCATCTATCGTATAAAAAAAGGCACTTTAGTCTGTTATTTGAAACTAGCATCTTCAACTATGTATATGTAACATGTGTTTTATATAATATGTAACAACAGCTATCAGGAAAATGTTTTATCTTATATACGAGATTTGTTTGGAATAATTTCTTTCGTTCGATAACTATGGGAATTTGAAACACTTTTATTCCATCAATAATTTGAAAAATATAATATATTGGTAATTAATTGTTAATACTTAAAATATATCAGTTATATAGTTTTTTCTATGAAACACTGTGATAAATTATCCATTTACGAATCTCAATTGTCAAAACGTTATTGTTTACTAGGCATTAGGTCGTAAGTTCAATCGTAGGCCCGTACCGTACCTTTGTCACTATTTTCTCTTAAATAAAAATAAAAAAATCGAATCAATCTCTAGCGATTGCATAATTTCCATGTTTCTTAAGTAAATGATTATGATTATGATCAATCATTATTCTAACGATAGTTCAATTACTTCGGAGTAAGTCAAAGTATTTGCTTTCAAGAGTCTTTACAGACACATATGATGAGCAGGGTATGAATGTGTGCATAAGACAATAGTAAAAAAAAGGTATTGTTGACGGGACTCGAGCCCACAAATCACATTCTGTCCTTGGGCGTATTACCAATTCCATTCCATCGTTGTTAATAATTTAAATCAATAATTATTTATAAATATTTTTCCCTGCTTTGCAGTTTTGGATCATAGTTAGCTTTTATTTAACAAGTAGGTGATTTTCTGTTGTTGATAAGGTACATCTGCTCACTATATTATAGATGATCATGATATATTCACTAGATAAACTTGATAAACACTATAAACATTGTCTGTCAATTTTGTTAATAAATAGTGTCATAACCAGAGTAAATGTCATGGAAATGATATGGGGAAAAACGTCACGTCTTTTTCTGCAGGTTTTCAACCAGTTGGTATGATTTTTTGCATGTTAGTAGTGTCAATAGAGAACTAGCCACTCGCAGAAAATCAGAGCGGTTGGTTGAAAATCCGCCGAGTAAAAGCGGTGGGTAAAACACAGTCGGCAATACGTTCTTCGGGAGAAAGCTGTACAATCATACTCAGTTCTTCGATGCACAGGTGATAATCAGGACTGCAGTACTATTGTTTTTTTCATTAATTTTGTTTGCAATAAGTGAATGTCATGATTAGCTGAGATTTGTCAAATATCGTAAATGTATACAATGTTTGCATAGATGAATAACCACCGAACTGAACTAGGAATCGGACCCAGCCGCCTCCAGAATGGAACTATGCTAAAACGGACTGATCTAAAGAAGGCTCCGTAGTATTATCTCTATGAATATGCTAAACTCTACAATTCGGTAAATTAACGTGAATATAAATTGCCTTCACAGTTAAAAAAAGTAGTGAAAATAACCGTTACTATGATGCACATAAATGGAGTGTCATATATCATACAAGTTTACATTATAGATCGTGTAAATTTATGAGACATGCATGAGACATGAAATATTCCACTTGTTCTACGCAACTGTCCATATTTGTAAACAACATTTCTTGCAAGTTGCTAGTTTACGTGAAATGGAAGTTTACATGCATGAATGTTTGCATGCATGGATGTTTACATCACCAGTAAAATTCAGAATGTTTTGCTGTGTTCATTCATATATCATTGAATATTATCACGTTTCATTTCACAACACTAGGAAATATATTTCCGGATCTCAAAAATGGCCTTGAAATTATTTTTCAAGGTCCAGTATCAGGAAAGGGTGGTTTCCCATGTAAATCTTGTTCTTATTGTTCGCATTTCAAGCTTATTGCGTGCTCTCAACTTAGTTTTCTATATGCACTTCCACAGTTGAGAGTTTCGATGCCTGTACTATTTTTGCATTGTATAATTGAGTAGCAAGTACAATCATACTCTATGCTCAGGGTACTCGATATATTTCCTAACCCAAAAAACCTAGACCGGACCGAGAATCGAACCCAGTGACGTTCAGGAATGGTCTTATTTTGTAGCTGCGCCTTTACCGACTGAGCAAAGGGAGGCCTACATGAAAATGCTGCACCCATATTAAGGATGATTTCCTGTTATTGCAAATAGCGGTATTTGAGCTCAAATATCATTGCAGTTGGTTTCATGGTGTTTAAAGAAACTCAAAAAATATATCTGAATCCCAGGAACTATTCGTCAAGGTACAGTATCGGAGAATGCCGGCATTCCATGAACATGCAGAACCCACATTTAGGTTGATTTTATCTTACGGAACACACCAGTATTTGAACTCAAACAATTAGCATTGATGTTAGTCCCTTGACATTTCAAAACCTCTGAAAAATATTTCCGGATCTCAGGAATAGTCATAGGTACTATCTTTCAAAGTACAGTATCGGGGAAGACCTATTCACCATGAAAATACAGAACCCACATTTAGATTAACTTCCTCTCACTGAAATCAATGGTATTTGATTTCAAATGTCATTGCACTTGGTCCCTTGGCATTTCAAGAACTTTGAAAAAAATCCAGCACTCAGGAATGGCCACAGGAAATATAACTTCAAGGTGCACTACCGGGGAAGGGAGGAACTTCATAAAAAATATTGAACACCACTTATTTGATTCCGCTGTGTAGAAATAGCTGGTATATTCAAGAATCTTGGAGAAAAATTGCGGATCCCAGAACTGGTCATAGAAACCTTTCTTCAAGGTTCAGTTTAGGGGAAGACCTATTCTCCATATAAATATAAATTACCACATTTAGGTAAATTTCCTCTCACTGAAATCACCGGTATTTGAAGTCAAATATCAATAAAGTTGATCCGTTAACATTTCAAAAAACTAAAAATATTTCCGGATTTCCGGTTTTCCATGAAAAAGTTGAACCCACATAAAGGATAATTTCCTCTTACTGATAACAGCGATGTGGGGGAATCAAATATCATTGAAGATGGTCCCTTGACAACTCGGAAAAATATTTCAGGATCTCAGGAATGGCCGCAGGAACTATTCTTCAAGGTCCATTATAAGGAAAGAATTATACTCCATACAAATATTGATCACCACATTTAGGTTAATTCTCTCTCACTAAAATCACCGGTATATGAAGTCAAATATTAATGCAGTTGGTCCTTTGGCATTTCAAGATCACCACATTTAGGTAAATTTCCTCCCACTGAAATCACCGGTATTTGAAATGAAATATCAATGAAGTTGGCCCCTTAGCATTTCAAGAAACTTTTAAAAATATTTCGTGAGCTCAGGAATGGCCATAAGAACTTCATGGTTCAGTATCTAGGAAGGTCGGTTCTCCATAAAAATGCTGAACCCACATTTAGGATAAATTCCTCTTACTGAAAACACCGGTAGTTGAATGAATGAAGATGGTCACTTGGCATTTTGAAAAACTCGTAAAAATATAACCGAATCTAAGGAATGTTCACAGGAACAATTTTTCAAGTATCGGGGAGGTAGCTTCTCCGTGAAAATGCTGAACACCACATGTAGGTATTGAAACCACGGGTTTTTTTCTTACATATCACTGGAGTTGGTTACTTGGCGTTCTCGGAAACCTGGAAAAATATTTTCGGATCTCAGAAATGGCCATAAGCAACATCCTTCAAGGTGCAGTATCGGGGAAGGCCGGTTCAACATAAGAATGCTGACCATCATACTTCCAAGTCTACGTACTCCCGACTGATATGTGTAGAGAGGAGCACATCATGCTGTAGACTGGAACTGATCGATGCGTCGGTCCGGTTTATGAAAATCAAAAATACGAACAACTGTTGCTCATATTCGGTTTTAGTACACGTCATTGCACTGTTTCTGTTCGTACACTACCAAGGATAAGTTCGGGAACACATAAATGAAAAATTAAGGTCTACATCACCTAGCCTATCTGACCTTGATGTGGAAATGAAGGATAAAATGATATGATGAATAAATGTTGATGATAATCTTTGCAACTTTCTAGAATAATGTTGTAAAGTACCTTTTCGCTGATGTTAGATATGAGAGATACATGATAGTGAAACATCAAGGGAACCCCAGATTTATGAACATTAGTGTACGCTAAGCTGAGGACGTTCTTCGCGAAGCAAATAAATATTTCTTTCTTCTGAAAGTAGGGATGATCACTTCTCATGAGAATGATATGTATCGTAGTCGCAAGTAATTTTCGCTTTTCATATCTGCCGGAAGTTGACTGTTACACTATCTATATAAAGTTACCAAGGTTTGTCAAACAAACCAAAAACTATTACTATTACTTCTATGACAGATAATGCGTCAGTATAATTCGATAATCGCTAAACAATAAAATGATAATGTGATTATCGGGAGGTAACGATAACCGATAGTTGCTAACCATTTTCATTCCAACATTATTTCAGGAGTCTTTTAGTGTAAAATTTATAAATTATAATCATGAATGTCTCAAAATACAGGTTGCTCTGATTTTTTATATCGGTTAAAAAATTAGCGGAAGCGATAATTGCTATCGAAAATATTCCTAGTGGATTAACTAAACTGTGCCCAACTCTGAACGAAGCATTAATTTTTTACAACAGTTGAGTATAGTATATAATTATCACGTTTTCACTTTATCAATAAATGTTACTGACATTTGGAATAAAGCAATTGCCTATGTTGTAACTAACTGATGCATTTTTTTCTGCTGATATAAGTTATGCAAAGTTTCAGAACTCATCATAACAAAGTCTTGTCATTATCGGCTGTAATATCGTAATTATTAATTGAATCAGCTCGGTGAGATCTACATCTTACAACAAATCACACCGTCAATGGGGACTCTATCCGCATCGCGGAGCTTTTTGAGGTATTGGCAATTATACCATATGAAGTTTTGAATGTGATTCCTAGATACGGAAATCAATAATACCTTATGTGTAGATTATATAGTCAATATCAAAGTGGGAGGATATTTTGCTTATTGCTTGTATTGCTTCCCAAACAATATTTATATGTTTACTCCAAACAAAGAAAACACAAGTAACCTAGCTAGTTTCATCGACCTGCAGAGAACACTATGTTTCCCAGTGCATATTTGGACCCATTGTCATTCAGGGCGAAATGGAGGATGTAGGGAAAGGCATTTTATTTCTTGATGACCTTTTTCATTATCAACAACTTGAATTATATTTTGCTAAACATACGACACCACTATTCGCATGCTTCAGTCAGCCGTCCGCAAAAATCATGTGAGCCGAAAGCTCCTCGCGCGCATTCGTGTTTAGTACAGTTTTTTTTTCTTTCCCATGCCTTGTTCGCCATGTACCGGTATATCGGGAAAATGGTATGCATGAAATGAAAATGGAAAAACGATGCGAGGAAAGTCGGAAAATTGTACTTTGGATTACACCAAAAGATTCCTGACATTCTCACGAATCTTCTAGTATATAATTATCTGGTACTTTAGAATAAAGATCACGAGCTATCAGAGGGGAAAGATAGAACATGGTGTCTACACCTATGCAATCACGCGGCCGGAATTGGGTGGTCTTCATGTCGGAAAAACAACCCAGTTTTTTTGTGGGTTGGATTTTCCCAAAAATTTTCCAACTATCATCTTGCCAGAAAGTTATGCTAGAACGTAGTGTGCTTCGATTTTTCGATTAGCTTATTTTTCCAGCTCATTTTTGCGGGTTTTCCTAGATGTTCTAAAAAATTCCAGCAAGGGAATAATATCAATAATACTTCCAGACGGGGGCCTTAAGTGTATTCGTGATGGTTTTTGTTGTTGTTGTTGTTGTTGTTTTTGTTTGCGTTCTAGTTCATTAGTTGCTGTAGTGGGGATTCAATTTCTGGCAGTATTAAATCCCGTTTAGCTACTATCAGTGTTTATATTCGGGATAGCGACCTGTATTCTCCATTATAAGATTTCCGTCGGGTCCTGGGCCTTGCATAATGGGTCCACGTCTCGACGGCTGTACCACGCTTCCAGAGCTCTCGGTCTCGGTGGAGGGTGGCGAAGGATAGTAGTCTCTGCTGTTCACCAGCTGATGACTCAAACTGGTGATATTGTGACAGCTGCCCATTGCTGGTACTCCATTGACGTTGCTGGTGGTGGTGGTGGTGGTGATGTTGGTATTGTTGTTGTCGTGATGCAACTGCTGTTGCTGATGCGATGGATGTTGTTGAATATGGCCGTGCATGGTACTGGCTGATGATGGACCTTGCGCGTGGGACGAATCCGATCCTTGCTCCATTACCACCACGGAAACCACGTCCTCACTCGCCCATCGGGCTAACTGTTGTTGAGCTTGAAATAAGTCATCACTAAAACAGTGATAGGCAGCAGGGCAATTTCGTGGTGGTTTATACCAAAACAAACAAAGAAAGAAACAAATGGTTGAAAAAACTTTCTTTTGGTCTTTCAGGTCAACTAACCAAATCAAGAGTAATCGAGGGGGAGGAAACGAAGGAAAGGAAAGACGGTGGTAACGGCTCATGTTGGGCTGCAGTTGTTTGCCGTTACCGCCGCTTCCCTTCAGAAGGAGGCAGGTGCTCGGTATGAGTGCGCTGCGAGAGTGGTTTGTGAGAGTAGGTGCTCCAGTGTTACACATTCCAAAATGAACATAGAAAACTCATAAAGACCAGAAGAAATTCTACATAAGAAAATCATAGAAGCACTTCAGACACTACAGGCGATTACGGGGTGATTGCGGTGGCGGGATGAAGGCAGCAACGCTGGATCCGGTACCTACAGGTTTCGTATTTAACAGGTCGGAGTTCTACTAGATCCTTGGAAGGGTTGGTGCGGATTTAGAGGGACTGAAGACGACCGGAAAGTTGGAACCCTAGATTTGTTACCCCTGTCACTTCGGGTACCAACATTGCACAATAGTCCCAAAGTCGTAGTTAGTCGTACAAAAGCTATAGAACAATCAATTTGAAGCAACTTTGCTAAAGACACCAAATTTATTTCTCTAAGTGTTCATGAGTTATGATTTTCTTATACTTAAGCAGGTTAGGGTGGCCCATAAAAAATCGGTTTCCTTCGAATATCTTTTCATACGTTAATTTCTTGTAAACACGTTGTTCTGAACACATTTAGATCTTTAATGACGCATATTTTTGCTAAAGCAACCTGGTTGCTATCGTTTTGGATTAGAAAGTTAAAGGTGATTTTCTTCGAAAAAATAGCCCTTTTCAATTGTCAATATCTCTAAATGAATAAAATCAATTTTCAAACTTTTGATTCCATTTCAAACATCGTTTTTTGTTTAAGGCATTTAATTTTATTTAATTGAAGAAAAGTAATATTTTCAGTAAAAAATGGCCATAATGGCCAAACGCAAAAATATGCGTCATCTAAAAGTGTCTAGAACAAAGTTCTTATGAGAAATGAACTTATAAAAAGATATTTAAAGATAAACGATTTTCTAGGGGCCACCCTAATTAAGTTGTTATTTCTTTTATTTGAAAATTTATGGCTAGTTTTTGCTGAAAATATGACTTTTTTTTTTAAATTAACTTAAATCAATGCACAGGAATCTTGTTAAGAGGGGCAATTTTTCTTCTTCTATGGTGCATTTAATCTGGGGATGGGGAGTACTCCAAAGTGTGTGTGAGATAGTTTCGTTCCACTCACCACTGTTTCCCTACGGTTTAATTTAGCTAATTTTATTTATTTTTGCTCCGGTGGTGATTCATCTTCTTAAATGCAAACTACTTTTAGACAGCCAATGGAAATTGGCAATTTAATCCCATCGACGATGTCGATGATGAACCGTCCCAAAGTCGGGGTGACAGAAGATGATGCCGAACATTGCAACGCACATAAACAGCTGTAACTTTTTAACAACGGTAACAAATGACTTGAAATTTTCAAAGAAGATTATTAGACGATTTTTTAGTAAGACAATAATAGACCAAGGTTCAATGGCAAACTAATACCCACTTTTCAATTAGAGAATCCAAAATCTGTCTTTAAACTTTGTACAGTTGTGAAAAAGTCCATCCTCAGAATACCTTGAGGTTCTTTTCAAAATTTTTAGAACTCTTTTTTTTTTTTATCCTCAAAAAAAAATATATTCTTTATATAGAAATTAAGTTTGCCCATGGAAAGACCGGCAGCGCGAAAGCGAATTGGCCATCGCGTCACTTCTGAATACGGATGCATCTGGATCTTTTGATGGCAATAATGCAAATGTTGGAATGGAATGGAAGGCCACAACAAACTGAGTTTAAGTTTATATTGACCTCAATTATTTTTGTTTCGATGATAGTTATTTTCAGCGTATTGGATATCAAAAAGGCGTAAATCATTGATTTCCAGCCTTTATAATTCGCCGCCGTTAAAAAACATATTGTGATGATACTAGTTTTTATAAAACCGCAAACCACCATCTTTGATTAATAAATGCCGTCAATAATCAATTTCCGGTCTCTAATCGTTGTATCCGTTTCGAAAACACACATATTGTTATCTTCTGCTTCTTGGATTCCAAAATGGCGTAAATAATTGATTTCTGATTTCGTAATTTTCATTCTAAAAATACCCATATTGTAGGGTATTCGACAGTTTTTCACAACCCGGAAGTCACCATCTTAGATTGAAAATAAAAACCGGCAGTCAACATTTTGGATACACATCGTTTACGATCTTAAAATACCCTTATTGTAGGATATTTAACAGTATTTTTTTTATCAGAATCCGGAAGTTGCCATCTTTGCTTTTACATTTTTATTGGTTTTCAAAATTCAGAACTCTTTCATTACGCAGCGCTAGCACCGACGAACCGACATGCCACTCGAACTTTAAAACGGGCGATCAGATCTGTAAAACGAGATGAGACGCAAACCATAATCTTGGCAATACTTTCTAGAGTATTGAAAAAATGAGAACAGTCAAACATAAAAACTATGGTAAAAAACGCTTTCTAACACTCCGAACACGCAGCCTCCGGTAAAATGTGTAACGGCAAATTGGTAATGTTTGAAAAATCATTGCTCAGCAATTGATCGATCGATTTTGAATCTATTGGCACTGAATAAATCTTTCAAATAATGCCAATAGATTTGAAGTTTGTCACTAAATGGCAGAGCTATGATTTTTCAAACATTGCAAGTTTGCCGTTACACATTTTATCGGAGGCATCGTGTTTGGAGTGTTAAGAGGGTATCACCGTGTGTACGAGATCGAAGTGTGCGGTGCTCGTAAACGGACGCGATTTTTGTGTCCTCCCGTAATTTTTTTCAATTTTGTTTAATGTGAAATTTAGGCCGAACGCGAGCGAAGGGTGCAAAACGCGTTCCGTTGGTCAGCCGGCAGCAATAAAGAAGCACTCGCAGCAGTAGCACCACCAGGTGAAAAACTGCAGCCGGAATCAGAGGACTAACGCTGGAGGAGCACGAGGATATTTCCAGCTTCCCGTCGGTGCAGTGGCACTCCCTTGAACGGCGAATAGATTCGGATCAAGCAGGAAGAAGAGAAGACTTTTAACCAGCTGGATGGCATCCCTATCTTGTTTGCCTTGCCTTGAAAAGAGCTAACATCGCTGCGGGCCCGCGAATCGTGGGCCCCACTGACAGCTCATAATTTGTAAACAAATAGAAGATTCAATCCAGAATTTCAAAAAAGGCGTGACTGATATTATGGATATTCTTAAAATTTTTGCTTACATTTTGTGAAAAATAAACTTAGGACTCATAAAATATTATTTTCTGATTTTCTACCACGAAGTCAACCATTTATATGGCATAAAAGGGAAAATAATTTCATTTGATAAAAATAAGACAATTCAGTCACGCCATTTTTGCAGTTCACACTGGAATTGTGACGTTTCAGATGTTGGTTTCAATAACATGGCGGCATGCCACCCAGCTGCTTTTAACCAAGGCCAAGGAAACGAAGCAAATAGTGTTTGTAGTGTGTTGATGTATCTGTGTGCAATGTGAACACCATCAACACATCTCAAGCTGCCTTTAGGTTCAATTGGCTAAACTTGGTGAATTCGTTCCTTTTTGTTCATTTTATCTTTTCAATCCAGTAACGCTGGTAGATCACCTTTTCGTGTTGTGTTACTGGAACAAGATTTTCACCGAACTCTAGTCCTGAACAGGAGGGGAACAAAAGTTTTCAGTGAGCAGGGGAACACACTTTAGACCTTGTTATTTTTTATGTCTTGTTAATAGTGACAAGACTCGAATATGTAGTTGTTGGTGCTGCCATGGTGATTGTATTTGGTGAGTTTGTTCCAGTTAAAAACAACCCGTTTGTTTCCTGCCGGGATAACTTTAATCGCGCGTGATCTATTTTTTGAGCGCGAGAACACAGTTGAGTTTTGTGTGTGTGGGGGGGGGGGGGGGTTAGAAATTAGGATTTATCCCAGGCTACTATTGTAGAAAATCTTAATTGATAGATATTGGGCGGAACGCGTCGGAATGTTTAGAAAAATAGGGCGCACACTTGAACCATTTTGGGATACTTTGTTGACTGGTTTCGGGAACGTGATTTAACTTGTTTAACCAGGGCTTAAACAATCGTCACGTCGGTCATAGTTTGTTATGATAGCCTGAACAAATGATAAGACAATCTTATTCAAATGTCGACCAAGGCAAAATGATTTATATGGTTTTTATAAAACTTGACAATACCAATACTAATAAGGAAAGGAATTCCATATTTCCTTTTCTCTCCTTCCCTTCCCTGCTTCTCTTTTCAGAAAGCGAGTAATGGCGCTATAACCATATGCCATATAGGGCTAGAACAAGAGTTAGTGCTCAGGTCCCAACTGCTAGAAGAAAATGGAGCATCACTTAACCTTTTTAGATTAGATGCTCCCAACGACAAATGATTTATAAATAACAAAACAACGGAACGTTCAGTACGAGATGTCCACGTTTCATCCATTTATTGGATTCTGAAGCATCGTGTTTAAATCTTGGATTTAAACAGGCCCGATGTTTCTAAATCATCTTGCCCCTTAAATGCTGCACAGTAGGCCTTGCCGTTTTGATATATTTTGCGGATCTATGATGTGCAACATATACCAAATAGAAAAAAAAGTGATGGAGGTATATCTATCATTTTCCAGGATGCTTTCATGAACTGGCTGTGTTGGTGTTAGATTAGGTTAAAAGAGGGTACCACCGTGTGTACTCCATTTTAACCACATAACTTCGTCCACTTGAGGGATAGAAAATGTTCGTCTTGGACAAAGTTTCTTAAAATGACTTCAGCTACAATGTTTCCATAGACGTTCATCAATTTTAACAAGACATCAAAACATTATTTTTTAAAGTACCAAGAAAATGTAGCAACATTCTAGAAGACATTCAAATGCTACACTCAATAGTTTCGTCGCAAATAGTCATGTCCCACTGTTTTTGAAGAAAAACGACGATTTTTCAAAAATCTCCATACTGCAAAATTGGTTTATCCACCACTGGCGGGGTGACATCTGTCAGATTTGATGGGGAACATTGTTGGCAATTAATAAAGTTTGTGCTGGAATTCGGTCAATTTGACAGGGCAAGAGATGAACTAGCCTTCGGCTAAAAATCACTGCAATAAAGAATAAAAAAAAAAAAAACTATTTGGCAGGGTGTATATTAGACCTGTTCATTTTAAACGAAATGTTCGGAATGTAACGGGTCAACCGTGATTACTGTTCGTCATGTTAATTTGAACTTTTGTGCAAATTTTCAGCAAAATCGGTGTTGATTTAGAGGTGCTTCTAGTTAATTTTATGTTTTCAAGGTAATTTACGGCTTATAATATTTGTATCTCGAGACTGAAACAACGAAAGCTGCTGTAACAACTTTCATAGCAAAGCTTAATGTGTTATCTACCAACTTTGTGGCAAAAGGTTGACTATTCGAAGTGATTTTATTGAATTTTCACTTAGTTTCATGCTCGAAGATATCTTAAAATGTGAAGAATTTTAAAGTATTTGTTCTACGAATTTTCCACCCATATGATATAAAAATGTATAGTGTACAGCATAATGTTCCTCATATTGTTCTAGAAGTTTCGTTCCAACATAGTTTTCGTGTATATTCCATAGATTGAGAGATAAAAATCAGAAAAGAGGCCGTTTAGCTAAAATTCACAAGACAACAGAACCAATAAAAGTCAATTAGATTGACAGAACATAGTTGCATTGCTTTTCAATGACGACCGATGACTGTTTCATTGATATATGATTTTTTCATAAATATGAATCCTCAGTAGACGTGTTTTTTTTATCAAAGGCAAGTGTCACTCGAGCCATAACAGCAATTTATAAAATAACGAACATTTTGAATGGCTCGAGTGACACTTGCCTTTGATAAAAAACACGTCTACTGAGGATTCATATTTATGAAAAAATCATATATCAATGAAACAGTCATCGGTCGTCATTGAAAAGCAATGCAACTATGTTCTGTCAATCTAATTGACTTTTATTGGTTCTGTTGTCTTGTGAATTTTAGCTAAACGGCCTCTTTTCTGATTTTTATCTCTCAATCTATGAAATATACACGAAAACTATGTTGGAACGAAACTTCTAGAACAAGATGAGGAACATTATGCCGTACACTACACATTTTTATATCATATGGGTGGAAAATTCGTAGAACAAATACTTTAAAATTCTTCACATTTTAAGATATCTTCGAGCATGAAACTAAGTGAAAATTCAATAAAATCACTTCGAATAGTCAACCTTTGGTTACAAAGTTGATACATGACACATTAAACTTTGCTATGAAAGTTGTTACAGCAGTTTTCGTTATTTCAGTCTCGAGATACAAATATTGTAAGCCGTAAATTACCTTAAAAACATAAAATTAACTTGAAGCACCTCTAAATCATCATCGATTTTGCTGAAAATTTACACAGAAGTACAAATTAACATGACGAACAGTAATCACGGTTGACCCGTTACATTCGGAACATTTCGTTTAAAATGAACAGGTCTAGTGTATATCCAATAGAGTGATGCAAAATTTGAAATTTTCGCTCCACAATACTTAAACGATTCCAAATCTGATCCTGACTAACCTCTCAAAATTTGAACCCATTTGGTGAGAAACTGAGATGGCACAAACCATTTGAAGTTTGTATGGGAATTACTATGGGAAAACCAAGATTTTTGTTCATGTCGATCTAATAATTCACCATATCGGTCTGCTTCAAAAACTTTCAACTATGCTTGTAGGAAATTTTCCCAGCTACAACTTTGCTGAAGACCACTTTTTGATAAAATGCAAGGATCGAAAGTTGTCAATGGTTCAATGCGCTGATGTCTTATGATCATGCTCAATCAACTGCTCAGCAGGCAACATTGGTGTTTCTGGGGCGTTGAATAGGACACAAAAATCATGGCTACTATGTCAGACTGCAACATACAGTGTTGCCTGCAGAGCAGCTGCTTGATCATGTCATAAGTTTACTCATCTCTTAAATAATTAATAACTTTTTCCTGTCTCGTTTTACATAGAAACGATCTTGAGCAAAGATGTAGCTGAGTAAATTTTCTATAAGAATAGCTATCGAACTGTTTCGCAGCTCAATATGGAAAAAGACTAGAAGGCAATGAACAAAAAGTTGAGATTTCCCATAGTAATTTACATGTAAACTTCAAATGACTTGTGCGGAGTCTGTTTCTAACCAAATGAGTTGTAACTTTGGAAGGCTTATCAGGACCCGATTTGAAACCATTTAAGCACTGTGGAGCAAAAAAGTCAAACTTTGCATCAGTCTAATATCCAACCGGGAAATCCGGGAAAAACCGGGAATTTGGATTTGCCGGGAAAAATGCGGGAAAATCCAAATCTCACCGGGGAAGATCATACAAACGCATCCCAAGAAACAATTTCGGTTTTATCATAGTCTTGTAGCCCTTAATTTGATCTTAATGAATCATTTAAACCTTTATAAACTTGCAATGTTACTGTTAGTCAATAAATATTATACACCATTATATGCTCTTGTTTATACATATGTTTACAACTTTCATATTATGCCTTTGTGTGGTAAAGTATCAAAAAATCCTCAAAATTATTGCACATTTTTCTCTCACTCGCAATCTGTTCGTGCACCGGGCAAACAGCGATTTTGCCGTTATTCCTACCACGATAGTTTACAGAGTAAATTTTTAGAATTTATTTTGGTGTGACTATAATAAAAACAATAAAGATCTGAACCCCAGGCATTTTGAAAAACCATTATGGGGTGTCACGAAGGTTTACCCATTCTATCATTAAGTCGAATCATCGTATAGGGGAAAAATCTACTAATAATACTAATCGACCTAATCGCCCATTTCCGGCCTATCGAGCACAAAATATCAAATATATTTATGATTTCGGCGTGAACGTGTCAAACAAACGTTTAGTACGATGCTTCTACCCAATAGCTACAAGATGAAGTGTCGAAAAACGCAAAATAAGATCTCGAAAGCAAAAGACGCACTTGAAGTGTACAAAAGGCACACGCGAATTCACTTTTCTTTCCGTTCGATAGGTCAAAGAGAATCCCAATGGCGTTTCAATGGCTAATAGGCCCAAGAAGATCCGTAAACCAAGTTCAGCCGCCAGAAGCAGTTTTGCATTTTCAACAATAAACGAATATTCCGTGACCCCTGACCATAACGAGCGATACGAATGGAAAGGTAAATAAATTTGGAAGCCATCTGTAATAATAACATTCCGTTTGGTGCTAAACTATGCTACACCGAAAATAGTTTTCATGTAACTTCGATTGGAAACGCACATGATTTTCATCCATAATCAAAATTAATGAAATTCATCTGATTTTCACATAAAATTTATGCGATGACATTAATTTTATATGATTTTTCATATGAAATTCATTGGCCTCATAATGGTTATGCTATTTGCTGCTATGTGATCACAGGAAAGCTATGTGAAATTCACATGGATTTCATCCATTAGATATGTGATAAATTTTTTGAGTGTAGATTAAGAAAGACTAAGTGTGGGTTGTGCTTAATAGGCCGGGAATTGGGGGGTTAATCCTACTTTGGTGAGTCTGCAAAATTTCAAGATCAGATATCTGGGATGATTTGGATAATCCAACAATTGTTTTTAACACAATTCATAATTTTAAATGATGAGTGTCCGTGAAGTACAAAATTCTGAGTGGACATCGATTTCGATTAACCTGTAAAATATCGCTAGGACAATTTGGAGAATGAAAAATATTTTGTTAACGCATCTTTGTATTCCACAAAAATTTCTTCAAGATCTAAACTCTAGGAAGATTTGATGAACTTTTAATACTGCGTTTCTCCGGCTCAGGTTTAGGCTCATTTTATACGAATTCATGATTCCAATGGAAACCTAAATAATTAAAATGTTAATGTAAATCTCATCTCATATTTTGTTCTACAAAGTAGACGTATTGTAGAGCAATTCTGCTCAAAAAATTACATGATTATCTCTAAACGGTTATTTTTAACACCTTTTTTGTTTAAGTCAGAGGTGGTGTTTGAGTTTAGTTTATTATTAAATAACCGGGAATAACCCGGGAATTGAAAAATTTGCATTTGAATGGACATCCTGTAATTTGACACACGCCTATTTTTTAATAGAAATGACGTCTTTAACAAAATTGTAGGAAACTGGATTGCCTTTTAAGAATAAAATGCACACTGAAAAAAAAAACCATCACAAATTTACGTAAAAAATGAAAAAAATAAACTGTTAAAAACGTTACTAACCATTTTTTTAAGATTTTTAAACTTATGTGTTTATCAAAAATATTAAATTTTCTGAAATGGACACAATGGACACATCAAAATGGACCAAAATCTAAAAAAATATCTTTTAGTAAACTGTTTGAACTTTTTTCTCACGCAATGTGATTTGTGTATTTTAAACAACTTTTCGGACTAAAAAACATAAGAGCCATTTCCTCTATTAGTTCTAATTATGAACTTTTTTCACAAATTATTTTTTATATTTATTTAATTAGAAAACACAATTAAATAAATAGAGGAAATGGCTCTAATGTTGGCCTACGGATCTAAGATTGGGTCCATCGCATAAAAAGCTGCTATTTATCAATTTTATCTAGATGAACGCGTCATTGGGACGGTACTAAGGATATTTTGGTCGCTATTGAAAATTTAGTCGTTTGCTGAATTTATGTATGGGCCCAAGTTAGGTGCATTAATGCCGACATTACATCCATTCCCCCTAGTTGATGTTCTACGATTTTGGTCTAGTGGGCAATTTTTGTAAGATTTCAAATAAACATAAGGTAAAAAGTTCATTTTTGGCTTAAATTTATTATTTTTATTCAGTGTTTTCTTTTCTGAAGCAGCAATCTAGTTTCCTACAACTTAGTCACAGACGCCATTTTGATTAGATCAGATCAGTTCCAGGCCAAATAAAAAAAAAGACTCAACCTTCTCCAATTTGTATGAAACTTTGCATAACTATGTGCCCATCATTCTCATTTTTGCAAAAATTCGGCCATTTTGGATCTTTGATTTTTTTTTTCAAAATAAATTCTTTGAAATTTTTCAACAAATTGTTGCACTTAAACGTCACTTCTAATCGAAATGACGTCTGATACAAAGTTGTTGAGAAAAGTAAAGCAATTCTCAACAAGTAATCTATAATTTTTATAATATATTTTTTAATGAAATGTTCAAACTTTAGGAGTATTTAAATCCATGGACTCTTAAAAATTAACAAAAAATTGAAGAACATCAACTTTTTGTTATATGATTAAACTTTTCGGTGACTAGCTTTATAACGTAATTTTTGCACTGATAACGATTTTGAATGTCTCATTATGTCTGTGGAGAAATAACATAAAAAATCATACTAGCAACAAGTTCAAATTTTTGACCAAAAGTTCTTGTTCAACGATTTTTATCAATTTTAAAGTGTCCATGGTTTCAAATATTTCAAACGTTTGCAATTTTATGAGCTTTTTTCCATAAAATAACGTTTAAAAATTTAAGATTCGCTCTTAGAAATTTTTAAATTTTTAACATTTTTTTGGAATTTTTATCAAAACTACTAAAATAAAACTTACCCAGGCATACAGCCTTATTACTTTGTTTTTTTTTTTTCCTTTTCATTCTACTAGTATTGTATCACTTTCCTTTTCACTAATTCACTTTCACTTTCACTTTAAAAAATCTGTAACAGATACGTATTTCGTTTACTACTTGCAAACTTGTTCAGTGACAGTAAACGAAGTAGTTATAGAAATACGTATCTGATATATTTTTTTAAAAGTAAACATGAATTATTGTAAGTGAAAATGAAAGTAATTTAGTGTAAATGAAAATGAATTAATGAAAGTGAATTAGTTGAAGTGAAAGTGAATGTAATACAATAGTAGTAGAATTAAAAGGAAAACAACGTAATAAGGTTTGATGCAATGCATATGTTATGTCACACTCTAGGGAGGAGGGGGTGGTCTAAGATTTTGTGACAAGCAATGCATTAGGTATAGGCAAATTGTGACGATAAGTGGGAGGGGGGTTAAATTTTTCCTCGATTTAGCGTGACATAGTTAATGCAGGTATACAATTATTCTACTATTTATCACGCTTATAATTCAATTTAGATTACCATGTATATTTTCCCAGAAATAGTCTATTTTTCTCTACAACATTGTATCGTACGTCATTTCGATCAGAAGTGACGTTTTTGTGCTACAATTAATTTGAAAAAGACACAACGTCTAAAATTGCCGCATTTTTGTAAAAAATTGAATGATTGCCCATAACACACAATTATGCAATATTTTATGCAAATCTGAGAAGGTCGAGTTTTTTGATTCGTCAGTTGGCGTGGAACTGCTTAGAGGAGAGGTTGTATATATTGAAATCTAAAAGATATAGGGGAAATGGCTCTAATGTTGGCCTATGGATCTATGATTGGACCCATCGCTAAAAAACTGCTATTTATGGCTTATGGCTATTTTTGGTCGCTATTGAAAATTTAGTCGATTACTGTTGATCAGTACAAAAGGCTTTGTTAACTCGCAAAAGCCCGGGACAAACCTTTTATTTTCATAAAAATGTATGTCAGAGATGGAATGGCCGATTAAATTGAAATTGTTTTACCATAATTTCGGTTAGTGGTTCTTACATCTGGTGGATGGCACTTCCCCCAATGCCCCTCCCTCTTTGTTATATATTCAAGAATGTGTTGGAACGGGGTGTGTTTTTTTCTATCTTTATCATGTATCTTGCTTATTATTGTGACAACATATTGATTTTTTTAGAATATATTACAAAGAAGGAGGGACATGGAGGGGAGTACCATCCAACAGATATAAAAACCACTCACCGGAATGATGTTAAAAAAATTTCAACTTAATCGGTAATGGCATCTTTGGGATACACATTTTTTTTTAAATACAATGTTTGTCCTGGGCTTTTATGGGTTAACTTAAGTGTGCTTGGCTGAAGCGGGATTCGAACTCTCACTACGTGACACGTACAATAAAGGCAAAACGACTGACGATATCGCTAACCGCACGGCCACAAACTCACATTGAAGCAGTATGCTGAGAAGGTTCGAGAGAATTTTCAGGGGAAACAAGACAGCTGCTACTGTAAGAGATTGAACCAAGAGGATTAAAACAAATTTATGTAATGCTCAGAAATTTCTGAAAACCAAAAGAATTGCATCATTCTCAAAAATGATCCACAAATAGTGAAAAGTTATTAGAAGAGAGAAAAGGGGCATCAAATTCTACGATGGCATTTCCTACCAATCAATTACGTAATTTCCGAGTGTGCAATTTACAAAATGATCCGGAAAGTCTACGGAAGATTGTTGTTACGGGGCATTCAGATAGTGTATAGACTACGGTGGAAGACTACGAGAGAACCAACAGTTCTTTTCTCTGCTTAATTATGAGGTTTACCCAACTTACTAGTCGTCCGATGAGCCCTCGTTCCGTTCCAAGTCGCGGATATCCAAGGATCTAGTGTTGACAAAGTCCCGTCGTCGCCAACCTCCACCGCCGCAGCAATCACGGTTTTTATGGCGATATTTACACAGTTCGGATGACAGTGATGAAGCATGGGAACTAAAATGCAATTGTCCGGAAAAAGCTGATTGTTTTACACATGTGCTATTGTTTGTTGTTAGATTTGGTTAAGATTGTCGGATTGGTAGGTATCGGAGGTTGGAATAACAAGCGTTCACTATATGAGGTCTGATCGTGGGTTGGTGGTGTAAAAGGTGTGCAGGATTGGAGGAAGGTTGCTAGTTGTACAATACGAAGCGGTTTGCAGGCAGCCACTAACACCACTTTTGCGCTATAGGTGTTGTTGTTTTGGTTTTGTTTCGGTTTATTTTTTTTTATTTAGCTTATGAGGGGAACACCTACCTTTCGCTATCGTTGGTATCGCGCTGGTCGCTCAGGGCGTTCCTATCGTGCGGGTGCGGATGCACCGGATGAGGATCGGCACTTTCGTAGATTCCTTCGTCTTCCTGATGCAGGTGCGTGTGAGATGAATGATGTGACGAGTGGCCCGCGTGTGCCGAGTGGCCGTGGGCGTGCCCGTGATGGGTATGGTGGCTAAACGAGTGAGGCGAATGGGGCTGATGGGCGGGGTGACGGCTGGTCGAATGCCGGTAGCGGCCGGTACCGCTACTTCCGGGTCCTCCGCCGCCACCCGCTCCGTACGAAAACCGGGACTCGTCGTCCGATCGCGGTGGACGACAACGACTACTGTAGGGTGGCAGTATCGTGGCAGTTTTCTGTGATTGAGCTAGTTGTTGGTTTGAGCTGAAAGTGAAATTAAACGGATTCGAAGGGTTAGTGGGGGGTTGGGGTTGGAACGGGAGGTTGGCTATAGTTACCCATGCGATGATTCACTACAAGGCGCTGAACTATCTACTCTATAGTGACGATCGATTTCAGTTTCAGACACTCGGGTGTCTTCGGAGCCGTTGGGGCTCATGTGCCGGGACGAGTGTTGTTCCAGCTGTCGTATTAGGTCCTCTAGGTTTCGGATACGTAGTGGCCCGACCGAGGGCGTGTCGTCTTCGTCCTGAGGATGCTGCTGTTGCTGCCGATGGTGCTGCATGAGCGTCGAGGTGGCAGCCGTATCGCTCAGTAGCGGATGGGGTACGCAGACGTTCTCCTTGGACCCGGTACGGGAACTGCTGCCACGTAGGCGTTCCGTTGGGTAAACGCTCGGGGCGTTCAGCTGCATGTTGGTTACGCAATCCGTCAGGGTCTTCCGGAGCAGTTCTTCACTGAAGCTACCGGACGGCGTGTTGGCACTACTGCGCGGCACCTGAGCTGCCGACCGGCGCAACGCCTCGAGAATATCCTCGTGATAACCATTGACAAATTTCATTCCGTCCGGTACGGGGCCAACGACCGCTGCGCCCGCCTGGCCACCTGATGGAGGAATAGTGGATTCTTGCTGAGCTATCAATTCGAGATTATCGGACTGTGTATCGTCGGGCCATTTTTCTTTATTGCTATCGACCAACACTAGACCGAATCCGTGTTTTTTGAGTATGCCCTTTTCTGGAAGTTTCGAGGTATTGTTGGGGGGTAGATCGATGAACGATACTGTCTCTTCTTCGCCTTTGGGATTTATGTGTGTGTGAGTGCGCGTGTTTTGCATACACACAGGCGGCACATTTCGGTTTGTTATTTTGGTATTTTGTTTCGAAGGGGAAACCGACAAAAAACGGAAAAAAGAAGAGAGAGAGAGAAAACCAAATTGCGGTTCGAGTTTCAGTAGTTCAACCGGACTAGCGAAAAATTGATTGTTTTTTTTTTGTTTGTTTGGTTATGAAAAAATACTAGCAATAGTTCTTATCTTTTCTGGTAGTGGTGGAGGTGGTAGTGGTGGTGGTTGTGGAGGGCGTTAATTAGTCAAAAAGGAACAAAATCAAATGCTGAGCTTGAAATATTGAGGGGTCATCTTTGGAGGTCATCTATAAGTAGTGGAGGGAGGGAAGTGCATGAAAATGGGAAACGAATTGGTTTCTTGCTCAAAAAAATTACGTGTTATTTACAAAGCTTTGCAGTTGATTCACTTTCTGATGTTAAAGCTTTGATGCAGCAATCTATCATCAACCTACACCCCAGAGTGTGGCTTACTGTGACTTTCGGATGTTTCGTTCTGGGATAAATTTTTGTTTGGTTCAAAATCTGTTTTCATGCAGTCTTTTCCTATTGTTTGCTTTGGTTTCGAATGGTCAACAAAAAACGAGGTCTTTTACATGTTTGCACTGATTTGATTCGTAATTAATTTGAAGTTGCTTAGCCTTAAATAATGTTCATTCAATAGGAACACAATGAAAAAAAAAATAAATAAATCTAGAAATCGAAATACGATTGCCATCTTTATGGCACAAATTTTGCTTGCTGTTATCTGATAAGACCGAATACAATTAGGACGAATTTCACTATGCTGAATGACATTACGTGGATTGCCATAAGACATAATGAAGTTAGGCCGAAAAAATCATTAAACTTAATGAGATTATGCCAAATGAGTAATTAGCCGAAATTTGAATGACTATTTTATGCGCCATACAAAAATGCAAGTTTTCAAGCATCAATATTGCCACAGTTATAGCGAATTCGTATATCATTCATTTCCAACCTGAATCGGGTATCAAGATTGGGTCTCTTTGTTTTCTGACAAACGTTAGTTTGATCGTTTGATTTTAAAACCTAACTCAGGTTGAGGTTCACATTGACAAAAATATTGGTTTCGCACCGATAATAAACGAATTCGCTATTAAGCTGGGTTTAGACAGGGCAAGTCCATTGATCAAGTCAGTTGAATTCAACGTGAATTGAACGTGTAAACCATGCCATTCAACTCACTTGAATTGAAAAAAAAAATTGAATCAGGCTCAACTTTTCAAGCCAATTGAATTCAACTGAGTTGATCATTTGACTTTCCTAGTTTAAACCCAGCTTTAGAGTAAATAACATGGTGGCCAGCAAATCGAGGAAATCTAGAAAAACCGGGAAATAACCGGAAATTTGAAAAGTAGCCAACGCGGCCAATGAGATCAACCCAAATTTGAGTTCAGTTTACTCATAAATCGCAAAAAGTGCAAAAACTCAGCGTTGAGTAAATTTGCATCATTTTTTTCCAGGTTTTTCCAGGAAAAAATATTGAATCTGAGAAATGTTAAGATTGGATTCTCTCAGCCTATTGGTATGACTCTTAGGCTGGGTAAAATTTTCGTAATTTTTCCCCATTTTCCGGCAGATTTTTGAGGTTTTCCATAGTAAAACATGAGGCTAATTTACTCATTGCCACTTCGCAGACTAAAAATGGCACAAGTGTGAACCAGTTTTCATAATAAATTTAGAGGTTTATGTTTATAAGTGTACTGTTCTTCAGCATTGCAAACGGTAACTGTTTTTTGCACATGACATGCAAAAATATAAATACAGTCAACTTCATAACTCGGTTTTGAAAGAACCGTCGCGTGTTAAAAAATAATAAAAAAAAATTGTTTCGTCTATAATTTCAATAATATCATAATACTGCGTTTACTGGAAATTTCTGCCATATTTATTTATATGAATTCGAAAAATGGTCCATTTATGATTTTTTTTATTTTTGACCAATATCATTAAAATCATTCTATGTTGGAACTATCCTGATATCCTTGGAAAGCTTTACAGGATTTTGCCAGAATTTTCTGAAGAATTTGCTTGAATCATCCCAAAATACCCTCAAAATTCACTTTAGATCTCTTTCTGAAACTTATCTGAAGAACATTCTTTGAATCCAATCTGCAATGCTCTTCAAATTATTACTAATTTATACAGTTCCTTTTTAGTTGTGCTCAGGGCTCCCATAAATTCTTTAAAATACTCCTCACAATTCCCTTGCAACTATCCTTTTAATTCTTCAAAAAACATCATCGAAACATGATTTCAATTTCCTTGAAATTTCGTTGGAATCATCCTTGAAATTCGGATGCCCTTTGAATTTTACTCCATCCCTTGGAATTCTACTCAGCTTGAAAGTTTCTTAATAATTCGCTTGCAGTGAAGTAACAAATTCCATAGATTTCTCATTAAAAATTATGTGGCATTCAAGTCAGAACTCTCCTGGAATGCTTTTCCTAGGTCCTTTGAAGTTTTCCTGGAATTATTTTCAGATTTAATTGTTATCCTCCTTTTAGCATACTCCTACACATTCCTATATAATTATGTATCTGAAACCTCTTTGAAATTATCCTCAGAATTCCATTGGAATTCTTCTTTAAATTTCGATGAAGTTCTCTTCAGAATTCCATAGGAATTAACTTCAGAAATTCGTATGAATTTTCATTCGAATTTCATTCGAATCCTATTCTGGGTTGACTTGAAATTATGCTCAGCACTACCATGGTATTCAGATTTCACATATAATCTGGAGTTCCTCAAGACTACCTTGAAAGCAGATTGCACTTAATGTTTTCCTCACAGTTCTTAGAATGGATTCCTTAGAAATTATCATTTAATTTCATGGGACTTGAAAATTATGCAAGGTCCTTAATCTAATAGGTTCTTGGAAATTTCTTCAAGTAAAGGGTTGGTGTAAAATTCCATAGACCATAATTGCAACACACTATAATAGAAACGTATCCCAACAAACAATTTGAGCTGCTTAAAGGCTGAATAAGCTATTTTTTACCTGAAGAAGCAAATTTTTGACTGAATAAGCTCTTGTTCTGCTTCCAATGTTTGTTGGGATAGGCATGTTTTCTTTGTATTATCAGAATGTCAGAGGTTTGCGTACAGAAATTTCTCAGCTCCGTCTGCTTCTGTCCAGCTGTGACTATGATGTACTGGTCTTTACGGAAACATGGCTCAGTGCTAATATTGACAGCAGTGAAATTTCTTCGGATTATGTGATCGCAGTGAGTTAACCACTTATCATTTGCGGGGCAGTGCAGCATTGATTGTATGTATGTATGTATGTATGTAAAGGATACCACTCATTGTTGCAAGGCACAGCCATTAGACAGTGGATCATCCTCCAAGTATGACTTGATCAAGTACGATACCTGGTTGTATTCAATTTACCATTGTAAGAAGGGCCAAAAACGGAGGGGCGGACCCGTAAGCAGATACACTTACGCGCAATCCGCGGGATCAGGAGAATCGCCTTCCAATGATAATATCCTACAACCCGATGTAGAACAAGCCATCATACGAGGGAACGTCCCAATGAGTGGGGAGAAGAGCCCGCCGTCAATTCACGAAATGTTAATGACAGGGAGTTGGCAATTCCACTCTCCCCATCCAAATCGCTTCAATCCGGTGCCCTGGTGGTCCCATCCCTCCCCTTTGCATTTAATGTGTGTATATATATATATATATATTTATATCGGCATTACCCGTTAGATTTTGTCAACACAATTTTGCCTTCTTAGCTTTTCAAAATCTTTAATAAATGCAAATCATATCATCTGACCTATTCCGCGAGTCGTGCGAATCTCCGCCACCAATGAGTCAACAAAAGCCAGGCTTCCGGAAATCTCACGCGTACACAAATGCGACAGCGAGCTGTGAGACGGAGCGTCGCATGACTCTCAAATCCATGGTGTGCTACATTATTGTACAAAAGAGAGACCAGAACGATGCGCGCGACAAGCTACACGCTCTCAACAAATTCGAGCGTTTCAATTTTTGTTTGTCTCATCGCATTGCTCTCTCAATGCGACGCATGTGTTCAATCACATGCGACTGTTTCATTGAAACATCTCAATGCGCTCTCTCAGGGCGCCATCGCCGTGCGCTGTTTCGCATGCTTTGACTCTCGCGGTCCCATCATAAGTGATGTTGTCGGGTGACGAGATAAGGGACTGCAAGGGTTTGTTCACAGAAGACTTGTGGCCCTTTGCACATGTGGATTTTGAAATGGGGTAAAGTTTTTAGATGGTTCCAGAAATATCTTCTAGTATAGATTCAAGCAGACTCAACTCATGGTTCCAGAGATATACTGGAATCACCGTAAGATCACCACTAATGATCCTAGGAAGACGCAATTGCTTGTCGAAAGGATGCTAAAGGAAGGTAAAGGAAGGCTACGTGAGCGGTGGATGGCAACCTTACGGTAGTTGGGATACCGTTAGCATGTTAGCACCCAAATAATACCGGAATATCTGTGGAACTATGTGTCCTTCAACAAGTCCTGGTGGAAAAATAAACAAGTTATTGCGCATTTGCACCAAATTAAACTCAGAATCCCTCAGAATGCTTTTACTCAGACCAGTAAAAATATAAACGGACGATTTTGAATGTAAAACAGCACTATACTATACAAGATCATATGACCGGCCTTAAGTCAGAAGGGACTAAGTAGCAAAATAAAAACAAAAAATGAGTTAATGATATCATAAGATTAAGAATTCCCTCAGCTACATTTCAATTTTTCAGCCAGATTTGAAAAATTAGAGTAGCACGAGAAAACGGTCAAATGATTTTTCCCATTACATAAGACACAATATTGAACAGCCAACTTTAAATTCGTTTTTCTCGAAATCAAATAAAAAATTCACATTTCGGTCTAACTTGACCGATCATATCAACATGCTAGTAATAATAGAACTCTGAAGATTATTATTTTTATTTGTCTGGCTTGAGTGAACACTATTTTAAGGGATTATTTTCAACGCAGATATGTACTTTGCTGCAAAAACGTTGGTGGTGACTTCTCATTGCATACACACAAGTCTGCACTTAAAAATTTACCAAGTTTAACATGTTGTAAATGTGTTCAGTCAGATCAATTGAGTTGAAATTTTTGACACAAAACTTGCTTTTCCATTGACCTTTGTTCGATCAGCTATGCACAAATTTTATTTTTATTGTCACCTTCCAGCAGGTGCTTCAAAAAATTTGGTATTTCTTACACGTGAAATTCAACATATTTGTAGTTTTGCGTCAAAATTTCAGCCCAATTGATCATAACAGAACACATTTATAACATGCTAAACTTGGCTAGTTTGTATGAAAACAACCTTTGTCCGATCAACTTTGCACCACAGTGTACGTAGGTACGAAATGCTGAATTAAGGTTAAAGTAATAAATTTAGGAACAATTTGTGTCATATCTGTATTACGGATTGTTGCTAAGCTTCTTGCTTCAGGAATTGTATTGAATACCTGTCAATCAACAAAACTTACTACGACAGCAACAGAATTCTTCAGATGTGTTAGCGCTCACAGGATAGTTCATATCAGCCACCATGATGCTGAATTGAAACAATCAATTTGCGACAACATATTTCTAAATAAACCTAGTGTTAGTACCGTGGACCCTCGGTAAAAATTAAAAAAAAGCATATAAACGAGCAAATAAACCACAACTTGATTGTACATTTCGCTTACCAAAGCCACATCTCTTACTTCGTTCATTATGAATGGGCTATTTTTCAAGTTAATCCTTTAATCAACGAAAATTGCCGCTATGAAAACTTTGTTGGTCATAACCATCCGACACCTCTTCTCCATGTTCGATAAGAGTGTAGTAGCTAGGTCGCTTTCCATCGTTTCCAAAACAAAACAACACTTTCCCCACATCAAGAACACGAGTTGGTCTTCCAGTTGAGTTTGTTATTTCGATGTCGCATTGAAACGTCGCTTAGCGACGTCTCATTGCGAAAAGCGCATGAGCTTCGGCTCACGCGACGTCGCATGATACTCGTTCTCATGAAACGCATACATCCGGAAATGTGCTGTGCTTACAAAACAGTGCGACACACAGACATTATGAGAATGTGAGATGCGACAAAACTGAAGAGAGAGAAACAGAGTGCTACAAATCTCTTGCGCATGAGACTGCTATGATTATGAGACTATTCGTATTGCGTCTCGCATACGGTAGCGCGCGCACTGGAAGCCTGACAAAAGCCACGCACTAGTGGGGTGACTCTCCGTGCAATCAAATGAAGAGTCACCTCACACGAGGCGACCACCGTCACCCTACTAGCGACAGAGAGCCATACTACTCGCAGAACAGTCCTGCAGGTGACGTTTAAAGCTCCACAATTTTACTGAAAATCTAAGAAAATTATTAAACAGAATTTAATAATATAACTGCAGAGCACAAGCAGTTTAAATATACTGAGAACGTGTTGCCAAAATCGAACGGATACTTTATATGTTTATTAATGTATCTTACCTTTATGGACCAACTACTTACCTGTCCTTAATGACCATAAGCTCCAATCGGTATTTCCCGGTAAATCCGATCACGATCCTTTACAACATTTGGCCGACACCAACGCGCATCATCGCAACCACTCAGCACTTTCTTCCTCTTCACTAAATTGAAGGGCTTCTAGGGAAACTATTTTCTTGCGGACCGCGTTGCGGTCGGACTTCACTGTTCTTCTCCTTCTTTTTCTCTTTTAACCCCTACTACAAGAAGATGAAACACCTATGTGGCACTCACTCTCCTACTATCGGTTGTCGCTGCATTAAAACCGCTGCCGCTCTCTTTCACCGTTTTCTTTTTGGTCCTCTTTCTACTCTCTTCGTCTCACAGAATTTCACCACCGCTTTACTCTGTATTCCTTTAGGGTGCTCACTCACACACTACTGTTTGCCGCTATATTTTTGGCTTTTTATTTTCCCCGCACTATCAGCTTCTTCTTTTCTTCCCCTTTCCTGCCTTCTCGCACTCGAAATTATCGCTACCGTTCGGCGTGGAATCCACAATTTCCACTCTTAAACGCAACTCCCCTTGCGCTCCCCTCGCACACATATGCACACTGGGCCTCCCCGCATAGACCCTTCGCCCCTTCAGCAGCAATCCTGCCAAAAGCAGTCTCAATCACACTTATTCTTTCTTCTTCTATCACCGCCACCGATTGAAACCGTCACGCAAATTATAGCGAATCACCTGCGGATGTTAACCGCCACCTTATCTTCGTATCACTCCACCAATCCGCCTCCTAATCCGTATTACCGGACCAGCCTTCCGTCGAACACTTTCCTCGAACCAGCAACAGCCTGAACGCAGCAGCAAACAGCACACACGTCCGACTCAGTCGGTAGTCACTCACGTATGATCTAGTCTCAACTGGGCAGTGCAGCATTGATTGTGGCCAAAAACTACTAGGATTGTGAATCTATTTCTATAGCTAACTGGGACAATCTTGACCAAATTGCAGTTTGTATATAGTCGCAATCTCATTTGCTTTATGTAGTGACTATCTATCTTCCACCTAACTCGAGTGCCGAGTTACACACTGCTCATGCAAGTGGCAGATCGTTTATCGGAGACTGTCATAATTCTATCGATCGGTGACTTTAATCTTCCTAATCTCTTCAAACTTGACTTGAGTGATACTGAGAGAAAATTTACAGAAGTTATGTTTGCCAATGGCTTGAGGCAGATTAAAAACATTGTCAACACGAACGAAAGACTCCTTGACCTGGCGTTCACCAATCTCCCGGAGTATCTTGACCTGGTTGCCGCACCTGCATCGCTGTTACCTGTTGAAACCCAGTCATCATCCCAACTAACAATATTCACAATAAAAACGCTTTGCCCATTTCATTTATACAGCCTCAAGCTGTATTCAAGCGTTATACGATATGAGGCAACCTTTGCTCAACCTCTATACATACACATGTACAAGCAAATCTGACGAACTTAGTCAGCTTCTTACCAGCCATCTACCAGCAAAATTTTGAAGCTTGCGAGCTTTTGTTGAGCTCGTGGTGAAACTGTTGCAAACATTTTGGCGCATTGCTATCGCCTGGATTCTACCGTTGTATTGCACTTTCGCCGTCAAGCTTACCTGCTCTGTTGTTGCATACTACTCTACGCGCATTACTTTAAACTGTGTAGTAGCGCTGCTTTGGCAATCGCATCAAATCCTGAAAATGACTTCTACTTGCCACTCCTGTGCTACTGATGTCATTGACGATTCCATTTCATGCAGCGGCTTCTGCAAAGCGGAATTTCACCTCAAATGCGCCAATATCACTTCAGCTGTTAACGATGAGATGAGAATAAACTCGCAATTGTTCTGGATGTGCATGTCGTGTACCAAATTAATGGATGACATTCGTTTCCGCAATTCCATTCGAGGCGCTTATGAAGCTGGGTAAGAACATGTCCTTGGCGATCATAATGAGATCGTTAAAAGAATTAAGTCGGAAATCATGAATGAACTCAAAAGTGAACTTCGTCTGCACTTCACCGCTTTGATCAATTCCAGTGCACTTACACCAAAATCATCAACTCGTAATAAGAATGCCGCTGGGTCTTTGCGAAGCCGACGATTGTTCCGTAAACCTGAAGCTGCTGAACGCCGTCAGCAGGATTTGATGTGTGGAACTCAATATCTCCATCTATCGGCACTTTTGCTGTACCACCTCCAAGGCAGAAGTTTTGGCTCTACCTTTCGCGTATCTCTCGTGACGTCACAGTGGAGCAAGTACGTGAACTGGCGATGCAGAGGTTAGGAATAAATGACGTTGAGACATTCAGACTAGTCGCCAATGGTAAGAATGTCAGCAGTCTGTCATTCATTTCGTTCAAACTCGGTATGAGTCCTGAGCTGAAAGCAAAGGCTCTTTCGACTGCAACGTGGCCAAAGGGAATACTATTCCGTGAGTTCAAGGACAACAGGAATGTTACACATTTTTGGAACCCTTCTCGAACGCCAAATGCCAATTTATCCCCCAGCATGGAGTCACCCAATTACCCGGATCACCAAGACAACGCCATGACATAATAAGTGACAAATCCCATCTGATCCGCTCATTGCTTCCAGCCAATATTCACCTGCACCATCAAAGCATCCTTCGCAAGTTGCTCAGACTCTAGGACGTATTGAAACTATACCTGCTCCTTCAGACTTGCTGCTGTATTATCAGAACGTCGGTGGTATCAACTGTGATGTCGACGACGCGTAGCTACCTCGGATCTTTGCTACGACATCATTATTCTCACGGAGACATGGTTGGATTCACGCACGCTCTCTCGTCTCGGCGACGATTATGAAGTTTTCGGTTGCGATAGGAATGCTGCTAATAGCCGGAAAGTTAAAGGTGGAGGTGTTTTAGTAGCTATAAATTCTAGGTTTAGAGTGAGGATACTAGAAAATAATGCTTGGACATGCTTAGAGCAGGTGTGGACGTCGATTAAACTGGGCGATCGTACCTTGTTTCTGTGTGCGGTTAACTTTCCTCCCGACCGTATACGGGAGCGTGACCTCATCGAAACCCATTGCCAATCGGTTTTCTCTGTTCTGGATACCGCCAAAGCAACCGATGAAATTATTGTGTTTGGTGACTTCAATCTCCCGGGGATTTCATGGAAAAAAAAAACTCGCAACGGTTTCCTCTATCCTGACATGGATCACTCTGTCATCCATTCCTACGCTTCGCACCTTCTGGACAATTACAGCTCAGCCACTCTTTCTCAAATCAACATGTTATTAACCAGAACAACCGCAGTTTGGATCTTTGTTTTGTAAGCGCCCAGGACATGGCTCCTTTCTTATGCGAGGCGCCCACTCCTCTGGTGAGACTGGATTGTCACCACCCGCCGCTACTGGTGACGTTAAGTACTAAGCTGATGCATGATTTTAATATTTCACCTGCCACCGATTCCTACGATTTTCGCAACGCCGACCATGGTAGTATCGCCGAGTTACTCTCCAATTTCGATTGGGATGACTTATTGGACACCGTTGGTATTGAGTACGCTGCTCAAATTATTTCCAATGTCTTGGCATATGTCATTGACAAACACGTTCCGAAAAAGATTCATCATCATACGGACCCATCCACCATGACATACGAGTGAATTTCGTCGACTGAAGTCCAGAAAGAGAGCCGCTCTTAGAAAGTTCACCAAGCACCGCACACTATCCCTTCAACGTCACTATGTCAGGATCAATCACGCATACACACGAGTTGCGAAACGGTGCTATCTTCAGTATCGACGTGGATTGCAGAGAAAGCTTAAGTCACGTCCCAAGCAGTTTTGGAAGTTGGTCAACGAACAACGTCATGAAGCTGGTCTGCTTTCGTCTATGACACATAATGGTAACGTGGCCTCATCTACGCAAGATATCTGTCAGCTGTTCTCTGAAAAATTTGCTAGTGTCTTCATGGACGATAGACTGAGTCACGACCATACCCGACTGGCTGCCAGTTACGTACCACTCTCTGGCCAAACCATGAGCAGAATTGACATCAATCCCGAGATGTTTTTCAGGGCGTCCTCGAAACTCAAGTCGTCGTACAATCCGGGTCCTGACGGAATTCCATCGACGTTCGTCAAAACGCACTTGGACAGTTTGTTGTCTCCACTGCTGCACTTATTTCAACGGTCTGTGGACGTCGGTGATTTCCCATCCTGTTGGAAGCTAGCGCACATGTTTCCAGAACATAAAAAGAGCAAACAACAGGACGTTGGCAACTACCGTGGCATTACTTCGCTTAGCGCTGTTGCTAAATTGTTCGAACTCGTTGTTATGGAACCGTTACTCACTCACTGTAAGCCGTATATTAGTATCGACCAGCATGGTTTCATGGCTGGTCGCTCCACTGCCACTAACTTGCTGTGCCTTACTTCCTACATCTCTAACAGTATGTCGGATCGTGCTCAGACGGATGTCATTTATACTGACTTATCTGCTGCCTTCGATAAATTGAATCACCGCATATCAATCGCTAAACTGGACAGGCTTGGTATTCCTTTGGTTTGTTTTTTTCCGTCGATCTTGTTTTCCGTGCTGAGCACCAATGCTACCGACGTGCCAGGAAGGCAGCTCCCACACCTGGACCCTACCTATCGACCCATCAACTCATGAACCGGGGACCAACGGCTTTACTTCCCATCCGAAGGAAGGCGTGGATCAGAGATGTTATGCCTCAGAACATCCCGGCGGCGCCGACTGGGATTGAACCCAGGCCTGCTGGGGTGAGAGGTAATCACGCTTACCACTACACCACCGGCGCCGTTTCGACAGGCTTGGTATTCACAGCTGCCTTTTGCAATGGTTTCAGTCGTACCTCACCGATCGCTATCTTACTGTTGTCATTGGTGATCACCAGTCCCGTACGTTCGCTGCCACATTCGGCATACCTCAGGGTAGTGACCTCGACCTGGGACCGCTGATTTTCCTGATTTATTTCAACGACGTGAATCTGGGAATTGAGGGACCACGATTATCTTATGCAGATGACCTTAAACTCTGCCTCCGAATTAACTCAATTGAAGACTGCTGCTCCCTTCAACGTCAGCTGAATGCTTTTGCTGATTGGTGTATTCTGAATCGTATGGAGGTTAACCCGTCCAAATGCTCGGTTATCTCTTTTTCACACAAGAAAGAGACTATTATGTTCAAGTATGTTTTGCTAGGCACTGAAATTGAGCGCGTCAGCCAAATTAAGGACCTAGGCGTGATTCTGGATACAAAACTCTCTTTTGAGCAGCACATCTCGCACACCGTCGACAAAGCTTCCAGAATTCTAGGGTTTATCTTCAGGATTGCCAAATACTTCACGGATATCTACTGCCTTAAATCGTTGTACTTGCCTCGCTCCATATTAGAATACTGCTCGGTTGTCTGGACTCCTCACTACAACAACGGTGTCGAAAAGAGTTGAGTCTGTTCAGCGACGGTTCCTGAGATATGCGCTACGTAAACTGCCGTGGGCGGATCCCTTCCGATTGTCTAGCTACGAAAGTCGTTTGCAACTGATCCATCTGGAGCGCCTGTCGGTCCGAAGAGATACAGCAAGGGCATTGCTAGTTGCGGATATTTTTCAAGGACGCACCGATTGCCATGTCCTCCTTGAGCAAATTGACATCAATGTTTAACCCCAAGCCCTATGGAATAATTCAATGCTGCGCCTGCCCATACAGCGAACTAATTATAGCATGTTCGGCGAAATCGGTGGTTTATAGAGACTCTTCAATAGGGTCTCTGCACTGTTTGATTTTGACCTGACTCGCCAGCTGCTTCGCCGGAGGTTTAGTTCGTTTTTTTCTAGATCAGTTTAGTTTGTTTAGTAATGTTCCTTTTTTTTACGAGATGACTATCTATGTACTTATTGATGTTTTGTTTTAGTACTTTTCATGTTTAGTTTAAGTTACATCATTGGGGCAAATAACGCCTGTTGATGTTCAGTCATATAAATAAATAAATATTCCTCGAAAGAGACAAGCACCGATTTCTGCATTTAACAAACACCGTGGTGGACTGCAGAGTTACGTACACTTTGTAACAATCGCAACAGGTTTTTCCATACGAAAAATGAGTCCTATAAACCTAGTCTCCGTGAGCTGGAGTTGGAGTACAAAGCAGCTCTTTCTGCAACACATGAAAACTATGTGTGTAGGATACAGACAACGGTCAAGGAAAATCTTTAGCGCTTCTAGGATTTCATCAAGAATCGCAAAGCTGACTACGGCATCCCTGGCTCGGTCTACTTCGATGGAACCACTGCTCAAGCTCGGACACAGCTAATCTCTTTGCTAATTTCTTTGAGAGTGAAGATCTCGATTCAACGAAAGGACCCGGAACGGACAGACTGCCTCCTGTGTTGTTGAAAACCTTGCCGCTACGCTTGCGTCGCCCATCGCTGCTATTTTCAACCGCTCGCTCCAAGACAGAACGTTCCCAAATGCATGGAAAACGGCATCCATAGTACCGATCCATAAGAAATAAAAAATGTGTCACCAATTATCGTGATAGGGGAAATGGCTGTAATGTTGGAATTTGGATCTAATATTGAGCGAATCACTAAAAATCTGCTATTTATCAATTCTATCAAGATGAACGCGTCATTGGGACGGTACTAATGGATATTTTTGGTCACTATTGAAAATTTAGTCGATTGCTGAATTAATGTATGGGCCCATATTAGGGGCATTTAGGCCGACATTACATCCATTTCCCCTATATCCATACTTTGCACCATCAGTAAGCTGTTGGCGAAACTGATCCACCAGGCCTGTGCAGAGTTGCTGCCTCGATCATCTCCAACAGCCAGCACGGTTTTATGAATCACCGTTCAACGACATCAAATCTAATGTGTTATGTGTTAGCGATATCTCGTGATATAACCAGGCTTGCTGAAACTCCTCAAACTCACTTGAGGTTTTAAAACACTCTTGTCCGAGCCCTCACCTTAAGTAAGTGGTGGCAGGAATATGGAAGAAGTATGTATGTATGTATGTAGAGGAAACCACTCATTGTTTCAGGCACAACCATTAGACAGTGGACCTCGTACGACTTGATCAAGTACAACACCTGATTGTGTTCAATTTACCATTGTATGAAGGGCCAAAAACGGAGGGCGAACCTGTAAGCAGAGACACTTACGCTTAGTCCGCAGGATCAAAGAGAATCTCCTTCCAACAATAAAATCCTACAACCCGGTAATGTACAAGCCATCGCACTAGGGGATATCCCAAGGAGTGGGGAAGAAGAGCCCGCCTTCAATTCGCGATTTGTTAACGACAGGAAGTTGGCAATTCCACTCTCCCCATCCAAATCGCTTCAATCGGGTGCCCTGGTTGGACCGTCTCATACCCAGCATATAATAATGGAATTAATGTTAAGAGAACAATAAAGGAAAGATCTCATCCGATATGTTGCAAAGAAATCCATGACTTCACGGCGATTTCGAAGAACTCTCATAGATTAGAGGCAGGAATATGGAAGAAGCAAACAAAAACTCCTCCAGAGAGAGAGGGAGAGTGAACTTACGCGTGAGGATGATTTGACGTGGAGGTGCGCTTTTCGAGACTCCGGATCTAGGCGAGTAAGAGAGGTGACACAGTCGGAAGAAGTGTTAGTTTGTTTACTAAAATGAACCGCCCATGTTGTTATGGCAAGTTTTATTAGCGAAATTCACATCAAAGATTGATTAATTGCGTAGGAAATCTGTTTGGCACGGCATTTGTGACCAGCATACACCTTCCGGTCGTATGAAACAGGTCAACAGGTCAGGTTTTTGTTTTGAATTTCTGTATAGCAAAATAGTGAACTTTTCGTGAACATTAACGGCAAAGAACTCACCAACACTGGGAGACCGTGAGTTCCTGCCCACCTGTCTTAAAAAAATCTCGACTCCGGATGACTTTTTTGTTCGACGCAAGAAGCTCAGAGTTCACCCAGAGTGAGAGTCAGAGAGTGTGTGATAGAAAACATGAACATGAATGGCAGCAAACCTCACGGTTTTGGAATCGGTTTACTTCATCATTAGCTAAATTAATCATATAGGATTTCCACCTGGATCACGAAATGGCTCAACTCGTACCTGTCTGACCATAATCTTTCATGGTGGTGAATTCCGTACGCTCCAGGACCATCGACACTCCATCTGGCGTATCACAAGGCAGTGTTCTCGGTCCTCTTATTTTTATCATCTATGTGAATGACTTGTGTGAGCTGCTCTGCCGGTTGCAGTCCAAGAAGATATAAATCGTTTGCCACACTCAAACAATTTTACACGTCATCGTCATCAGTGCTGAGATTTGTCATTGTCATTGACAGACTTTCGCGCGATATTGACAAAATTGTTCGTCACATAGTCACTGACAGACTTGATCCTCAAAAAAACCTTCGTCAAAATCTCATTCATTTTTTCGTCAATGACAAAGATTCACCTGGTAACAAAAAGTGTAATTTAGTACATTCTGTGTCACATTATTGTTATCCAAGTAGCTCAGGACGTAGATACTTGTTCACTAAAATGGATCCATGTAATTGTTTTGCTCAAGTCATTTAATTTCGTTACACATATAGCTAATAAACAAATCTGCACATGTTCGTCACTGACACCATTGTCATTGACAATTGACATGGTTTGCCTTGACTATGACTCTTAGCTAAAATGAGTGACCAAAGCAGGATTGTCAATATCACCGTGTACTGTCGAGATTTTGCAGCACTGAATTCGTCATGCGTCAACACTATTGGTTCGAATTGAGACACACTTGGAGTATGTACTCAATGTTGTACAATATTCTACTTCGTCGACTTCTACTTTACCGACTCCAAAATTGCATCGTCAAATAGGGCGTGGCCGGCGTTGGTATTGCCTAGTTTGAGATCACCAGTTTTTACACATTGAGGATGATTGCTAGTCCCAAGCATCGTCTATTGGTTCTCTGTGTATTTACAGCTGATCTGGCAATAACAGAGTAGCAACCGTGGGCGGTCAATCATGCTCATGCTCATGCTCTCCAAAATTGAATCGACAAATATATAAACAAAGCTGGACTGTTGGGATGTGCTGCTGTCGTTCGATCTCATTGGACCACGGTTGTTCTCATATATTAGGCTGGTTGATAAGGATGAAGTCACAACTCATATTTTGCAGAACAAGCAATTCACATCGCATTGAAATGAAAAACTTGAAGTGTGATTCAATGTGCAATACACTCAAATTGATAGAGAAAAATTAACAACATTTCAATGTTTCAAACACTAGAGAACCACGTTCAGGACCCATTGAAACATGGCGAAATACACTTAAAATAAATGTGATCATGCAAATGAAAAATAAAGTGTTTAAACGGTTCGATTAGACGTGTGGATTTTGTTGAGTGTAGTCTGGTGTGGCGACAACGGCATGCGAGTCAATAGCAAAATATGCATAGTGATATCCTTCACCCGCTGCAATAGCGTTACTCTACATCCATGCTCAACCGGATTCCCTAGAACGTGTAAGTTTAATCTGCGATCTAGGCGTTACGATCGATTCCAAGTTAACGTTTTGTGAACACATAAGCATCATAACTGCAAAAGCATACACTGTGCTTGGTTTCATTCCTCGTCATGCTTCTGGTTTCACCGATTTCTATTGCCTTAAGATACTATTCTGCTTGCTGGTTCGTAGTATCTTAGAATATGCTTCCCCAGTGTGGTCTCCATTTTACTCTACGCATATTCTTACGATTGAACGGGTTCAGAAAAGTTTCATGAGGTTTGCTTTACGTCAGCTGCCATGGAATAATTCAGTCATTATTCCTAGTTATCCAGACCGATGCATGCTGATTGATTTGGAATCTCTCTCAGCAAGGCGTATCAAATTGCAACGACTGTTCATATTCGACCTAATTACCGGCAATCTGGACTGTCCCGAACTCCTGAAACGGATTCCATGGAACATTCCTCCTCGCAGATTTCGTAACTCCCCGTTACCGGCAATTCCATTCCACAGAGCTAAGTTTGAATTCAATAACTGTTTTTAATTACTGTTTGCGTTCCTTTAATGATGTTTTAACGAATTTGATTTTACTATGCGTAGATATGTGTTTAATTATAGAATAAGAGGTGTAGATTGAACAAGTTTTAGTTTTAAGTAATTAGTCTGTACGACGTAGTCGAAGTCGGTGTGCAATAAATAAATGAATAAAATAAATAAAAACACATCAAATTGTTGCGTATGAAGCTATTTTTTGAACATCTTGTGACCACCGTCCTAATCCAGATGTTCTGAGTACCGCTTCTAGAAAGCACAATCGGAATTCACAAAAAATCTGAAGGACGGAAAAATACAACTATTTATAACTTTTCCAACACTGTCCAGAATCTTGAAAACTTTTCCAGTACCAGACCCAGAACATGCTATGTTTGAAGAAGAGTTCACCCACTCAAGATTGCTCTAAATTGAATCTGGAATTCATTTAAAGCATCCAAGTAGTAAAGAGCAGTTTACTTGCAAGAGCCAGACAAGTTTTTAATAATCTTAATCCCCTAGCCATCATCGCATCGCTTGGGACCATCGTCGTCGTCGTCGGGATCTTCGCTTTTAAGTTGCAGAATATGTTCCACTAGCAACAAAACACATACACAAACAAGCAGCACATAATGAAGATAACGCGCGATGAGTGTAATAAAGCGCAAAAGGATGCTGCTTCTTAGGGGGCTCTTGAAGCCATTCTGTAAACGAGTCTTATGGTTTTACTCCCTTGTTCTGTGGTTAGTGGTAGAGTACAAAACAACACACGCCAGAACCGACGAGGATTTAATAAAGAGAAGCTTTTGAAAAATTTTCCTTCCCCTTGGTCGGCGGCGTCGTCGTCGTCGTCGTCAGGACGAAGAGTTGATCGCTTCGGAAGAGAAAACAACACAGCAGTAGTATGATTCGATTCTGGCTTCTGCTGCTGCCGTACGCCTCCGTTTTCCAAAACCATCCAACCGAGTATTTTCAAATTACGGCGAACTATTCCCGGCAGCTCGGCTCTGGGGTATTTATGGTTCGACATCATAATAGCAGCTGTGATGGTTGCAGCTCGTTTTAATTTGTATCATGGTTTGAGGAAATCCCTACTTTGCTTATGTGGATTCACGCGAACATTTTGGACTGCTAAACAGAACTTACTCCGCAAAATCAGTGATTCTCCTCGCACATTTCGAAGCCATTTAAAACCTGTTCTTGTTTTGTTGCTGCATCTACAGTAATGATCCCTCCACGCATCAGACTTTTATATTTTTAATAATAATTATACATAACCGTAATTCAAAATCTACTCATTCATCTTCAAGGTATACTTTGATGTAATAAGAGAGAAAATATATTCAAAAATTGGACCATTCCTGTAGGGCTTAGATCTAATTTTGGGCCTACTAAGAACAACCCGTCCTTTGCCCCTGTTTTTCGAGTGGATTTTTTACCTCAAAATGGAATGTTTTCACTGCAGATGACTTCTAAATGTATTAACCTTTCCGTTTGATAAAGAGATTCAGCAAAAAAGGTTATCTTCCATTTAATTACACTCAATCAATTTTGGTATCCATGACAGATACGTATTTCGACTACAATGTGCAGTCTTCATCAGTGTCATTCCCACTAAAGAACTTATCAAAATCTAAGGGGGTTAGTACTCATCCCTAGGTAAAAGGTCAAGATCACAGGTATAAAAATGAAACTCCAATGTGTTGAATCGGAACCTACCTAACTAATAAAAACCAAAGATTTAAGTAAACTAAAGGAGAAATACGTATCTGTCATGGATACCAAAATTAATTAAGTGGAATTAAATGGAAGATAACCTTTTTGGCTGTTTTATTTAAGCATTCCGCTAACGACCCAATTTCATTACTTCAAAGAGAATCAAATTGTCAAACTCAGCCTCCGAATTCTTAATTCAGTCTAACACATTGAAACGCCATTTAAACGCCTTTGAATTCATTTCAGCCTATCGGATGAACTTCAAAATTGATTCGGTCGGAGCGCTTCTTTTGTTTTTGAGAATAATGGGTGCAAACATTCGTATCACGCGTTCTCATTGACTTCGTCCGGTAGCTTTTATCTAATGTATCGTATCAAACGCTTAATTGACTCGTTAACTCTGAAATTATGGATTTATTTGAAGTTTTCTGCTCGATAGGCGCAAAATGGGCGATTAGGCCGAAGTAGTTCTCTACCCTATTAGTAGGTATTTTAATATTAAAAATTACAAGGGGTACCCAAGTAACAATTCAAGGTGAACAGTAAGACCAGAAGCTGATTATTGGTTGATTTAAGGTGTAAAAAGCTGAATAACATCAGGCTGAATATATAGTTGATTAGTAGTGCGTGAAGCTAATTGTATCCCCATAATTCAACCTCAATAGGTTAGCTGATCTAAAGATTGAACAAGCCTTATTTTAGCTTAATACTACTCCACAAATCAGCAATGCACTGCAAATATTGTGATAGCCTGATTTGTTAAATGTAGTCAGTTGCACTCGTTGCATTTCCGGCATTTTAGTTCTTCTATATTCACTGCCTACATTTATAATCCCAAGCAGCGGCAGCAGTAGAGACAAGGTAGATGAGCTTTTTAGGAATAGCTCCTGGTAGAAGTGGGCTGCGACGACGTCGGAAGCATTAAAATTTGTATTTCTGTGTTTAATCTGCTATATTGCACTGAATTTTCAGACAGATATCCAAAAATATAACTCAATTATGGCACTAAAACAGCTTCCATATGACGATTGAAATAAATCGCGCACTTGTGTCCACATTGTGGTAACTGCACTTGAAAATGAGAGGAATGTTTTACTGTCACCAGTTGTTGTTTACAATTATGCATTGCTGTATAATACTCTTCCGGTTGCTGTTATTCAACTTAAATTTGACGTGTTTCTTGTCAATGATCATACCTTTTACCACACATGTGCTGAAGTGGTCCAGTAGGTATGATTAATGCTTGTGAATCAGCGACTGCCGGTTCGAATCCCAAAATGCAAAGGTAATTTTTAGACTTATAAAAACAATACAAATATGTAAATCTAATTAGTTAGTCAGCACCTTGTTGAGGTCTAATAAAAATATATTAGATATGAAGCAGTCTTCAATTATTTTTTTTCTAAATAAAACTAGAAGGCTGAACAAGGGTTGGAAAAGACTGTTATTTAATGCCTTGAAAAGCTTATAATTTATAAAACTTTTAAACTTTTGGCTGATTAAAATCACCAGATTTAGATGTTTAAAAGCTGAACAAAGGTTAATGTGGTCTATGTACAACAATTATTCAAACTAAGGCTAAATTAAAATCGATTGAACAACACTTGTTAAGCATCAAATTGTTACCTGGGTAGCCCTATGGAGCTGTACGCAATGGTGACGTAGGACTACGTGGTCTTATATAAGAAATGTAATTTTTTAACTGCAGCAGGAGCTTGTGTTTTGTGTAGGAATAGGAATTTGAGCGGGGTGTTCTCTGTTTATACTCTTTAGTATGACTATGATTGCCCTGATAGGAAGATTTTGCTATGCATTTTAACTGGGACATGTTCAGAAATGTAACTATTTTGGAAAATATTGGTGGCCCTGAAAAGGTAGATGGTAGTACAGGCTTAAAGCCTTTGGAAGATGATGATGACGACGTGTAGGCAGCTGGATCAGCAAATCGGACCGGACAATCCCATATTCTTCGGTTCAATGATTGGGCTCTCGCATTAGTCTCGGTCCTGCTGCTGGACAGGGGTTTTACTGGTGTCTACGATAGGTTGGAAGGCCGCAGAATATCAGTGTCCACCCGGTTAAAGCTTCTCCCCTTTTTAGTTTTTTTTCGTTAAACTCCTTCTCTCAACAAGTTGGTAAATCTTAGCCTTTAGCAGAAAAACGCTTAACACTTTTTTCGGCGAATTTATGATCCTGTTTCACGTCATGGTTCTTCTCTATGCCTGTTCAGGTAAATTAGTATGAAGGATCAACCGAACAATGCAGGTTTCACCCATACCACAAATTGGCAGCAGGCATCTGTCCAGCAGGTGGAGTGGACACACTTTCAGCTCGTCAACGGATCTTCGGTCACCATGAACGCAGTTACCACCACCTTCATCATCATCATAACAAGCAACAAGCACTGATCACATCCCCACCGATGCTAGCTGCGTCGGTGCTTGCTCACCTTCCCTCCCGCCTCTGGAGCAATCTGCATAGTTTCCTCCACAACTGGTGTCGCATTGCCGCTTTGGAATAGGACGTTCACTGGTTTATGTGGTGTTTACACATAGGCTAGTTCACTAGCGCTAATGAGCTCGCTGCTAGCAAAAATGCTCACCAGCATAATGTAAACAGGGCATCAGCGTCTACCAGCATGAAACTTTCGGAGCAATTGAAATTCTTGCTAGTTGGCGAGTACACAAGCGCGAGTAAATCCGCACAGATGTAAACGCCTAGAGCTTGATGAACTCCACCACCATTTTGACGGTATGGCTCAGCTGAATGCACTAATAAGCAATACACTATTCTCGACGAATCCGAGGGATAAGTTTGACAAAAATCTGAAAATGACAGCTGCTGCTTTGCATGTGATCCAAGTTCACGATAAGGTTTTGCACCGTCGGGGTTAACCTCAATCAGATGACAGTTCAGTGGTACTGTATACGTGCGCTTAGTCGATTTTTTGAAGAATAAGGAATTCCGGTCTTGTGAGCTGTGATTGAGCTCTGGTCAGCTGGCATGAAGACTCACACATAGATATCGAGTTAAGGGGAAACTCACGGCTCCGAAAAATAATAATTACGTTTTGGTTTTTGTTGAGGTGTTGGAGGGGGATATCGGTAATGTAAGGACATTACATTATTTTTTCGCACCGAAAAAATAAATTTTATTTTTGGTCCGGTGAACTTTCCTTTAAAGATGACCACAAAACCACCTTCTTTTTTTCATCTCCTGTAGATGTATACTATTCAATGTAGTGAAGAAACAGTGACAGTGAGAAAGTAAATTTCTGTAACGTTTAGTAAAAATTATTCTCATGGATGCCTTCAGTGTTTATAAATGCAGTGCTGATATTTCGAAACCCAAGTTTAGGAATCGTATCCCAGGAAGAAATAATGGATAAACTGCTTTGTAATTTTTCTATAAGGACGACAGAGTGTTATTTTCGAGATTGCAAGAAATGTTCCACCAATGCAGACGAACTTGCTGCACTATTAGAAGAAAGTGGTAAAGAAGATGTAATTTTTCAACAGTGGCTAACTACGGATCGTTGTAACTTGGAGAACATTATGAAATCTGCAGATGAGTTTGCCATGTACTTTGTAGATAAAATTGTTAAGTTAATCACTCATGACTTTATTTGTAAAGACCAGTCTTTTTTTTCTAAGGAATAAAAAAGGTTCTTTAAAAGAAGTTGAATTAATTGTAATTTGCGATTTCTCTGAAAACTACTCATTTATTATTCAGAACGCTGCTGAGGGTTACCATTGGAATTACGATCAGGCAACTATTCACCCTTTTTTAGTTTATTATATGAAGGACAGTACAATAGAAAACGTTAGTTTTATAATGAGATCAGTTTTTTGCAGTGTAGCAAACATTTTAATTTTTTGATATTTTATTATGAAAGTTAATTTGTTTCTCTACAAATCATTCTGTGATTTTTTTTAGGACTTGACATGATTGAGTTATAATTTTTTGAAGAAAATGTGACTAGAAATAGTTCCGTCCTTTTTAAATGTTGGTCTAGCGTTTTTTAAAGAAAGTATGTAGCCGACACTGGCCGATCTAGGTTAAGCCTGCGGCTTAAGCGCCACTCCGGTAAAGGAGACCGCAGGCCACGTTGAGTTTGCCCGGATGAGACTGCCTCAGGGCGAGTCCAATTGAAAATCTTCATAGAAAGAAGAGATCGAGCCAGCTTGACTACTACCGAATTTGATCGAGTAGAAACCCCTATTGCGATACAGCATAATCTCTCACAATATCGAAATACTTCTAAAAAGCTCCCGGTGAGAGAATACACAAACCCTAAACGACGTTCCACGTCAAGTTCTCCTCATCGGTAGCTTCACTTAAATTCCGCCAGAGGCGCAGCCGCAGCAAAAGAGGTACGCAACATAACAGTCAAATTCCGACCACGCGGAAGACAACAACATAATTATACGGACCCGAAACAACGTAAAAATACTTTCTTCCTCTCATTCTAATATTTGATAGGACTGATCAACAACATAACATCGATTTCAAATCAAAACATTTATTTACAACGGAAAACGGTAAGTTGATTTTATTGTATTTAAACTAAAGCATGCTTTTTGCGGATTTGTTGTGATTGTTTGTATTTCTACTCCTCTTTATTCTACTTCTCTATACTTCTAGCCCTATACTTGTGTGCGTTCGGTACAACTACCTCCTATCTGTGCTGTGCTCTTTTCTGTCTTCTCAGTTAATCCCACGACGATGCAGCAAGCGGGAAACGACGAAGCTTGGCACCCGGGTGTCTATTATTAATGGGTTGGGTGGGCGTCCATATCTGACGATACGTGCGCACGATTTATTTGCCTACACCCAACCATTAAATCATTGGACTTGTCCACATATTAGCAAAATATGCTCTTCGACCTTATGGTCGGCAAAAAAGGTCCTCCGTGGCGCCCTCGCCGGACGCCACACTCAACAAAGAAATTGGAACGGACTCACCAGTTGGTTTTCGCTGCTGTTGTTTGCTGCGCTGCTGTTATCGGCAGCGACGATGATGTTCGACCGTTGGACGGCCAACGTTTTCCACGTGGGTGGACGGTGATCTCACCAACAATGGCAGTTGGTATCCACCAAGCCCCGATACGCGATGAGAAATTTGATCGCTTTCCACCGGACAAGGTGACGGTTGCCGGGATCTTTCGCCCCGGGAAAGCAGGTGATGTCGTCGGAAGTTGGATGTAGTCGTCGGCTGTTGAAATTAATATTAAGCACAAAGCACAAAGGTTGTTCGACGAGCACATTACCTGGTCTAGATTGTTTTTCAATGCACACAAAGTCTAACCTATGCCGCACACTACATTTAGTTTGATTTGCTATAACTAAACAATCAACGATAAATTAGAATTTAAGTACAAGTAAAACCACGTTGTTTTCACTCACTATACAAAACTATACATTAACGCGAACAAAACGACACACTTCCACTGTAAACTGCGGTTCGGACGAAAGTGAAGCGAAACCGTGACCCTCAGATTAGGGAAGGTGACCTCGGCCGAACTTAACGGAAGTTCGATTTTCCCGCGAACTTCTTCGAATGAGATCGGTAATGCGAGAGATTATTCTGATCGTTGGCCACTCGTTCAAAGTCGGGTGTAGCCACACTCTCTCTTTCCCCAACTTTCCCGAAGGTTTCCCTGGACTCGGCCTTGGGAGAAACTACGCAAGGTCGAGTGGCGTTACTCGCGAGGCATTCCAACTTTAACGTAAATCAGCTAGTGTCGTTTCGCTACTGGCATAGATTTTGGCGTATGGATTTGATCTTTTTCGTGTAAATTTCATTTATTACTAATTAAATATTTACAGCATGGAGCAAAGGCTACATAACACCAGGCTTGTTTTACGAAAATTTGGTTGTAGGACTACAACCAAATTTTCGTAAGGGCAAACCTTACAAATACTGAACTTCATCACAACTAAATTACTTTCAAATATATTTAACAAACTAATCATTATTATTACTTCTATTTACAATATATATACAAACTGTTCAATGGTCCACCAGAAACTAATTGACGGAGCTTTATTAACCAGACGTTTCAATTAACTCAGTGACGGTTCAACAAATTTTAAATTCACAAACACGAAAAAATCCCCAAATTACGGCATTCAAACTAAAATGGTCAAATTTTAGTTCAAGCCTGCAACACCACAAATTTAACTTCATCATACAGCACAACACAACATAACTTCAGAACACAGGTTCGTTCAGAATACAGACTACACCAACCATAACGTTGGAACTACATCCGTATTTCGAGCTTACCGCAACTATTTCGTCTTTTGAGAGCACCACCATGGTTTTCCCTGGCATATACGTCTCTCTACTCAACTAAACGTAGACCCTAACATAAATTCACAAAACTGAAATTTTCCTAATCCCGAACTTTTATCGGACCGAAGGAAAATAACAGACAATAACACAGCATAACTCCACACAACAGTTTCATTATTGCTTCTTATGCCTAATTCATCATAAGCCATCAAGAAACATATAATGAACACTGTTAACCCCAAAATACCACTTTAATTCATGTTTCCAACACCGAAACTTTCAATCGGCAACTACGAAACACAAATAAAATGAAAATGTAACCCAACCCTATTAACCCGCAACATAACTCACCCACACATTGAACCTTCCCCGAGTAAACAACGAAACGTCAGTTGAGCAAAATGAAGTGTACGTGATGGTGCGAAAAGTGATCGTGGATTCGGTTTTTTTTTAATTTAGCTATTTACGGCAGTTTTAGCTGCCAAAATAAGTGAAATGTGTGATAAACCTGACCAAGCTGAACTAGATAATTTATATTTAATGGATTTACAGCTGGAACGGATGGATGCTTCGATGCAGAAACGCAGCTCTGAGGAACATTTTGTTTTAGTGGCGGCAGCCAGAGGATGCGATATGCAGGCAGCAGGAGGCTTCCTTGTTTTGAAGACGGACAATACCAATGGATGGAGTTGCTAAACAGGAGTGTTGACTTCCAGTTTAAGGTAAGTTAGTGAACAAATTTTAATAGTTATTCTTCTTTTTAGGTACTATCGGACGGGAAATAAGACAACCCATCCTCTCGTAGAAGGTGGAGGAGGGTTGTGCCAAAATTACGTAACGGACGGAAATTTATTCACAAATGTGCATCGCCTGAGTACATTTCTAAGAACGCTTCAAACACGTAAGAAATAAATAAATAAATAAATATATAGCATCTAATAAATAAATAAATAATTCAAAAATAAATGAATAACAAAAATAGATAAATCAAACAACTTTCTCTAATACATAATATAATAAATAAATAAACTATAAATAATAAATAAATAGCTTAAATAAATAATAAATAAATCATCTAATAAATTAATAAATAAATTAATATGGATATGTTAATAAATATGAAAATAAAGCATCTTTAAGGTGCGAATAATTAACACCATCAAAAGGATCCTCAATAAAGTCTTTAGCATTAAGTTTTACTAAATTAATTTAAGACTCGATGTGATCTACCACTAACATTTCTGACTAGAGAGAAACATACCCATCATCATGAAAAAATTTAATTGCGAAACGTACCATTACAATATTTCTAATTTTGAGGCTACATTCCTACGGGAAGATATCGATTTATAAAATAATAATCTTGGATTTTTCTAGACTGCAGATTCTTTTCTAAAGATCTGTTGCTCTGCCAGCTCGATTTACTCGGTTGTGCTCGTCATCGTCTACTCCTAAGAGCTAGTCCTCTGAGTCTTATGAACGGTCATCGTCTGAGAACCCTCGGTCTTCGACTCTCGCTTTATTACTTTCCATTTCTGGTACTCCTCATCAACGCTGCAATAGCTCCGAGTTTCTGATTTAAAGGTCATCGTCCTGGAGTAAACTCCAAGGACTCGCTCCGTCTTCTGGTCGAGAGGGTAGGCATTGGCAGAAACAACATCCTTCAGCAAAGCTCCTCCTACTAGAATAATCATTCATAACTATACCAGCACATATGAGAGGATTCTTCTTGGGGTCAAGCAAACGCTTCTCCACCAAGGAAGCACCCAGTAAATGAAGTTGTTGTGGGGCTGCATCTGTCCAAAATGGACAGAGCTAATCCTTCAAACGGCGGCAATAGTGTTTTAGGCAACCAGAGCAAAAGCATCATGGCGCAGTTGTTGCTACTCAATTAACTGAGAGCTACATAGCTTGCAAAGATTTATATTTCCGAGCGACCTGAACTGAAATGTCCAGGTGCATGGTCACTACTCAAACGCAAGGAGTAGTTACATAGCTTGTAAAACCATTTACGGTTTATATTTCCGAACAACCTAAACTGAAGTGTTGAGGTGCATGGTCACTACTCAAACGCAAGGAGTAGTTACATAGCTTGTATTGAAAAAAGTCATCATCAAGGGCTATCCTTAAGAAGCGTTCTACTGAACCATCTTCTTAAGGAACTTGCAATTAAATATTCCAAGTCTTTTCCCATTCGGAGCCTCTAGATCGTAGCAATGGGCTCCTACGACCCTTTTTACTACAGCCTGCACATATTTTGGAGCTAGCTTAGAGCAGACTCCTTTCCCTTTGTCCGATAGTTCCATGTTTTTCTTAAGGACTTTTTCTCCAACTGAATATGTTGGACAGTTGGAATTTGATCGCAGGTTGTAGTATGTCGCATGCTTTTTATAAGCCGCTTCTAGATTGCATCTGACTTCTTCGTACAGTTGCGTCCTTTTTTCGTCGCTAAGGGTACCATTCGTCGTGCCTGGAGAATCCCTTAAGTGACGATATTCCGCCCCATCTGAGACCATATTTCTCCCGAACATCAAAAAGTACGGGGTGTATCGGGTGGCCTCGTGTACTGAATTCCTTACAGCACATGCTATTTGTTGTAATGAATTGGACCATTCTTTGTGTTCCTTCTTTATGGTAGCTCGGATGGCCGTGGTTATCACACGATTTACTCGTTCTGAGTCATTGACTTGAGGATGATAGTTGGGAGTTCTCCAATGCGTTACCTTGTACCTCTCCAACAGGTTTTGGAACAATGAGGAAGTGAACTGAGTTCCGTTATCCGACAGAATCACTTCAGGGACACCAAAAAGCAGGAAGATAATGTTTTCCACAAATTGGACTAAGGATTCCGCTGTGGCCTGCCGGAAAGGTTGTACCAGTACAAATTTGCTGAACAGGTCCGTAACTACAAGTAAACACGTACTGCGGTTCCTTCCGGATGCTGGAAGCGGACCAACGTAATCCATGGCCAAAAATTGCCATGGATACTGTGCTATCTTTTTCTGTTCTGCCATAGGAGGTGTCGTGTTCTGGTTTGTGGCCTTGCTGGTCTGACACGTGAGGCACTTTTGGCAAAATTTCTTTACCTCGCTGCTCATTTGTGGCCAAAAATAGCGCTCCTTAACCGCCGCTAGAGTCTTTTCTGGTCCCAAATGTGCCTGACTGTGGATTCCATCGATTATACCATTTCGTTCAGCCTTTGGAGGATATCTTTTCCAGTTGAACCGGGAGTCTTCAACTTTTCCCTCGACCTTCACGTACTTCAAAATTTGTCCATCGACCACCCGGAAATCCGGATACCGAGCTGGACTTTTTTCAATCGTTGCTGCCAACTCTTGGTAGTCGTCGTCCACGGAAATGGCGTAAAGCGTCTCCACCGATCTCGACAGACAATCGGCTACGATATTATTCCGTCCCTTTCTGTATTCTAGTTCGATATCATACGATTGTATCTTCAAAGCCCACCGTAATAGCTTCGCATTACCTGACTCTACACCAATGGTAAAGAGCCACAATAGACTACGTGCATCGGTTACCACTTTAAACCGCGTTCCTTCAACGTAGTGTCGGAAATTCTGTATAGCCAACAAGACTCCCAGGCATTCTTTCTCTACGCTGGCATATTTGCGTTGGGTACTACTTAGTTTCTTACTAAAATATGCTATCACCTTTGATTGACCTTCGACATGTTGGATTAGGGCTGCTCCCACTGCGTTGTCCGATGCATCCGACTCTATCGTAAACGGCTGGCTGAAGTCCGGATTCCCAAGAATCGGTGCCGATACGAGCGCAGCCTTCAGGTCTCCGAAAGCCTTCTCCGCTTCCTCATTCCAGCTAAACTTCTTTTTCGCCTTCTTCAGTAAATCCGAGATCGGAGCGACAATCCGGCTATACTCTCGTATAAAACGTTGATAAAAACCGCCTAAGCCAAGCAGCCGTCGGATGTCTTTTACGTTCTTTGGCCGTGCGTAGTTCAGGATTGGTTCAATCCGGGAGTTATCTATCGATACCCCGTCTTCCGTTAACAAATACCCTAGGTACGAGACTCGCTTTCTACAAAACCTACTTTTGTCCAGGGAAATAGTTAAATTCGCGTTCGCTAACCGCTGTGCTACGATCTTCAGCAGCCGTACATGCTCGCTGAACGTCCGGGTCGCAATAACTATATCGTCTAAATAGACGAACACGTTCGGTTCTAAATCGAAACCGATTACACGATCCATTAGCCGACACATGGTGAACGGTGCGTTAGTTAGACCGAAGGGGCAGACTTTGAACCGAAACAAACCCTGGGGTGTTCGAAATGCCGTATAATCCCTGGATTCCTCTTTCAGAGGAATCTGAAAATACGCATCCTTTAAATCCACCACCGAATAGAATTTCGCCTTCCCCAAGCGATGAAAGATCTCCCCCATGTTCCTCATCGGGTAGGAGTCCTTTTTGGTCCAGGCGTTGATCTTGCGAGAGTCTAGGCAAACACGTAGCTTTCCGTTAGATTTCCTAACTGGAACAAGTGCGCTAGCCCACTCGCTTGAACATTCCTCGATAGCGTCCATCTGCTTGTACCGCTCAATCTCAGCTTCCATTTCTGCTTGTATAGCTGGAGAGCATCTATACAATGGTTGCCTTCTCGGTTTGGCTTCCTCCTTCAACACTATTTCATGCTCAATTAACGTGGTCCTGCCCAAACGGTTTTCCGTAATACATGGAAACATTTTGACTGCTGCCACTAGCTCTACACGCTCTTCAGGTAATAATTCATGCTCCGTCTCTACCGTTTCGGGGGTCGTCTTGGATGGTTCTGGCAATTCGAGTGCTGGAATATCCAAAGTGTCGTCCGGTTCTGTTCTTTTGATTTCTGGTAGCGTCTGTATTGGTAGCAATGCAAAGTCGATGATTTCTACCTCAGCATGCTCGACATTCACCATGGCTACCTGCTCGAAGCCATTCTCCCCTAGCATCATTGGCTGGATTCCAAACGCCTTCCAGAAGTTGTACCCCAGAATCATTTTCCGACAAATCTGTGGAACAACTAAAACCGGAATAACTTTCGTGATCCCGTTAAACTCGATCGGTAGCTGAACGAATCCCAGACACTCATGGACCGTCTTGTCCGCAGTAACTATTCGAAGTGGACTCTTTCGCATAGTCAGACCGTTCTTCGTAGCTATGTCGCTGATGCTGGTTACGCTGACACTTGCTCCGGAATCCAGTAAAGCGTCGTAGTCCGTTTCAAAGATGCGAACCATCACGTGAGGACACCTCTCCGTGTTCACGCTTATCTCGCAAATTCTCTCCTCAGAATCTTCATGTTGATTGGGACTGGGAACCTCCTTCTCTTGTGGAATGTTGTTGTTCCCTTCCCCACATTCCACGTCTAGTTTTCCGACGTGCCCTGACGATCTGCCCTGGGGTGATTTTGGCACGTTACGGATGTTTTTCCCGGTGAGCCACACAAGTAACAGAACAGCTTTTTGGGTTCCCTACAATCCCTCCACAAGTGCCCCGTTTTATTACAGTTCCAGCAAAGAGATGTAAAACTGTTCCTAGGGTCTTTTTGGTCAGTGTTAATCTGCCTTGAAGGTGGTTTCTGGCCATCTCTAGACCTTCTGTCCCTACCGAACTTATTGTCAACCGCATTCACCTCTTCTGAGTCCGAATACGAAGACAACGATCCCTGATTATCGTCGTCTGCCTCGATGTTGAGTATATTCGTCGATTTCGCCGTACCTTCTCTATGGTGTCTCAATGTCGGATCATTCACGTCTATACGATAAGCGTAATACTCGAGCATGCGTAGGTTCTCTACATCTCTGCACGCCAGCCTAGACCTGTAATGAGGCCGCATATTGTCCCACACTATCTCAAATAGTCTCTCTTGATCCAGAGGACAGCTTAGCAGCTTATTCAGACGCTCTACTTCCATCTTAAACGTTAAGAACGTCTCATTTCTTAGTTGTTTCCTCTCATAGATTTTCTGCCTGTTTCCTTGGTCTTTGTTGGGATTCCCGTACATATATCGGATTTTTCGCTCAAAATCCGCCCAACACGAGAACTCATCCGCATAACATAGGTACCAATCGTACGCCTCACCACGCAAGATGGTATGGATTCGTTGAAGAAGGATGTCGCCCGAAATCCGATCCATCGTAGCTAACCTGCGAATTTTATGTAGGAAATCTTCCAACGACCTCTGACGTGAATCTCCACTGAACGTTAAGTGCCATTTTTCCATTCGTCTATCTGCATTTATAATGTCCGTTTCGGCTATCCGATGTGGAGGTCGATCTGGCTGATAACCTCGCCTGTTTCTGCCTCCGTAGTCGTCTAACCTATCGATTGGATCAGGCCGATGACCCGGCGGTGGGTAATCTTCTCGGTTCCTGTCTCTGCCATCTTCTAATCGATTACTCGATCTGTTGCCAAAGCTGTCCAATCTATCGAACGAGTCAAGTTGATAGTCAGCTGGTGGATACATTTCTTCCTGCCTGTCTCCGCTATCTCTTAATTTATTATAAGGACGATGGGATGCCTGGTTAACGTGATCTCTGAACCTACTACCCCTTTGTTCACGTTGTCGATGATCAGTCTGGTACATTTCGTCTACTTTACGACCTCTGTCCTCTAACTGATTCCATAAGTGTTTTCTCGAGTCTGGAGAACGATCGTCATGCCATCTGTTGCCTTCGTCATAACCGCTTCCAGCCCCGTCAACCCAGCAGTGCTTGTAGCTCCCTGGACCTGGGCCGATCATGCATTTTGTTTCCTTGGGCTGCCTCAGTGGCTCCGAACGACGGTTGTCTTTCATCGGTTGTTGAAAAGCGGCTAACCCTTTTGGAGTGGCTTCTACCCTATTTTGCTGACATCCACCCCTGGGATCCATTGATTGCTCTCGCTGATTTTCGAGTTTCTTGTCCAAATTTTCTTCTGCTATCTTACAGACACGATACAACTCTCTCTCCAGCTGAACGATTCTCTTCCTCAGTTTTTCTGTTTCCTCCTCTTTTTCAGTCAGCGTGGTCTTTGGGATAACTCCTGAATTCTTCTTCACTTGTTTTTGCTGTTTTTCATGTTCCTCTTCTTGTGAACTCTCCCCTCCTACTGCTCCAGTTTCATCTTCTACCTCATTTTCTTGTTCTTCATGTTCCTTCTCATTTTCATCATCTGTCTTTGTCTGTCTTTCCTCTGATCCTCGCTTACTACCAAATCTGTTCAATAACTTCCTTATTTCTCCTCCAAGTCTATTACGCAATTGCTCTCCCCGTGGGTTTCGAGAAATACTGCGCTCGACCCTAAGAGCGTAATGCTTTAACCGTGACATGCATCTCTCATCATGTCCGCCTTCCAATTGCTCCGCTATATTCTCAATTTTGTTTGTAATATAATCAAATTCTTGATCGATTGTGCATTTTCCTCTATAAGTTTTCTCCTCCCTTACATCTTCATAAAAAAGTTTCCTCAGCAACCTCTGCTTTACATCCAAACCATCCTTAATATCTTCTTCCCTGCCCCTAATCATCAGCTCGTAATCAACCTCCTCATTTGTCAGGTAATCAGGACGCGGAAATTTGTAAGCCATCTCTAATAAAGTTATCTCACACTGTAAGTAACAAATACCAATAAATAGATTCTGAATTATCTGCAGAAAAGTTGAATATTTTTAATCAATCCGAAACCACAGCACCTCAAAAACGTAACACCACAAAACCTAAAAACTTCATCAAGAAACGGACTCCAAAGAACACATTAATCATTAACAATTTCCAGATCGATTTTTTTTTTACATTCAACTACACGACAAGTAAGAACACAATTTTAAATATTTGCTCCATACATAACTAAATCTACATAAGACCTTTTAGTTGGGCGCCAATTTGTAGCCGACACTGGCCGATCTAGGTTAAGCCTGCGGCTTAAGCGCCACTCCGGTAAAGGAGACCGCAGGCCACGTTGAGTTTGCCCGGATGAGACTGCCTCAGGGCGAGTCCAATTGAAAATCTTCATAGAAAGAAGAGATCGAGCCAGCTTGACTACTACCGAATTTGATCGAGTAGAAACCCCTATTGCGATACAGCATAATCTCTCACAATATCGAAATACTTCTAAAAAGCTCCCGGTGAGAGAATACACAAACCCTAAACGACGTTCCACGTCAAGTTCTCCTCATCGGTAGCTTCACTTAAATTCCGCCAGAGGCGCAGCCGCAGCAAAAGAGGTACGCAACATAACAGTCAAATTCCGACCACGCGGAAGACAACAACATAATTATACGGACCCGAAACAACGTAAAAATACTTTCTTCCTCTCATTCTAATATTTGATAGGACTGATCAACAACATAACATCGATTTCAAATCAAAACATTTATTTACAACGGAAAACGGTAAGTTGATTTTATTGTATTTAAACTAAAGCATGCTTTTTGCGGATTTGTTGTGATTGTTTGTATTTCTACTCCTCTTTATTCTACTTCTCTATACTTCTAGCCCTATACTTGTGTGCGTTCGGTACAACTACCTCCTATCTGTGCTGTGCTCTTTTCTGTCTTCTCAGTTAATCCCACGACGATGCAGCAAGCGGGAAACGACGAAGCTTGGCACCCGGGTGTCTATTATTAATGGGTTGGGTGGGCGTCCATATCTGACGATACGTGCGCACGATTTATTTGCCTACACCCAACCATTAAATCATTGGACTTGTCCACATATTAGCAAAATATGCTCTTCGACCTTATGGTCGGCAAAAAAGGTCCTCCGTGGCGCCCTCGCCGGACGCCACACTCAACAAAGAAATTGGAACGGACTCACCAGTTGGTTTTCGCTGCTGTTGTTTGCTGCGCTGCTGTTATCGGCAGCGACGATGATGTTCGACCGTTGGACGGCCAACGTTTTCCACGTGGGTGGACGGTGATCTCACCAACAATGGCAGTTGGTATCCACCAAGCCCCGATACGCGATGAGAAATTTGATCGCTTTCCACCGGACAAGGTGACGGTTGCCGGGATCTTTCGCCCCGGGAAAGCAGGTGATGTCGTCGGAAGTTGGATGTAGTCGTCGGCTGTTGAAATTAATATTAAGCACAAAGCACAAAGGTTGTTCGACGAGCACATTACCTGGTCTAGATTGTTTTTCAATGCACACAAAGTCTAACCTATGCCGCACACTACATTTAGTTTGATTTGCTATAACTAAACAATCAACGATAAATTAGAATTTAAGTACAAGTAAAACCACGTTGTTTTCACTCACTATACAAAACTATACATTAACGCGAACAAAACGACACACTTCCACTGTAAACTGCGGTTCGGACGAAAGTGAAGCGAAACCGTGACCCTCAGATTAGGGAAGGTGACCTCGGCCGAACTTAACGGAAGTTCGATTTTCCCGCGAACTTCTTCGAATGAGATCGGTAATGCGAGAGATTATTCTGATCGTTGGCCACTCGTTCAAAGTCGGGTGTAGCCACACTCTCTCTTTCCCCAACTTTCCCGAAGGTTTCCCTGGACTCGGCCTTGGGAGAAACTACGCAAGGTCGAGTGGCGTTACTCGCGAGGCATTCCAACTTTAACGTAAATCAGCTAGTGTCGTTTCGCTACTGGCATAGATTTTGGCGTATGGATTTGATCTTTTTCGTGTAAATTTCATTTATTACTAATTAAATATTTACAGCATGGAGCAAAGGCTACAAGTAGTTGCTTAAGTAGACGAAATCTACACACCCACAAAGTTTGATTGAAATCTGAGAGGGGACTGACAATTTCTTTGTTGAGTTAGCGTGAAATTCGTCTATAACCATAAGCCATACAGGGCTAGAACAAGAGTTAGTGCTCATGTCCGGATCACTAAAGGAAGATGGAGTATCCCTTAACATTTTTAGACAAGATGCTCCCAACGACCAATCATTTATAAATAACAATTCAACGGAACGTACGGTACAAGATGTCCACGGTTCATCCATTCATTGAATTCTGAAGCATTGTGTTTAAATCTTTGATTAAAACAGGCCCGATGTTTCTGAATCATCTTGCCCCTTAAATGCTGCCCAGTAGGCCTGACCGTTTTGATATATTTTGCGTATCTCTGATGTGCAACATATACCAAATAGACAAGAAAAATGATGGAGGTATATTTATTATTGTCCAAGATGATCGACTACGGAATTTGATGCGTCTGAGATCGAAGGCCCTCAGTAAATACTGTCGTACTCGTAACCCATCCACCAAACGATTATTTTCAACAGCGAGCAACGAATATCGCACTTTATAACCGCATTCTTTACAAGAGCTACACAAGGCGTGTGCAGGCTAATTTACGGCTTAATCTAAAGCAGTTCTGGTCATTCGTGAATACAAAACGAAACGAGGAGGGGCTACCAGTCGAAATTCACCTGGGTGATAGAATCGCCAGTAATTCCCTTGAGAAATGTAATCTTCTGGCAGAACATTTCAAAAGCATTTTCAATGACACTACGGCTTCGTTGTTCTTGCTGAAGCGGTGAGGGACACTAACAGTGATGCTTGCAATTTTTTGATTACCTCGGTTACAGTAGACCTAGTCGAATCCGCCATCAAGAAGCTGAAATTTTCTAATGCTGCTGGCCCTGACGGGATCCCCTCAAGCATCCTGAAGCGATGCTGTTCAGAGCTTACAACACCGATTTCGAAGCTGTTCAATATTTCATTACAGCAGGGGGAGTTCCCTAAGCGTTGGAAATCGTCATTCATGTTCCCGATCTACAAGAAAGGAGACAAGAGAAACGTCGAAAATTACCGAGGGATCACATCACTCAGTGCCTGCTCTAAAGTTTTTGAAATCATCATCAACGACGCATTATTCGCTAGCTGCAGAAATTACATTTCTCCTGACCAACACGGTTTTTATCCCAAGAGATCAGTTTCAACAAATCTAGCTCCGTTCATTTTTTTATGTCTTCGGAGTATGGAAGCTGGAGCGCAGGTGGACGTTGTATATACAGATCTTAAGGCTGCATTCGACCGGGTTGACCACTCTATACTGCTAGCTAAACTTGAAAAAACTCGGTGTATCCTCGGGTTTAACTCGTTGGTTCAAGTCCTATCCGGGAACTTTGTGTTAGAATCGGATCAGAGCAATCGGACTATTTTACAAACAGCTCCGGTGTTCCTCAACCCGAGCAAAGTAAAATATCAAATTGATAACATGTTCTATACGGGTATTACCCGGTTATCACTTTTGGATAACTGAATATGTTATCATTATGGTTGAATTAACAGCCAACATAACAAAAATGATAACGAACAATTGCTCGTTGGATATCACAAAAATAACTAATTTTGTTATCATTGATAATATCTTGATAACAAATTCTGTAAGCCATACAAATTCATTCCATAAATTTCAAATCATGTTATCATTTTGATATCAAAGCCTAACGCTGATAACTGAAATAGGATTAGGGATTAAAAGCACTATTTTTTATTGTATAAATGCGAATCATATTTAAAGTTTTGAACTAACCTTGCATCGTTAATAAATATATAGTGAATTTTTCATGATAACAACTGATAACAAAATTGATCAAGGCTGATAAGTAAATAAGTTATGCGATAACAACTGAATTAACAAAATGATATCTGAGATAACAAGACTTGTTATCTAGATGATATCGGGTTGTTATTCTACTTTGCTCGGGAAGGTAGCAACTTGGGACCATTGCTATTCTCGATTTTTGTGAATGAGGCCGGACTGGTCCTCCCAACTGGTTGCCGATCGTTCTACGCGGATGATGTGAAGATCTATGTGATTGTTCGTAGCTTCGCCGATTGCTTGCGGCTTCAGCTCCTAATCGATACTTTCGAAGAGTGGTGCTCAAGAAACTATCTCACGTTGAATGTACAAAAATGTAATATTATCACATTTCATCGCAAGCTGAAACCAGTGGCATTCAACTATACGATAAATCACCAACTTCTGCAACGTGTTGACAATGTTCGTGACCTAGGAATCACGCTGGACTGCGCCTTAACATTCAAGCTTTATTACTCGGGCATCGTTGCGAAAGCTAACAGACAACTCGGGTTCTCTTTCAAGATCGCTGACGAGTTTCGCGATCCTGCCTGTCTAAAAGCTCTATACTGCTCTCTAGTGCGATCGATCTTGGAATTCAGCTCGGTAGTATGGTGCCCGTATCAAGCAGTTTGGATAGCGAGGATTGAATCTGTTCAAAGGAAATTTGTTCGGTATGCCTTTCGTCACCTTCCTTCGAATGACCCAATGAACCTTCCGCCGTACGAAGATCGTTGTCAACTCCTGGGTCTTGAAACACTAGAACATAGGCGGACTATTATTCAGGCCGTGTTCGCAGCGAAAGTACTTATTGGTGATATCGACTCTCTAGGAATCTTAGCTGAATTCGAAATCTACGCACCCGAACGAGTTCTTCGGTCGAGGAGTTTCCTGCATCTTGGACCTCGTGCTGCGAACTACAGCTTGCATGACCCAATTTGGTTCATGTCTGGGCGTTTCAACGAGTTTTACGAGTTTTTCGACTTTAACTGTGCAGCGGAAACCTTTCGTCACCGTATTCAACGCAGACTCCTGAGAAGAACGAGGACTTCTACCTGATTCACGGACAACTCTATGCCATAGGAGGATAACTTTTTTTATGCTATAGACTTGATTAATGTTCGTTGTAATTGTATTGTATTGTTGTGATTCATGTATTTCGAAAATATATGGGTTTTTACGCCTTTTCTAGGCTTTTTCCCATCAGGCTTCATTTAGACACGTTAAGTCCGATGAAGAAAAACAAATTAAATAAATAAATGAACTGGCTGTGTTGGTGTTAGATTAGATTAAATTCGAGATTTTTCGTGTACTCATTAAGGGTGTCCCAGATCAAATTGCATCACGGAAAAAACGCTGTAGAAAATAATCTAGTTGACCGGTCCTTTTCAAACTTTCAGACAATAAAATAAAACCCATTAGAAAGCTTTTGGCATATTTATTTCATTCAATTTCAATACCACAACCGTACGCTCGCACCTTACGCTTAACTCCACTCATTAGGTTCTGTACAACATCTGGCTGCAGCTTCTTCTGTACGGAAACCCAATTTATGCCCTCCTCAGATTTGACCTCCTTGGAATGCTTCCGTAGTGCCTGCTTCATAATAGCCCAGTATTTTTCGATGGGCCTTAGTTCCGGTGCGTTGGAGGGGTTCATGGCCTTGGATACGAAAGTGACCCCGTTAGCTTCGTACCACTCCAGAAAAACATTTGAATAGTGGCACGAAGTTAGATCTGGCCAGAAGGTCGTAGGGCCCTCGGGTTGCTTCAACAGAGGAAGCAGACGCTTCTGTAGACAATCCTTGAGGTAGATCTCCCCGTTTACAGTCCCGGTAGTCACGAACGGCGCACTCCGTTTGCCACATGAGCAGATCGCTTGCCAAATCATGTACTTCTTGGTAATCTTTGAAAGTGTCTGCTTCCTTACTTCCTCCGGAACATCATAATTGTGCTGCCGGCGAATAACAGTAAAGTCTGTTCTATTTAGAATTTGGCCGCTCAAAATAGGTCATTTCTCCAAGGGAAAGTAAAGTACAAAAACGCTAAAGGTATCATTTTGTAGCATTTTTATTTAGCTTTAAGGAAAGAACACGACAAGAATTATTATTATTTTTTTTTTATTATAGTCACTTTAACACTCTTGGGTCATTCGTGACTTGTCCGGGGGTGAGATTTGAACTCGTGACTTTGGCGTGAGAGGTATGGATGTTAACCACTACGCCGGGGTCGCCCCCGACAAGAATTATTAACCTCATCTACCATCATTTGCCAGCACTTCTCCAAATCAGATGGTGTTTTGATGGTTTTGCCACATTTCTTCAATTTGCGCTTGATAATTGCCCAAAAAATTTCAATGAGTCTAAAATCTGGACAATTTGATGGATTGACACTTTTATCAATAAAATCGACATTATTCTGCTTATACCATTCTATGACATCACTGGTGTAATGGCAGCTGGCTAAGCCAGGCCAGAACTTTACGGGACCTTCGTGTGATTGAATGAACGGCAAAATTATGTTCTGGAGACACTCCTCCTTGTAAAGTTGTCCATTCATAGGGATGAAAACCGTTGTTTTCTTTCCGCGACTGCAGATGCCTTGCCAAATCATCAACTTGCGAGCGAATTTATCTGCAAAGACAAATTTAAATTTATCCGAAGCATCCCCCTTACGTTTAGCAAAGTAAAATTTTTGGCCCGGGATTTGTCCAAAGTCCATTTTTACGTAAGTTTCATCGTCCATCAAAATACGTCCGTTATACTTGGTCAGAACTTGCTCGTACAGCTTCCTTGCACGGTTTTTGGCAACCAGGTTTTGTTTCAGCGTCCTGTTGGGATGTTTGCTGGCATGGTACGACCGGAAACCTTCTCGCATACAGATTCACCGAACTGTACTGAGTGCCGCACTGAACCTTTTCGCCAAATCACGACCGGAGATCCCAGGATTCTCGTAGTTTTCGGTCATATGTTCCACTTCTACGTTTGTTTTGTTTTGCACGATCCAACGTTAGTGTGTCCCGGTAACGTTTACGCACGGGATTTACAGACGATTTTGGAAATTTGAGAGCCTTTGCAATCATTCCTCCTGACCACGTTGGATTTTGCACGTGAGTGTGCAGAATTTTTGCACATCTATCACGTTCCATCTTCGATAACTTTTGAACAAGTATATGAATCCTGATGAAATTTTCACTACTAAATAAACAGTCTTTCCGGATCAAAAGTTTGTCAATAGCTTCTTGCTACGACAACTAGAGGTGCTACAGTAATTAAAAAGAAGCGGCGAAATACTAACTGGAACAGACTTAAGTCCGCCTTTCGTAAGCATCTGGGTGTACAGTTTCCGGGCCCGTGGCTTTCCCATCGTGTTTTGCCGTTCGTCACGATTTGGAGCCTTCTGTACTTTGTATGTATGCAGTCCCTCCCGGCCATTGGCTCTCTGAACGAAAGACTTGGACAGATTCAACTGTTTTGGTCACATCCCTGACCGAAGCATTGGGACACCTTTCACGACTCGCTTGTGATCCTGGTCAATAATAGAACATCCATTCTGATCGCATTTCTCCTTCCGTTCGATGCCCAGAGTTTCGTAGTGACGTTTAATCACACGACTCACCGGTGACTGCACGATTCGGAGTTGTTTTCCGATGTCCCGATGAGCGAGTTGAGGTACTTGCGCAAAATCAATTCGTGACGTTGCTTTTCGGGTAACGTCAACTGTCGAAAAACTGACAGCGATAAAAATACAGTGTAAACAATACACTATTAACTACTTCTACCCAAATGTTCAAGAGAAAATAACCAATGGGTAATTTTCTACAGCGTTTTTTCCGTGGTGCAATTTGATGTGGGACACCCTTTAGCTAATATTGCAGACAGGCTATATTGGCACACACAATGTGTATTCAGGCAACTGATACTGATGTGCAAACAGCAGAATAGTGCCTCCCCCTTTTCCCATGGATGACATCGCATTACAAAGACGATTGGACATTGAGGGCTAATTCCTGTTAGTTCATCGCCAACCCGATACTTATTGCTTGAGGTAGATGTTGAGTCTGAAGAAGAGCCGGGGATATGAGGATTGGATTTGGTTTCCTGTAAATTTGTAAAAGCAGGGACAAGAGTTGGAACCCTTGATTCTAACCAAACTTACTGCCTCAGTTGTTACCGATGGCTTATGAGCTGCTACATCTACTTCTTTCGATGTTCAGGCTTCACCGATTTAAACCTTATCAATAAAGAAATTAAAACATCCTACAGCAAATCAAAAGAGTTCTTATTACAATGCCTTTTAAACAAAGGCACATATAAAAGGATTTAACTAAAATTAACAACAAAATACGGGCTAACATTTTTTTGAAACTGTCAAATTCGAGTTAGGCCCTTCTGACATGTGACTCCACAAACGATCTCTCGTGTGTAGTGTAGCGTAAAGAGACTGAATTGGGTAAAAAGGCGACATCTTATCCATTTGATAGGTCTTCTGCTCGATTGGAATAACTTTTCCTATGACTTTGACAGATCATGGATTGTAACAATTTTGACATGTCGTCTCTTTATAAATTCAGCCTCTTTAGTGTAGCGTAGTTGTCATCTGTAGTTTTAGCGTCCCTGATCGTATTTTTTTTAAATTCTTTATTCTTTCTTAACTTAGCCTATGGCCAGTTCATGTCCGGAGAAAGGAGAGGCCTCAGAGTGAGTAACCTCTAAATACATGGTATATTAACATTTTGTAAATAACTTGGGTTGCTCATTCGACAGCCATTACTCGTATTCATCGGACGTGTGCTCTTTCTGCTCTGCTTAACTTGGTGAAATATTGTAGCGAAAATGAGTGTAGTTCGTAAAAACACACTTGTTGTTGACTTCAGTGTCCTTCCAGTTCGTCCCAATGCGGGAAAAGTGCAAAAATTCTTCGAGAACAATATAAGGCTTCAATATTCGGACGTTAGATGCATTCAGTTTCATAACGTCCGAAATTGTGTTTTTATTGAGATGATAGGCAATGAAGTGGCCTTGCGCTATGAAAAGGCGCACAACTATAAACACGCGATTCTCTGTGCGAAGAGTGAGTTCAAAATCCCGATATATGTGGATTGTGAAGCAGTGACCGTTCGAGTGCATGACCTTCCTCTGGCATGGCCACAAGCCACTATTATGAACCACATGTCAAAGTACGGGACAGTGATTTCCAGTCGACATGAGAAATGGAAGCACTACTTTCCAGGATTCCTGAGCGGTGTTCGAGTTTTGAGAATGCGACTCGAAAGCACCATTCCATCGTACATCACGGTCGACAACGAAACAACGTTGGTAACGTACGACAAGCAACCAAAAACGTGTTGCCATTGTGGCCGAGCAGCACATCCCAAACAGAAATGTTTGGATGTAGCCACATCGAACAATAGCACCGCTCAAGCAGCTCCACCAACCGAGGGTGTATTCAGTATTGCTGATTTCCCGTCGATTGATATCGAACAAAAGCAGCCAACGACATCGGGTCAATCATCTCCTGCTTTCACCGGGTTCTCAGCAGAAGAACAACAGCGAAACACCGAGGATCATCACACTTCAAACGTTGAAAGCAACGACGAAAATTCTAGCACCAGCTCATCAAACGCAACAAAGGATCAAATTGAAAATACCAACAAACGCCGGCTGTCGAAACACAAGGAAAACGAAAAAAAGAAAGTTCGTGCTGATCAGTGCACCCAGAAGATTGGTCAGCAAACAGATCGTTTAGATGATAATAATGCAACTTATCAAATAGGGAATAATACGTTTTATTTGAAAAATAAAAGCGGGAAGGGTTCTAATTGTTAATAATGCTCATCGGCCCAAGCAATGCCTTATAGGCGAGGAAGCCTTATAAATAAACGCAAAAAAAAAAAAAACTTGGGTTGCTGACTCTTCAACTTATATGGAAACAATGAAAATATATAAAATAGTAAACAACAGAATACAAAATGATTTAAAACAAGCTACAAACGAATAATCCAAACAAAACAGAGCTCAGCTGGCATGGGTCCAATAGGGGAAATCCATCCAGCTGAGATATCCCGACGGTCGAAAGTAATTCCTGCTATACCAAGTGGTAGATTTTGGCTTCTTTTAAGAAGATTACTAGTGCTGCCGAGGCCGAAGTATCATTCCCGAGCAGATCGCTGATGCTGAAAGTTAGGCAGAGTGACTCCCGAAGATATTAGATCACCGGGCAGTTGCACAGGATGTGTTCGACGGTGTAGGGTACCCCGCAGATGATGCAGCCTCTGCGGAACGGCAGGCCACCATAGTTATAGTAGAGTTTGGTGTGTCGGTCCGAAGCATCGAAATCACGCGTTGATCCCTCAGGTTCTTCAGTTCGCTCCATGCTTTAGTTGACCCTTTGACTTTGCGGATGAAGGCAGTTCTGTTGCAGAACCACTCGGCCTCCCATGCCGCTCGAATGGTCCGCATGATCCACCGTCTGACGTCCTGTAGGGGTACCTTGTCGGTGAGTCTGGGACCCAAGGTCCTGGCTCCGGCAAGGTGATCAGCAGACTCGTTACCTGGCACTCCGTAGTGTCCGGGATTCAATGTGTAAACGGTGTTCGGTGGGGCGTACTTGATAATCGCCTGGATCCATGGGTGTTTTGGTGCTTCCGAGGTGATCGCATGAACGACGAGTGTGAGCCCGTTAAGATAAGTATCGGTTTGTTGGCTGGCGTCGTAGCGGCACAGAATATCGCTGCAGCCACGGACAAAAAAAAACCGAGCATTGTGGAGGAAGACTGCTGCTTTCTGCAATACCGTCTCCGAAAATCCCGATACCTACTCCGTTTATCGATCGGGAGCCATCGGTGTACCGGTGTACGTGGTCGGCATAGTTGGACCCAAGTAACTCGGCGGCCGATCTGCGCAGAATCACGGATGCATCCCCTGCTTTGAAGCGGTTCTTGATCCGATTGTCCAATTGGATTCGTGAAGAGTGCCATCTTTTCTCTCCATGCCAATGGACTTTGACCACTGGGGGGAGGTCGATGTCGGCGGCCAGGCGGAGGACTCTGTTCCCCTCGTCGACGAGAAAGATCCGTTCGGCCGATCAGTACGCCGAGAACGCGAACTATTTACCTGGTTGGAATGGCTTCGTCGTGGATCGTAATTGGGGTGCTATTGACTCGGTGATGAGACGGACATACGTGGCATCGGATACTCTTCCTGGCGGATAGCTGGAAACCCATCGAGTCGGTCCATTTGACAACGGCAGAGACTGCCGCTTGCGCTTGCCGTAGGGTTCGGATCTGTGTGGGACCGGTGGCCACAATCAGCACATCGTCGGCGAAAACAAATATGTTAATGCGCCCAGGTAGCCGGTCAAATACCCCGTTCATTGCCACCAGAAACAACGTGACTGCGATAACGGAGCCTTGAGGGACTCCGGTCTCCTCGCTGAAACATTTCAACCGCGTGTTTCCCACCAATACACGGAAAGACCGGTCGCTCAAGAAGTTTCGTATGAAATACATCATATGCCCTATTCAAGCCCCAGTTTGTAAGTTTTTCCAGGACGGCTGGCGTCCACGTCCGGTTGAAGGCCTTGGAGATGTCCAATGAGATGATTTCAACGTGGTGTTCCTGGTCGTAGGCTTCCTTGAGGACGTCCCCCAAAGTGGCAAAGTAGGTGGACGTACCGAAACCTTGTCGAAAGGCATGTTGTCGGTGGTCGAGCAAGCTGTTGGTCTCAAGGAACATCTTGAGTCGATGGTTCACCATCCGTTCGAATACCTTGGCCTTCGCGATGTGAGAACGATCGGCCGGAACTTAGATGTGCCCCTGTCTTTTTCGTTTGCCTTCAGGATGGGCACGACGAGACTCTCCTTCCACAGCGTCAGGTAGGTATCCGAGACCCGGAGTTGGTTGAGCATCTCGAGCATGCAACACTTGCCCTCAAGAGGCAGCTTTTTTAAAAGTGGATACCCGAGGAAATCGTCAGAGGACTGAAAGGCGTTGATACTTTCAAGGAAACCAGACCAACTGTTTAGCTTCGCACTTCTCACTTCTTTTCTGCATTGAATATGCAGTGCACGGTACCGGGTTAGTAGCTGTTCCCTGTTTGGGTCATCTCTCGGAGTTCGCCTGAGTTTCCGTAGAGCTTTCCGGCGGGCTTTTACGGCTTTTTTGGTGTCTTCGCTCCAGCAACGAAGCCCTTTTCGTCCAGGTAGGCTACTGGTCTTTGGTCTGGTACCGGATGCAGCATCTAACACCAACTTAGAAAAATCCGGGATGGTTAACGGATTGCGTTCGAGGAACAGGAACAGAATTGTCCCCTGATACTCATCCCAGTCAGCCTCGTTGTACCGCCAGCGACGTCTTTTACTGACTTCTGGGGCCGTGACTGATGAAAGCTGCATTTGGATGGGGTAGTGAGCACTTCCGTACAAATCCGCATTGGTGCACCACGTGACTTTTCCTGCTATGGAACGGCTGATCGAAGAGACGTCGGTAGCCGTGGCGTGACGCCCGTTGAAGAATGTTGGGTTTCCATGGTTGAGCACCGCCATGTCTTCCTGATCGAGTAGGTCCATTAGGATGCTTCTTCTAGGATCCGGACGAGGACAGCCCCAAGTTGGATGATGCCCACTGAGGTCTCCGACAAACATCCTTGGTTCGGGTATAGCTTGCTGAAAACGCCGGTGATTTTATTTGACAGATTTTGTAGCAACGTTCTTCCACATGCAAGGTATGCACAGGCAATCGCAATGTTTGCCGGCTTCTCCAATTGAATAGCAACTATGAGAAGATCAGTTCCCACATCAATCTCGTTAAAAGGTATGCTCCTTAGAACACCGATGGCTACGGAGTGGCGAAAATTGCTTCCTCTTTTGAGGGTGCAGGCGTATTTTCCGGTAAGCGAACGATCCATCTGGTCACCTTGTTAACTTCTTGGAGAGCTATCACCCAGGGTGGATTGCTGTGGCAAAGCATCTCCAAGTTAATGGAGGATAAAGTTGATGGGTACTGGTAGAACAGGAACGGGGTGTCCGCTGATGGTAACGTCCTCGGAGGGACAGCTCAAGTCTTCAAACTCGCTGATATCAAACAAGTGGGAGGCTTGCGTCTGACTAGAGTTGCTGCTTGACAGTTCGCTGTGTCCAGAATAAGAAAGATATAATAGCAGCGCATGCATACGATAACAAAATACCAAATTTTTGGAAGCACCTGCCGGAAAGTGAGATACTAGGTAAAATTATTCGAAATAATAGCAGTTTTTGACTAGATAATGTACACACAAATGTAAAATTTAAAATCCCAAAATTGAACTTGTATGAAAATCGGCCTGCGCTGCTATTATATCGAACAGAACTGTAAATGTTAACGTTACTGAACTTGATTGATAGAGTCAACACATTTTCAAAACGCCTTTTTTAAGTTTTGACGGCTCTCATAAAATCATGTATCTTCAATGAAATTTCAGTTTTATACAATAACGCTGCAAATGCTACGCGAAAAATTATTAATATGAGCTTGCTGCTTATTTTATTTGTCGCGTGGATTCTGGCAGATTTGCCAAACGGCTTAACATAAGTCCAATAAGTCTTAGATTCTCAAATGGTGTGAAATTCCTATATTCGGTTGAAAATTGCCATATAAACTATGATCTTATCTTTTTATAAAATATCAACTGAGCAATTCTAATAATGTTCCTGGACGAATGTCACTCTTGGTATTCAATTATTATCAAATCAGTGCAAACCTATCTTGGCTTTGGTTCAAAGTTCGTACTGTTTACCCTTTTGGAGGCTAGGGTTGAGAAGGCACTGCGACCCCAACAACACGTCAGAAAACAACCAAATAAACTCAACAAAATTGACAAGCTTGGACAAGTTAAAAGGTGTGGGATATTTCAGTTTCGTTATCGCAAACTCATTTCGGTACTGGGCACAATCAGGTAAATTTCAATTCCTGATTATTATTCTTTCTTTGGGCCTTTGTAATCTCAGACAGTAGTGAAGTTGGTGGGCAATAATGAAACAGATATGAAGAACAAGGTTGGTGTGAAGGTAAAACTTGCTTCAACAGAACTTGATGGAAGCTGGGAAAATGTGAGAAAGCAGCTGTGCCGTGTACTTACCGGAATGCATTGGGTCCTCTTCGCTAGCGGATGTTCCCGTCAGCCTACGTAGCAATTTATTATCCCTTGGAAAGACGCATCGGATGAAGAAGGCGGTAGATGAAAAGGGAATGGCATTAGTGGTTGTAGAAAGTGACCGTCTGAGGGCGAAAAATGCTTCGGATGTGTGATTTTCTTGGTTTTTTTTTTTCATTAACGGAACAATCGTAAATGTGAAACTTTTGCGAGAACGATAAATAACCATGCGCCTCCATGAAATTCCATAAGCACGTGATGCCGAATCGGTTTCGCATCCGAAGCGTTTTCCACTTGGGTTCTCTTATGTGTAAACAATTTCCTTATGCAAACAGTACTATCTTAAAAATAAAGAAAAAGCTCTGCTCTAAATGATCACTCCTGGTGTTGAATCACGGGGAACAAGCCAGTGAACGCAACAATCGGTTCTTGCTAATCGAATATTCTAGGATGATTGTATAATGCAAGTCTTTGTTTTTTTTTTTGGTTTCAAATGATTTTGGCACTCTTGGGGACAGTTTGGAACACACTTTCCTGATTCGGGTACTGGATGCTCCTTCTGCGCATATCAAATACAATTGTTTTGTTTCGTTCATATCTAGGATACAAAATTCATTCCTGTCTCTTGGCAGTCACCGAAATGAAAAGAAAAAAGTGGAACGCACTATGCTTGGCATAAAATATAATATAATATGGTATCATAAATCGGAAGTAAAGCTACATAGTAATTCGAAGAGCGAGTAAATGTAGGTATTCGATGATATATTTATATTCTGTTATGTGTGGGTGTAGATGCGTACGAAATCTAGAGAGCTAACATTTTCAACTACGTTCAAAACTGATGTCGAGCTTGAATATTTTCACAGCAAACAAATTGTGGGTGTGGGTGAGTGAGTGAGTGAGTGAGTGTGTGAGTGTGGGAGTTTTGTGATCCGGGAGGTGGGGCTCTAGGTGAAATAGATGAGTCGGTTCTAAACTGTGGGATACATTTCAAATCGAATGAAGCGGGATGAAAGTTTTCGGGAAGTCATGCAAATTGGCCGGGTTCATAGATGAAAAGCATAATGGTCTAGTTTATGGGTTTTATATTTTCCTTAACCCCGCCGGTTTCTACCCCCCCCCCCCCAACTAACGTTCGGGTTAGTTTTGTAATTTTCACTCCAATATATACCTACCAATTGGAAGTAAATTTACAAATGTTGTGTAGGCAAAGCCTTCAGAGTTCAGAGATATGTATCGTGTGTTGAGGGGAATGGGGGTTGACCTTTGGTACTGGTCGGCTATTACAGTCTAAACCATTCAAAAAGATAGTTTTAAATTATACGTGTTGTATCGAATTAATTAAATTTGACTATTCATGGCTTTGACATATCATTCATTAGTGGATCTTTTTGCTAGGAATCGAAGTTATTTGGTGTTACCTTGTCAATGACAATTTTTTCTTTGATCTTGTAAATCATTATCGCCTAATAATCAGTTAGGTTGTAGATCGATTATAATCGAGAAAATTCAACTCAAAATAGTTGCATGTCTTCGGATATGTTGTTTACTGGACTAAACTGGTGGAGCTCTGTTTGTTTTTCCGATTTTAATTTAGATAATCACGTGAATCATATCCAACAGAAGGTTGCTGTCCTTAGCAGTGTTGTCCGGTTCACATAGGCCAACAGTAAAATGGGTTTCATTAGTTTGAACTTCTCTCACAAGATAGTGATTTTCAGCCGTAGGTTGGTTCATCACTACTTCTTCTAAATGATATAATACAAGATCCAGGATATATGCAAGATTTATGACTTTGGCAATGTTGTTAAGTGGATCAAGATTTCTAGTATGGAGGACAGTACAGTTCAAAAATCTCCTACTAAGCAGCGCTAATGCTCGTGCACTCTCACCAAAGCCTTCATTTAAGATACCATATAAGATATTAACCAATAATTTCACGGGTGCCCTCTTTAGATTTTCGGTTTGCCTCAGGAGCGTACCCCAACTGGAACTGGTCCTGGAATGGGGTGGAATGCGAGCAGCCAGCGGCTGGGATTAGATGTGAAAGACTGCAGAACAGACAGCCATTAAAATCAAAACAACGCAGAACCTGCAAGAGGTTTTGCGGGTGGACAAGTCTCTCACACTTACAGGTACTCAACGGCGACAGAGCCGCAACATTTTGACATTGGAAACAATTAAAATAAATTACACGAGCACTTGACGTAGGAAACTAAATCCGGAAAACTTTGAGATTTGGGCGTAATTGCTTTTGTAAACAAACACGTCATTCACCGATTTCGCGCCAATAAAAGAACAATCTCGCGAACAAACTATGCCAAATGGTAGAGGAACCTTTAATTCGCGAGAAATCGTCAAAGGACGTGTTTGTTTACAAAAGCAATTACGCCCTAATCTCAAAGTTCTCCGGAAATGTAAACTAACTGAGTTCTCCAAATTGTAGAACTGTCATTTTCATTTGATGAAAGGGACCGTGAAAGAGGACACGACTGTTCATCTTTTTGTATTTCAATTCACATCTCAGCATTCTTCTTTGGTAGCACTCGAAACCTACACCGCTCTCTTATATAGCTGGTTGGCTGCAGTCATGCCAAAAAATGGTTGGTACAGTATATTGATGTCTCGGGGTAGGACTGCATGCTCGTGATTAATTGATTCTTTGATTAATTGATTTTCTGATTTACTCGATGTTTGACGTTCACCAATTTTTGGAACATATAAAGTTGAAAATAAATAGCTTTACCTATTGAAATCGATACGTAGAGAAAATTCCGATCGATTGATGCAAAAATATTGAAAATGTATCATGAAATAGGTGAGTTATAATCGATCAAGCCCTGACCACCTTTTGTTACGTGTTCATTTTTCGTAAAATGTACCCCCATATATAAAGCACAGACGTAGTCCTATTTCAACATCATGATCCGGTCCTACTACCTCTGCACGTCGTTTGAAGCATATTCAACGAAGCGTATCCGTAGTTTGCCAGCTGGTTGGACCAAATTTCGATGAACGCAGGGCGCATATGGTCTCCCAAGTGGAAATCAATCAGGTCCGAAAGGAGCACGGCCAATGAGATTACTCAGAGAGAAAGAGAGTCTCTTCTACTTAGTGGTATGGATACATTTCTAAAAATCGCAGGAACTCAGCGCTGAGTACCTGCAATTTTTAGACATTTCTCATACAACTGAGTAGACTCTCTCTCTGAGTTCTTCTCATTGGCCGTGAGGAGAAGAGAATACTACCAACCGGTGGAAACTAATGATTTTAAATTGGCTCACGCTGGACTAGTCTATCGGTCCCAAGTACATCGATGAATGTACCACACAGGCATGGAAAATCATTTGCATTCATTTCATACATTCATTTACATTCATTTGCCTCTACCTTTTTTCATCAACAGCATTCCGCAAAATGATGTATGGAGCTTTTGTAGGTTTTGTTATTAGCTATAACTTTTGCTCATAACTCAAATCTTTATCTCTTATGCATCACGAACTAGAGCGGGCAGAACTTGTTACTGTTTTTCAGTGAATGTAAAATACATTCACTGAAAAACAGTAGTGGCTTCTATTCGCTCTGGTTCGTCATGCATAAGAGATACGAATTTGACTTGTTAACAAAATTTGTAGTTAATAACAAAACCTACAAAAGCTTTATACATCATTTTGCGGAATGCTGTTCAAGAAAAAAGTTAGAGGCAAATGAATGTAAATGATTGCACGAAATGAATGCAAATGATTTTCCATGCCTGGTACCACATTCTAATCGAAATTCTAGTACTACACTATGTTTGTTTTGATTCGCTATAAAAGTTCGGACGTTCTGGTCTTAGAGTTACCTCTATGATACTACCATAGAGGTAACTCTAAGACTAGTAGGTTCCGAAGAAATGTGCTCAACTTTTTGGCTCAGCTCTGGTACTATCTTCGGTCCCAAGCTATTCGATTAACCCCACATTCATTCATAGCGAATCAAAACAAACATTGTGTAGTAATAGAATTTCGACTAGAATGGGGGATGTTAATCGATTTGCTTGGGACCAATAGGCTAGTCAAGTAGTGAGCCAATTTAAAATCGATAGTTTCGTATTGATTGTTGATACTACGGAGAAGGAGCAGCATAGCAAGCGATGTGTCGAGGTGAAGTTGGGCAAGGTTCATCTAGAGGTGGAGCCACATTTACCAAAATTTAGTTTACCAAATGGTCAAAGCAGTGGAACATTTCCGTTCCCATTGTCGCGCTACATAACATCGAAAGTGCAGTACTCCGTCAACTTGACGGATGCTGTTATGGTTATTAACTGCTCGAAACGTTCTCCAACTGCATCTGGATCATAGTATACAGTGCGGAAGTAGTGATTGCTAGGAGTCGGGAATTCCAACAAACTCCAGAAAGGCGTGAAATACCATGGAAAAGAAGGTTGAAACGAGGGTGGGCAAAACGGCTCATATTACTGAGCGGATCTGACCAGTTCAGCTGAGTAAGGTGAGCCGTTTCTGTAGACCAGTTCTTCAGCTCAATTTAAAATTAATGGCATATTGGCAAACTTAAAATCAGAATACTCGCCAAATAAACCTGGTAATTGAGCAGGTAATATGCATGTAGAACCTGAAATTAATACATTAGAAGCAAAAAGTGTCTACTACAAAGTTGTTCCTTACAGTTAAGCCCTCACTTTGGTGTCAATTAATACTAGGGTGTGGTTCTTATTGTCATTGAAATCAATAATTTAACTTTTTATTATTTGGCGTTCTTGGGCCTATCATCTTTAAAAGACTTTTGAAATTTCACGAGACGCATGTTTTGTTAAAAAATGAAAACATTGTCTGTATCTATTTTTTATAAATAAATTAAACAATTAATTAATTAATTTATCTTTATTAGGGAGGCTTTCAGCCTGGGGCTGGTTCGCCTCCAAATAAAATATGCTGAAAAATTAACAAAGTCAATTTGATTTTATAGAAGTTAAGAATATACAATATCTCAAATTTTTTGATATTATGTCGACCAAAAAATGTACGCCCTTTCAAATTTCGTCAAAGATACTTTTTTATGTTTGCCCGAATCAGCGAGATTAACATTTGAATGGCGCGTATTTTCATAAGATCAACATCAACATTAATCAACAAAATATATCGACAAGCTTTGCGTGGCAAAAATTTCGTAGTCAGATGTTCTAAAAGTTATCTGGAGACTGTTTTGTTGACAAATTCGAAATAATAAAACAAAACAAAAAAACTGTTATTTTTAGAGGCACCCTAAATTGATTGAGGAAAATTGCTCTAAATTGATCAATTCAACAGATAACGTATTTTTTTTTCGCCAAAGTTGCTTGAAATTAGCTGAGCTATAACTTTGTTCTAAAAAAATAAATATAGACATCAATTATAAGAACCACCCTAGTATTAATTGACACCAAAATTCTTCTAATGTTTAAATTTCAGGGTCTAAATGTATCTTTCCTGCCAGATTCCCATTCTGGAGTACACAGTATTTATTCCTTGATTTGTTTTCCGTTCGTCTTGTTTTCCGTGCTGAGTACCAATGCTACCGACGTCAGGGAGGCAGCTCCCACACCAGGACCCTACCCATCAACTCATGGACCGAAGGCCAACGGCTTTACTTTCCTCGTAATAAGCGATTTTAGCCTCAGAAAATCCCGACGGTTTCAACTGGGATTGAACCCAGGCCTCTTCGAGTGAGATTCAGTACACAGTAGTGGAGTTAAGTTTTATGCTTCATTTAATATAGTCAAAATATTTTAATAGTGTAAGCCTTTGAATCCTAAGCTTACTCCGTTGATGCACTTTTCAAAAAATGTATTGCTCAAAAAGTAAATAATTGCAGTTCCAGATTAAGTCCAGCACAACAGCTCAGCTCCGGAGCCGAATCGCTGAGCTGAACTAAGAGCTGTTTTCAATGGGAGCGAGAGTGAACAAGGTTTCCCGCTCATTTTTTCCTAGATACGTTCAGCTCATCAGACCGGTTCAGCACAGCTGATCGGATCTTTTCTATTTACTATGAAGGATTCCCGCTATTTTTCGTTTTCTAGGACCCGTTCAGCTCATTGGATTTTTTCGATTCCTCCACGCTACTGGGGACTATGGAAACGGGGAAGACACATGAAAGTGGTTCTGATGGAAGTTAGCTGATTAGCATGACTTTAGTGAATAGGATATTTTGAACAGTTCGTGAGTGGATTGCGAGTAGGATCGACGGATCCAGACTAAACTAGCTGCTATTGGTAGGCTGATCATGTTCAGGTATGGTGGAAGATTGTCAAGATTTTGACATCGGGAAGCTGCTATCATGGAAACTACTGGGCATCGCTGACTGACGGAGAAAATTTGACACACTTTTTGCCCAGTTGTTGACATCTGTCGGAAATCACGCAAAAACTGCATTCCGTTAGTTATTAACAAAGAACAGTGCAGTCCACAATCCCAGAAATTCCTTTCACAAACTAGAGTACCTGACAATGCAAAACATGTCTGGTATCTCTATATGTGCATTAAGATTAACATCCGAAGTTCCTTCTTTTTTACATATTGTGCACAAAAAATACTTTCTGAGCACCGCGCCTAACCGGATTTCTCGCCATTTTTATGTATGGGGCAGGACTTAGAAAGTATTTTTTTGTGTTGAGCATGTAAAAAAGGAGGGACTTCGAATGTTAATCTACATGTATATAAAGAGACACTGAGGCAAATAGACTTAAGAATTTCATAAGGCTCGAATTATGAGCGGCAGTCCGTCCATTTCGATCGGATTCAAATTTAACCTTGACGCTGACGTTAAAGCAGCATTCCGGATCCCGTTTTAGATTGAATCCACGTAATGTCATCATCATAACCGGATGCTCAACGATGACGAGAAAGCCTCCTCGAAAGGGAAGTAAACCCGTTGGTCCTCGGTACATCATCGGCAGGGTCCAGGTGTGGGAGCTGCCTCCCTGGCGTCGGCAGCATTGGTACTGACGGAACACTGGTACATTAGAAATGACGAGAAAGCATTCTACGAGCACGTCAGCCACGAAAACCACATCCCAGGATGGCGGAGTGTTTTGAATAGGTGAGTCTCAGCTGCTGATAGGGAAGGAGCGCTCCTCTATCCGGAGCCCGTGCGTCTGTTTTCCATGTTAGGACCGGCTGATCATCGTCTTCGTGCCAACTGTGCACCATGGCCTTCCAGTGATACAGGGCGTTGGAGAAGTCCCTGGCAAAGTGAGTGGAACGACATCCTTAGCAATAGACAAAAAGCATACGAAAAGAGCATACGTGGCTGCAAAGACCTCACATTGACTACGAAATTCAAAATTGATCATGTTGTCGTGAAGTTCCTGCAATGTAATGTATGATCGGTCAATGGAACTTAATGCTCCGTATCAGCGATGGGAAAACCGTGTTACGCTCGAGAACGCTTTGAATTTGGAGGAGAATATTTCATGGTCATTCATTCAGTCCTCCGAGGGCTACTAAGCTTGAGTAAGTGAGGGCTAACACGCTAACTTCAGCTTTCTCATCGGATGAGTCGATCGTACTCACTTTCGTCCGATGTATTGAGTCAAAAACTGAGTAAACGAGAAATGTCAAAATGAGTAAAAGCCACTAAGTCAGCAAAATCCTGGACTCAGAAAAAATGCCAGCCATGTCGGAGGAAACGTCCTAGGAAATTTTACTCAAAACCGGCGGAAATGCCTTCAGGTAAGTTTGATTTGCTTAGGAAAACGATGTTGAACCATTTTCTGCTCCCCGGTAGAATGAATTCAGAGCATGCAATTTTCATTTCCTTGCAACTGAAAATATCGCTGAGTGAATTTAAATCAGTCAACATGAGAACATAGTTTACTCAAAAGTGAGTCAACATAAGGCTACTTATTTTTGAGTAGCCCTACTTGCAGCTGAGATGAGTACATTCGACTCAATTTTGAGTTGACCAGAATAAGCGTGCAGCGAAGCTTAGCTGCTAGCTACCGGAAAGATCGCAGCTTATAGATGAATTTAACAGGCATGATGGAGCCTTACTCGCGAGTTAGAAATGAGTCGAGCGTAGCCTTTTTCCGAGGAGTAGATTGCCTATTGGCGTCTTGCCGTAAAAGCTCAACGCAGATGTCGCCACTGCATGATGATGATAATGTTGACAGACTGCATATAAAATTCGTGAAAATTTGCGTTAAATCATAATTTTCATCAAGCCTGTGTAAAATCCTTCTAATATAACATTCGAATTGAAGAAGAAAATGTTTTTACGATCAGACTGATGTGCATCTTTGAATTTTCCAGTTGAACTTTCATAAGATATATTCATTTTATTTCGCGGCTCCATCAATGCTGCATCGTAAATATGATGTAAACAGAAGTAAATTGCTCAATTACTCAAAATAAAGATGATTTGTCATCTTGTTATCACTTTGAAAACCATATTGCACCATTTTATAATATGGTGCGTGTTGAGTAAAGCAAGCTCCGTTGCGTTTTCCGTCGAAAATTGTGAGTACCAATATATTTGCTTAGAAAAGGCCAAAATGAACATTTATTGAATATTGGCGTCCTATACAACCAATTCTCCATTACCACCAGCATGATACAACCTTTCCTAAGTAAATTCACTTAATTTCCACTTTCATCTTAGTGGAAATCGCACATATTCACAATTTTCCGAAAAATGCAGCTGCGCAGGAGGTAACCTCTCGCTGTGGGTGCAAACTTGTTATGCATTATTTTTCATGAAAACATCTCCGAGCCATACCGAAATAATAACAATTAGTTTTCAAACACGTTTTCTTACACGATGCAAGCAAAAGTTTCCACAGGAAATTATTAGTTTTTCTTTATGGACCGATTTGCCCCAAAAATCGTCTGTTTTACTTGGAAAATTTGGAAACTATCCTCCTTCTAGTAGTTCTCACTTCGAAATGTAGTTGACGAAAGTTTGGAAAAGTTTCACTGCAAGACGCCAATCTGCTGGTCGACCGTCACTTAAATGCATCAATTAATCATGTTTTGTTGTTTTTGATATCATCCACATACAGAGGGCCAGTCACTTTCGAATGTATGGGAATGGTAGGAAACCATTTGGAAATGCATGAAAATTTTCAGTTTTTATTCATTATCGTCTTTATGGGCAGTTTAAGATGCACAAAAATTGCACGAGTACATTACTATGGTGATAAGGTAAACACTCGTTTATTTGTTTCCTTCCGTGAAAGCATGTTTAGTCACAAATCGTGGATTTTCTGATATTCTCCATACTGCAAAAAAGATTTTCCTACCACTGAAGGGGCGACATCTCTCGGATCTACAGTAGAGCTACTACTCACATCGTATAATTAATTGAGTAATAGTGTCTATCATCAAATTCGACTGATGTCGCCCCACCAGTGGTGGCTAAACCAGTTTTGCGGTGAAGAGATTTTCAAAAAACCGTCGGTGTCTCTTCAAACCTTGCTTCTAGCGGAGAGAAAATTTCAACATTTCGTTTTTTTTTTAGTAGTAGTGACATTATGTAGAAATAATATATTGGATAAACTGCGCCATTTCTGATATTTTTAATTTAAAGTGAATTTCGCCATACATTCTCAAGTCGATTTTCTACCAGCCCATACGATTGAAGGCTGCTCGCCCTCTGGTTGTGATTGCTGTCAGAAGCAGCATGAAACACATACTTGATGGCCATTAGATTTAATGGGTAATATAAAATAAGTAATCCCGGACATGCAGCGGGAGCTATCTAAGGATGTGGTGGGACTTCGACAATATCCGAAAACAGTCTCCTTCAAACGAGTTGGTACCATTATAAGTAGCTGAATTCACTTAGCCTCAACGAGCATCTGTCCACCATGTAGGTATGGCTCAAACAGCGTCTAACAGGCATCCGGTGGCTGAATAAGAAATGCTTATCTCCTGATGCTACATCTAACATGGCAGCCCCATCGCGGAGATTGGAGTCCTTAGGCCAACCTATACGGAAATCCTAACCGATACAAAAACCAACAACGACAGAAGCCTTTCACGGTGGCCCGATGGGCCACTGCCGAATACTTGAGTGCGTGATTCATACAACTCTCTTTGGTTTTGTCTCTGTATCCACTCAGTGCAGACGCTCAACAGAAACGGGCATGGCTTCAAGGAACGCAGAATACGAGGAAGTTAATATCTGTAGAGAGAGTAAGCAGCAACATCGGCATGACAATGGGCCTGGATTAGTCCCGATAACTACGAAGTCTACGAAGGAGAGATTATTAGGAACATGGCTCGTGACGAATTGTTAAAGTAGGTATCTTGATTTTTGATAGTTCATCAGCATTTATGAGATTGAGTTTAATGATTTTTGCTTTACACCCGAATGCAACCGAAACTTCCATAACGGCTTGAAGCAGTCCCTTCGCGTCTGCCATCGGTGAAGATCAAAAAGAGATAGCATACAATGCTTTCTCTTTCTAAGAAAACGATGTGCAATGGAATCATTTTTGTGTCGAGTCAACTCTCAGCTTGATTTTTGCACGTTGTGAATAGTCTCGCAATATCAAAGGAGCTTGTAAAATCAATATCAAGCATGATGTTTTGTTCCAATATCACGCGTGATATTGCGAGCGCATGAGAGCGGAAAAATATCATTTGATTTCTGATTTTGCCAACACTGATCTCGGGGATCATGTACCGGAGAGTGAACTCATCTTCCATTCCCTTATTGACCTTTAATTTTGGATTAGTAAAGTGGAGCAGAACTGACCTAGAAGACCTTGAGAGGAGATTGCGTAGTGTTATACAAGAAGTTGGGATGCACCATCCTCAATTGACTCTGGAGAGGCTCACCTTACCATGGGAAGAAGGTCGCATCGGCTTGGTTGAAAGCCATGCATTGTGCGTTGACTAGGTGCATGCGTCAACTGGGCAGTACATGAATTTCTTCTTGGCTTGTCCGTCAACCAGTTGAGCTACAATTTCTTGACTGTCCGTCAACCAGTTGAGCTGATTTGTTGCATGCAATTAGTGTTAACAGCCTGGATAGCATTATGCCTACGAGGAAATCGAAAATCATTGACCATATTGTGACAGGCTGTCCAGACAAAGAAGAATACTAAGATGAAACAGTCGGAAACTTTCTATTTTAGTGTCCTCTTTCACGGTCCTTTTCATCACGGTATGCAAGGTAATTTTGTGGCTTTGCTGATGAAATTTTGCGCTCTTTTTTATTAAAGCAATCACACCAAAATCAGAGATGTCCCATTTTTTAATTACTCGATTAGCAACTATAGACTGTTCCAGAAAGTATAAGCACACCTTATTTTAACGGTCACTTTGAATGTAATGAAATATTTCAACATGTTTTAGCTGCATCCTTTTGTTTGCTCATTTCTAAATGACATAGCATCAAAAAAGTGCTCAGTTTTGTGTTTCCTGTCAAAATGGGTGGAACAACGAAAAAGTATCGTGCACAAATGGTGCACTGTGAGCGAACTCTCCTTGAGAAAATTGGCCAAGGAAGAGGGTGTAAGCGTCGGAGCGGTACGAACTGCGACTAAAAAATATAGAGAACAGTGTACGTTTGAAGATGCGCCGAAGAGTGGCCGGAAATCCGGTCCTGTAAGTACGGATATCGATAAAAAGAACAGGGATGCCTACAAACGAAAACCAGCGACTTCCGTTCGGGATGTTGCGAAAAAACTAGGGACCTCGTCGAGTAACGACATGCGTGCCAAAGAAAGACTTGGGCTAAAAACATACCGGAAGCAGAAAAACCCAAAATGAACCCAAAACAGGCCGCGTCCGTGAAACTATGGGTCCACAAACTCTACGATTCGTTATTGTGTCGAAATTCTGGGTGTATAATAATGGACGACGAAACGTATGTTACAAAACGCTTTCCGGACCACAATTCTATACTGTAAGCGAAGGCAAGGACATCCCCAAAACGGAGAAGGCAATTTTTACCGAAAAATTCGGTAAGCAGGTTATGGTTTGGCGGGTAATATGTGAGTGTGGTAAAACATCTAGTCCGTACATTACAACGGAGACGATGAACACTCAGAAATACGTTAAGGAATGTCTCCAGAAGCGATTGTTGCCGATGATCAGGCAGCACGAAGGTCAAGTAGTATTTTGGCCTGATTTGGCGTCATGTCATTACGCAAAGGACACTTTGGAATGGTACAAAAGTCAAAATGTATGTTTCGTGCCGAAAGACATGAATCCGCCGAACTGCCCGGAGGCACGGCTAATCGAGACTTTTTCGGCTTTAACCAAAGCAAAGCTTCGAAAATTAATAAAACCAGCGGACGACATCCAAAAATTCAAAAAAGATTGACCAAATGTGGTCAAAATGGTGAGAAGTACCACTGTGCAGAAGCTAATGGGTCATGTTCGAGGAAAAGTTAGGAGTCTTGGCTATGATTAAATACGTTGATTAAACGAGAGTAAAATATCATTTGAAATACAAATACAAATATGATTTGCCAAATAAAATTATTAAAACTTAACAAAACATGACTTTTTTGTTATTTTGAAAGTGTGCTTATACTTTCTGGAACAGTCTATAATCGATTATTTTTTTATTCGCTGATCTGTCATTTCTCCACCAATGAGAGTGCAGCACATGTTTCAAACGATGGGTGATGATCCTCTGGAGCAGTTAATGCTTATGTCGGCATGATATAACCGATTGCAAATATTTTACTTATCGGTTCGTTAATGGATTAATCGATTATTCGAATGAAAATCGGCCATCACTAGATGAATGTGAAACGTCATTTCAAATATAAGGACCGTATATAAATAATGATACAATTTGAAATGGACCGGGTCTAATCACAAATTACGTCCCCATGGTAACCGATATAAACAGTGCAGACCGGTTGGTCCAGGTTTCACCGACGCAGCTTTCATCGAACGATACAAAAGAGTATAAGCGACAGAGTGGAAACTAACGATTTTAAATTAACTCACTACTTGACTAGCCCATTGGTCTCAAGCAAATCGATTAACGTACCCCATTCTAGTCAAAATTCTAGTACTACACAATGTTTGTTTTGATTCGCTATGAAAGTTTGACAGACAAAATGAGGGGTTAGTTGATTTTCCTATGTTTCGAGGGGTGAATAGATTAGCTTGGGACCGAAGAGAGTACCAGAGCTGAGCCAAAAAGTTAAGAACGTTTCTTCGGTTCCTACTGGTCTTAGAGTTACCTCTATGGTATAAGATCGTGCACCAACAGTTGGTACAGTTGTGTGGCTTTTTGGAACAATTTGTGCCAAAACAGCTTTACCGCATCGATCCTGTCCTGGATGCGGACGGCATTAGGCCAACTTGGACCGTATCATCGGTTATTTTCATCCACTACAACGATTAAGTTGTCAGCATTGATTAAACCGTTTCACTGAATTGTTGTTGAAGCAATTTTGGACATTCGTGGAAGTCCTGCCGTACTATTTAGTCTTGGCAAACGGCATCGTGCCGAAGAATCGGTTGAAAGCTATGAAGATACTGATCCTGGACATGAAATAAGCTATTCAGCAGGACCCATGGCTATAGGATCAATGGCTATCCAGCATGTCTGGACATTTGGCCGAATTACACTTGGTCGAATTGAGAAGATTTGAACTGGGAATTTGAGAAATATAAACATTTTATTATTCCGCCGGTCGTGTAGTGGTAAGCGTGACTGCTTCCGACCTCAATAGGTCTGTGTTCAATCCCAGCTGAGGTTTTTGGCATTTTTCTGAGGCATAAACATCTCAGGTCACGTCTGAAGGGAAGTAAAGCCGTTGGTCCCGGCCCATGTGATATTCTACGCAGGTGTGGAAGCTACCTCCCTGGCTATTCGAGTTCCGTCAATAGATGGCAATCGATGTCCGTCGGTGATCGGCATTCGCTTGCGGAATAGAGATCGACATTAAATAAAGGAATTAAGAAGAAGAGGAGGAACTCGTTTTTTTTCTCAGTTACCGTGGGGACGTACTTTTTGATTAGTCCCGGTCTCTTCAAATAGTCTCCTTACTTATGATGACCCTTACATTTGGATGTCAAAATGACGTTCCACATACAGGGTGAGGAAAAATTATCCGTGTTTTTTCTCTCAGTGTATAGCTCGAATTTGACAAATGCTGAAAGGGGCACACCTCTGCCAATTGGGACCTGGATACTTAATAAACAAACGCTTGTAGTTTCTTTTGAATCGGTTCACGTGTATTGCCGTAATGAAGTCCAGTCCACTACGAAGTGCGGTAATTAAGCTTTATTATAAACAAGGAATTCGTCCGACACGTATTGCAAAAACATTGCAAATGCCCTCGCAAACAGTTCGGGATGCTATAAAACGGTACCATGAACTCGGAAATTTGGAGGACCGTTCAGGAAGAGGCAGAAAAAGAAGTGCGAGGACCTCTCAGAACCGGAACATACTTCGTCTTAGGATTAATCGAGATTCTAGGCGGTCTATCCGAAAAATGGCGGAATCATTGAAAATCGACCCAAAGTCAGTACGAGCTATTCTACGCAAGGATTTAGGATTGTATTCTTACAAATTTTCGAAGAACCATTGCCAAAAATCCAAGATTTTGTTGAAGGATTTCGACAATGGACGGCATCGCACGATTATATTCACCGATGAGAAGATTTTCACTCTTGAGCAATACCACAACCACCAAAATGATCGCCAGCTATTTCCAAAGGGTTCTTCTAAACGTACGAATGTTGTTAGAACATATCATCCAGCTTCGGTGATGGTTTGGTCGGGAATTACGGCTTCCGGTAAAACTCCCTTAGTATTTATCGAAAAAGGCGTCAAAATCAACATCTACCAGAAGATGCTGACGGACACAGTTGCACCAACCGGTGGAAACTAACGATTTTAAATTGGCTCACTACTTGACTAGCCTATTGGTCCCAAGCAAATCGATTAACGCACCCCATTCTAATCGAAGTTCTAGTACTACACTATGTTTGTTTTGATTCGCTATGAAAGTTTGACAGATAAAATGAAGGGTTCGTTGATTTTCCTATGTTTCGAGGGGTGCATCGATTAGCTTGGGACCGAAGAGAGTACCAGAGCTGAGCCAAAAAGTTGAGCACGTTATTTCGGGACCTTCTAGTCTTAGAGTTACCTCTATGGTTGCACCTTGGGCACGTACGCATTTCGATAACAACGATTGGACATTTCAACAGGATTGGGCGCCATCGCATGGAGTGAAAAAGACGCTGGAGCTTTGTAGCAAACTTTTTCCTAGATATTTGTCAAAAGAGGAATGGCCTTCAAACTCTCCTGATTTAAATCCAATGGACTATTCCGTCTGGTCTATTCTTGAGTCCAGAGGCTGTACTAAGTCACACATATCTTTAGATCATTTGAAAGCAAGTTTGACAAAAGTCTGGGATGCAATACCTGTGGAGGAACTAACGTCCATCGTCGATAATTTCTCTAAGAGGTTGAAGACGCATGTACGAGTCAAAGGAGCACATTTTGAGAAATTGTTGTGAATATCATAAACTATGTTGGTGTACCTACATTTCCCATCAATATGCTGTAATTCAATTCACAAGCAATAAAGTTACGACTAAATCATTAAACACGGAAAATATTCCTCATCCTGTACCATGGCGGTGTCCGAATTTAATTAGAATAATCGATTAATCGATTAAAGAACCGAAGAACCAATTATTTTTAATCGAACCTACTGTTACAATGCAATTACATCTATTGTTATTGATTTTTATAAAAAAAAAACAATAGAATTTATTGTTATGTACAATAGAATCTACGGCGCAAATTTGATCTCTAAAATTACAAATTTAAATATTTTGGTGACAATTTGATAATTCAACCAATACATTACAATTACAATATTTATTGTAATTTTATCGTTATATTTGTCAGGGAAGTAACCATGAGCTTCTCCAGAGGATCATCACTCATCGTTTCAAATATGTTCTGCACTCTCATTGGTGAAAAATAACAGCACAATGATTAAAAAATAATCGATTATTTTATTAATCGAGTAATAAAGAAATGACATCTCTGATTTTTTATGTTTTGATAAAAAGACGCAAAATGTCAACTCTACCGAGGGGGCAGCATAGCACAAAAACACCTTGCAAACGGGGGTATTCATAAAAGAGACCGTGAAAGAGGATACTAAAATATAATGCTTTTCTTCCGACTGTTTCATCCTAGCATTCTTCTTTGGAGTTAGTGTCAAACATAAAAAATTTGAATCTTGATTTAAAAATCGAGATGAACTTCTATGGGATCGATACATATATTGTTTTACTCAGAAAACAAAGCAGATGATGGATAAAACCAGAATGTTTTCCGAAATTTATCAACCCAATTGCAGAATTTTAATTCTTACACATGAGAAGTTTTTTTTTCGAAATTGATCAGTATTCGATCAAACGGCGTTCGGCCAAATGGCATTTGAACAAATGTCATGCGTCCAAACAGCGTTCGGCCAAATTTCCCGGAACCGGTATTCTAAGTTGGTGGCATTCAAGGAAATACGACCACCTGCGCCATCGTTCACAACTTCCTGGGCCATGACGAGTGAAGAGCAGAATTGTATATTGTTGTGTTAATATTCTGTGAGTATTATAAACCTAGTGAGGGTATTCCTCGTTAACCCAAGGGGATGAACTTATGGTTTTTGTCGGAACCGATCCTGGGGCATAGATGACTGAACACAAGGCCAACTGACCCTCGTAGACTACACCACTAGCAACCGCAGCGATCTAGCTAAGTGATCTTAGTTCTACCTTGATTGTCAACTGCAGAGGTGAAAGTAGCTGTTTTGGTGGAGCCTCCGCAGTGCTTACTTTGCTTCCTCGCATACTCAACCTGACCCTATTTTACTACGTATTTCATTTCCTGAAGCTGGATTTTTCTTCATTTCAGTCGGAACAGTGCTAAAATCTTAATGAACCTGCCCTTCCTCCTACCGCCTAAAATTATTGTGCCTGCTGGTTTTCAACGAAAGCGAGAGTAAAACATATTGTAATCTTTTATTATGCATAACCGGGGCAATTCTCAGTATCATTAATTTCAAGAAGAAAAAAAAAATTCTGCGAGCCTTTCATTAATCTTCGTTCTACCATAATTGTACCACTTCTTTGTTGTCCTACCTTCACCCTCCCCATCACCGAAATGCAATTGCCAGGGAAAAAATTCTCTCCCGTGTTAAAACAACAAAACCCATTTTTCCGCGTTGTAATGAAGTATTATTGTAGGCTGGGCCCCGTCGTGATTAATCATCAAACGCTCGACCCATCCGTCCGTCCAGCGCCATCGCATTTTGATCCGGCCAGGAGGAAGCAACCTGGCACGGTGTCGTCCACTCTTTGAAAGGGGTTATTTGTTCTCTTTGACCGTCTTTCCTTCCAAGAACAGTGGAGGTAAAAGCTTATCTTGGAGGTCCCACCACTTTATTTTCCTCCTCAATTGTGGCTGTGGTGAACATGGAGTAAATCTGCTTTCGGGGGGGCTCTGGCGTTTCATTTCCTTTAGGAAGAAAATCTCGCACCGCATGCGGAGAGGAAGGAAATAGATTACTCGTGTTTTCTTGGTTAGACGCATTCAATGGAAAAGGTTATTGCGGCTTCTAGCGACTGATAAAAATGGATTTCTGCAAACAGCACGAAGGTGGAGACGAATGGAAAATTTTCGAGGGTGTGCTCCGGTTGTGGAACTGTGGAAAGGAGGATACGGGGAGGACTAAATAACGATCTGGTATGGATGGCTTCCGGTGCAAGGAAAAAAGTGAAACCTGTTTCTTTTCGGATGCTCAGTGGGTTTGAGAACCGTTGGTTTTCGAATGAGTGTGTGCTAGTGGAGAGAAAAGGCTTTGGGAACAACGGAAGCAGAATACGATATCCAACCTACTTACCAGGAAATCTTCCTTTTCAATGTTCGACCACCTAGGCCATTAAAAACAGTGAACGAAATATGTGGAGGTTTGTCGTTTCAATTGAGGTATCTTTATCGTGTGGGTCCCTTTTCAAGCAAATCGTTTAGTGATCAACTGATTTATTTTTCATGTTGTTCTTCAATCTCCCAAACATAAATCGTGCCTAGTAATGTAATCCTGACTAAGAATGTTTCCGGAGGATACGTAAATAATAAAATAAATCGCAATAATTTGGAGATACCCACTTCAAAAAAAAAAAAGACTACAAATATATGAATATCAATTGGGTCAAGGCCTTGGACCCATAAAACCTGTCAATTTAGCTTTCAGGCGTCACAATCAGCGATTTTATAATTCGTGAGCGTTCAGTCGAAGTGAGTACTCGCGAATCTTAAAATCCCTGATTGTGACGCTCTCAAAGCAATATGGACAGATTTATGGATCAAACACGTACTCGAAGAGGATGTTTCTGGTAATACATAAGTTGGTACTAATTATGATTATTACGTTTAATGATTTCATAATTCCTAAAATCATTTTTTTTTATATCAAGTGAGTGGAAGCAAGTCAGCCTTAAACAAATGATTCAGACACAAACAATTTATTCCACCTATGTTGTGCGAAAGAATGCAGAGGATGTACTAAATTGAACCTTACATTTGATGTTCATGTCATTTGTTTTGCGTGAATAACATAACATTTTGCGATATAATATGGCGGCATATCGGCAGATCTATTAATATGAGTATCAATAATAATAACAGCCTTTTTGCATACAGTCTATTTCAGTTCTACTCAGTCATTATCGTTCTGCTGCTTCACGTATACCTACAAGCTTAAATGCACTCCAGTAGGTATGTGCACATGGCCATTAGAAAAAAAAAATTAAGGAAGTCGAACCGGTCATCAACGAAGTTGTTGTGTATATAGTTGAAGATGCTAATTTCAAATAACAGACTAAAGTGGTATTTTTTATACGATAGATGAGGAGATGAAAGTATAGAGTTGATAGTTCCGTTAGAGTACGGCAGTGTGAAAATTGTATATAGAAAGTAGAAAGCGAGCAAGGACAACTTTTTAGGAAGGTACAAATCGGTTTGATGGTCTCTCTTTACCAAACTCCCCCGTTGGAGAGGGATGGTGAGGGGTATTCCCCCCGATTACCGACGATGTGTTTGAAACAGTTCTATCGATTTTACCGCCCTCAGGTTGTTATCTGAAGAAAGGCATCCTATGTAAATCTTTGACTTCACTCAGAAGTAATACAAAACATACAGTTAATGTACATAACTCTGGATTGGAGCTTACCATCAATTACGGTCATTGGTCGAAATGTACAGTAGCAGCAACAATCAATACGAAACTAATGATTTTAAATTGGCTCACCACTTTAGTAGCCTATTGGTCCCAAGTAAACGATTAACGTACCCTATTCTAGTACTACGCAATGTTTGTTTTGATTCACTATGAAAGTTTGACAGATAAAATGAGGGGTTATTTGTTTTTCCTATGTTTCGAGGGGTGATTCGCCAAGCATGGGACCGAAGATAGTACCAGAGGTGAGAAAAAAAGTTGAGCACGTTTCTTCGGGACCTACTTGTCTTAGAGTTATCTCCATGGTAGCAGCACCTACCTGTCCCCTCGAGATCGTCAAGTCGACGATGACAGGAGCACATACCGTGGTAGAGGTAACAATAGCTGCAATTTCCAAACCTACGGCTGGATGCCTTCTTTCAGATAACAACTTGAGTGCGGTAAAATCGATAGAATTGTTTCAAACACATCGTCGGTACATGAGCGAGTCGGCGATCATCTCTTTTTTTCAGTGGTGGATGGGGAAATACCCCTCCCCATCCCTCTCCAACGGGGGAGTTTGGTAAAGAGAGATGATGAAACCAATTTGTAGCTTCCTAAAAAGTTATCTTTGCTCGCTTTCTACTCTCTATATACAATTTTCACACTGCCGTACTCTAACGGAACTATCAACTCTATACTTTCATCTCCTCATCTATCGCATAAAAAATACCACTTTAGTCTGTTATTTGAAATTAGCATCTTCAACTATGTAAATTGTTGACTTCACGCAGAAGTAATACAAAACATACAGTTAAAGTGTTCTGTATAGTTTTCTCAATCTAAGTCCACAGTTTGATAAAAAAGAAGCAATTTTTGAATTTTAACAAGCAATTGAATTGTTTCGGATCATTTCCCATACATTTTTACATACAAATTATAAAGCTCTCCCGCAGATAGATCGTAACCAAATTCGTTCAAATTTGACACAGTTGTTAGGGACCTCAATACGAATCGAAAGAGCTGTGGGGAGTACGGCGTTGTTAAGTTGACCCACTCTAATGAACAGCTTATTTTGTTTTTCCTTGATTTCTTTTTCGTCGATCTTGTTTTACGTGCTGAGTACCAATGCTACCATCGCCAGGGAGGCAGGTCCCACACCTGGACCCTACATATCGACCCATCAACTCATGAACCGAGGACAAACGTCTTTACTTCCCTTCCGAAGGAAGGCGTGATCAGAGATGTTATGTTTAAGAACATCCTGGCGGCGCCGACTAAGATTGAACCCAGGCCTGCTGGGGTGAGAGGTTATCACGTTTATCACCACACCACAGGTGCTGCTAACAGCTTATTTATATACAAAACAAATAGGTACTATTGTTTGCGGTTGGAGTTTTAGTCGGTTTCTTTTTTATGGATTCGTTGATGCTTCGTTTTCAATAATAAAGATTCCATTTTTGGTCAGCATTCTTCCTACCAAAGATCAGGCAGTTAGGAATTAATCATATTGTCGAGCAGTTTTGAGACGACCAGCGTGAGGTGATTAATACCAGATTTTTTCTAGTATAAGACCCTATTTTCTCGAGGCTCTAGACGTAAAAAAATATGTGTTCCATGACTAAGTTCAAGTTGTAGGAAACGTCATTTTAAATTGCTCGAATGATGTGATCCATTGGGGAAAAGGAATATCAGCTAAAACTCCATCCGCAAATAACGGAAGTCGAGCAGGAACGAATATCTCGATACCTTTAATTGGTATTGATGAGCTTGACATAAGAGGTAAAATACCAAAAATAATGTTCACACAATACCATTTCAATACCAAATTATGGAAATCCAACACCAAACAATACCACTCAGGTATTCTTTTGGTATCCAAATATCCGTTTGTTATTTTCAAAGTATTTTGCATGCAATTTTTTGGTATCATTCTTGATATTTTATCTCTTATGAGAATTTGTTTTAACTAAACAAAAATGATCATCTGGATGCGGACTCACTCACTTGACGGTGACTCTGTTGCTCTTTACTACTATAGTAAAATCCCATAAGCATCGTCAGTCTATGCATGAAACATGGTGGACGTTGTCAAGAAATACAACATACACTCCACCGAAAATGCCCATAAAGCTGGATTTCAGATGGTCAGTTGAATTCAATTGACTTGAACACGAATTGAACGTGTAAACCATGCCATTCAACTGACTTGATCAACTCACTTGAATTGTAAAAAGTTGAATCAGGCTCAACTTTTCAAGTCAATTGAATTCAACTGAGTTGATTATTTGACTTGCTTAGTCTAAACCCAGCTTAAAGCTGTGTTTAGACAAGGAAAGATGGTTGATCAACTCAGTTGAATTCAACTGACTCGAACGTCTAAACCATGCCATTCAACTGACTTGATCAAATCACTTAAATTGAAAAAAGTTGGGCCAAGCTCAACATTTCAAGCCAATTGAATTCAAGTGAGTTGAACTTGCCTAGTCTAAACCCTAAGATATTGGCTTGACGGCACAACGTCAATATATATGCTTGTCAAGAGAACTACAAAATAGTGAGACCACAATCTGGAAGGAGCTCCGGTCCTCACTCATGCCTCCAGACCCAGCTTAAAACTTAAAGCTGGGATTAGACAAAGCAAGTCAATTAATAATCAAATCAGTTGATGTCAACTGACTTCAACGTGAATTGAACGTGTAAACCATGCCATTCAACTGACTTGATCAACTCACTTGAATTGAAAAAGTTGAACCAGGCTCAATTTTTCAAGCCAATTGAATTCAACTGAGTTGGTCAATTGACTTGCCTTGTCTAAGCCCAGCTTAAAACTTAAAGCTGGGATTAGACAAAGCAAGTCAATTGATAATCAAATCAGTTGACGTCAACTGACTTCAACGTGAATTGAACGTGTAAACCATGCCATTCAACTGACTTGATCAACTCACTTGAATTGAAAAAGTTGAACCAGGCTCAATTTTTCAAGCCAATTGAATTCAACTGAGTTTATCAATTGACTTGCCTTGTTAAAATCCACCAGAGATAGACGGACTGATTTAACAGCAACAACTTCAACTGGAAATCAACGTGAACTGTCAAACGGGAGCCATGCATTCGCAAATGAAATGTCATCTCATACAAATGAATTATACATTTTCGTAACACATTAATAACGAAAAGCTCAGTGAAGAAGGCCCACAAATCAGCACAGTTTTAATAGCGGCGCCGGTGGTGTAGTGGTAAGCGTGATTAACTCTCACCCCAGCAGGCCTGGGTTCAATCGCAGTCGGCGCCGCCGGGATGTTCTGAGGCAAAACATCTGTGATCACGCCTTCCTTTGGAAGGGAACTAAAGCCGTTGGTCCCCGGTTCATGAGTTGATGGGTCGATACTTAGGGTCCAGGTATGGGAGCTGCCTTCCTGGCGTCGGTAGCATTGGTGCTCAGCACAGAAAACAAGATCAACGGAAAACAAATCAAGGAACAAAAAAAGCACAGTTTTATTGATGACTTACCTGGGTTTTTAATTCTAATAAAACAAACTCTGGCAAAACAAGAACATAAATATACTTTACTATCATGAGAGCTCCTGCACTCTTGACTGAGAGTTTTTGACGGGTACAACTGATAAAGAGTAGAACAATTCTAATATAGAAAATTTTGGGCAGTTTTCCATTGGCTTGCAAAATAGAATCGAGCTCGAAGATGCCAGATCGATATTATGGCTGTGAACTAGAGGTGGGCAAAATAGCTCATCTGGCTGAGCGGATCAGACTCGTCCAGCTCATTAAAGGGAGTCGATTCTTTCGAACAGCTCTTTAGCTCACTTTGAAATTATAGAAATTTTGACACAAATGTCACATGCGATGATATTACACGATGTTACGCCTTCTCTCAAGCTATGCAATCCAGTCTACATACAGATTTTATTTCTGTTGTTAATTCTTCAGCAGATTTGCTCTCACTATTCTCGGCTTCAGATCCAGATCATCAGCTCAAATCTAGAGATGGGCTCCCGAGCTGTTCTATAGACTCGACTCACTAAAGTCAGCTGATGACCCGCGGTTCCCTTTTAGGAACCACAGCTCAACAGCTTACTGGTATCATAAGTCTAATGCTGTATTCAGATCTGAGTGTGCATTAGCGGAGTGGAGCAGAATTTGCGTTGGCATGAGATAGACAACTAGTACTTCTCTCTATCTCTCTCGTACATTCGCAAAATCTAGCCCCACGCGTGAAATATCGCTCAAGGCGGAATCCACCTTGATTCTCCACCAAACTTGCTCCCACTATTCTCGGCTTCAGTTCCAGATCATCAGCTCAGATCCGAATCCGGAGCAGAATCGTGAAGAATCTAGAGAAAAAAGATCCGAAGAGCTGGACGGGTCCGAGAGCTGTCATGTCAGTGAATCATTCGAGCCGATGAATCGGATCCGGAGTTGAGCTGATAAGCTGGAGAGAATGATGGGAGAAGAGGTACACGAAACGAAAATCAATTATTTTGTTCATGTGTTTCACTTATACATTTTTGCCAAAACATCAGCCTTATACATTCCATAAGACAAACCACATAGGTCCTATAAGAATTCATAAAAGGTATGTGTGACCGCTTATTCATTTCATTTGACACATGATCTTCATTAACTTTTTGCACGGCGTCTGCTTATTAGTTGAGTTATACATTTTATGAGTAATAAGCAATAGAAATTTGCCAAAAGGTATAAGGAGATTTCTATCCGTGTAAGAGCACATATGCATTGGATAGCATTGGATAGTACCAGTAGAAATTTAAGATCGTGTAATCGTAGGCACATGTTGAATTACGCGCACATCTTGGTTTACGCGGTGACTATTCAATGCGTAAAGGAGCAATGCGTGCTTTTTTGAAAAATTTGTAATTTGTGATAACAGAGTGCTGATGAGCTGCGGTGCCTAAAAAAATGAACCGTGGGTCATCAGCTCACTTTGGTGAATCGGGTCTTTAGAACAGCTCGGGAGCGGATGGCCCATCTCTACTGTGAACCGTTTGTCGAGTTTAATTCAGTGCCAACATTTCAAAGGGGAGTAATTGCTTTTGTAAATAGTGGCTTTAACCGTCGATTTCTCGTGAATAAAAGCTCATGCCTTTAAATTTTACTATGTTAGTTGGTAGAGGAAACATTCATCTACCGGCTGGTGTCATTAATGTTCATGAGTGAACTTTTATTCGAGAGAAACGAGACGGCTAAAGCCATTATTTGCAAATGCAATTACGCCCCTTTGAAATGTTGACACTGAATTTATCTCGTGGTTAAAAGTGTCAACTTCGATAGTTATTTTCCATGTTCGAAAATCCCTCTGTCACCGATCGATTGGGTTTCGAGCAGAGCCACTGTTGTGAAAATATAACTTCGATAACTTCCCTTCTAATTTTAACCAAAAGTTAAAAAAAAGGCCGTCCAATGGTTCAGAGCCTAAGTAGCCCTTGGCCTCCAGAACAACTTTGCCTAAGACGATAATGTGCTATGCATTGTCCGAATCATTTCTAACAATAATCCATCCCCGAAAAAGATCAACCTCCATAAATATAGAGAAAATTTTCAATACGACGTAAGTAACAAATGTAAATTAAATAAATTACCAGTGCCTCTATATATCGCTGCTACGTTTTACATCATTGTCTCGGAGAATAAGGGGACCAAAAACGTTTCGTAGTAGAACTGACAGCTAAGATACTGAAAATGTGGGAGAGATCATGTATTACCGACACAAGATGTAAACTTAAGCAAAGCTATTTTCGATTGAAACGATCTGTCACTTCAACTGACATAGAATGAAGAAACCGATTCTCAAAAGACTTTCTACCGAATTCCTACGTTTTTCAATGAATACTTAGCATGGTAAAATTTACCACATCGTTGGGTAAACAATGTCCTATTTAATTGCCAGTTTAATCTTTTTAAAAGGATCGAATAAAACTAGATTCTTTCGTTTTTTTCCCTCCGAGAGATGAAAGCAATCGGAGTTTCTCCGACAGTGCCCACATTACTCATCACGCTACAAATCACTGGAAGAGTAATAAAACGCCATGATTGATGGTCCTATACACTGTTTCTATCCACGCCATCACGGCGCCATATTGGTACGCGGCAAGGTGACATTTATGGCTGTCATGGAGGTGTCTTATCTGGACTGTTTTTCTTCCCTTATTTTCACTAATTTATTTTGAATGATTGGGATGATTGTGATGACTTTTATGTGACGCTGCGAAGGATGATGGATGATGGGTTTGTTCTTTTTTTATTCGTAGTGGTTGAAGGAAGCTATTGCAATTGGTATAAAAAGGAATTGAAAGCATGCAAAGAATTTGTGTGTGAGTGAGTGTATGTGGGAACTTGTGTAAGTGTAGGTGTAGGTGTGAGTGTATTGTTCATATATGTATTATTTTGGAAAGTTTGCTAATTGTCAAAACATCACAATTCGCCTGAATGTCTGAATGTTTTAAAGCTCTCTTCACGGCTCTGTCAACTGATATGCTTTTAAATCTTTTGCGCACAACTAATTACACCATCGCATCGGTTATCTGGGGATTTGCACGGGTTCGAGAATTAAAAATCAAACAGTTCCGTCGCATACCTACATCGATGGGTCGTCGGGCAAACGTTATCGATTGCAAAGTTGCTACAGAGCGGCCCACGGCAAAGGACATCAAAGGGTTATAATTTTTATTTTCTCTACAATGTCATTCGATGGTCCGGCAGTAGGAGGCGGTGACTAGCGACGGTCGTCAATCTGGTTTTGGTTTGATGTCGTCCTGATGCGCGGTGCTGATGGGACGGGGGTTTCAGTTTGTAACAGGGTTTGATTTTTTTTTATCGTTTTCAGGATGGAGATTGCAGCGAATCACTGATCTGATTGTTTACCCTCCGGGGGAACACTGATTGGATGGGACAGTGTTTCGAATTTGCGGTGAACATTTGTATCAGTGTTGTAGCGTTTGATTGCAGCGCGGAGTAATGCCGGAGCTGACTGATTCGTTTCCCAGTTGATCCGATGGGAGTCCGTGTGTATAATAAGAGTCACGCAGTGGGATCTATAGTGGAACTCGTATCACGATTTTTTGTGGAAAGGGGGCATGATCTTCAAATGGATCATTATCATTGGTCTTGAAATCAGCATTTCCCAGGGGTGAGATGTGGCTGTCAAATACGAACAATCGTCGCCCACCTCGTAAAACTGGTTGCAAACGTAAACAAGCCATAAAAAACCTACACGGTTTGTCAAATCCTTCATCACATTAACATAAATATTGAATAGTGCACCGATGAATTCGAGTTCATCTACTGAAGAAAATTTGCCATGGGAGTGGGGTATTGTTTACTAATATTATTATGTTTTGCGTTTTCCAATAAGCATCAATCAACTTGCTTCAATCCACTGTGATTGAATCCAATTTTTGTGAAATCTTCTTGACCACGACAAAGGATGCGCACACCCCCAACAAATTTAACCTTCTGTCAGTTGGCCCAACTAACGAATTCTTTAGTCGAGCCGAGGTTGTGACCCTACCAGCGAATTTCGAATGAACTTTTCAAGTGATCTATTGTTGGTTGATAGGCTAGTCTAGTACACCATGAAATCATATTAATTTGAAATTTTTCGAACACCGAAAACATTTAAGGGTACACTTAAAAAATTCCACACGTCATCATCATGTGTCTCACACTTAATTTTGCGCATATTGTGAAACACATCCATTTCATGTGTGAATCTTATGCTATGAACCATGCCTGAACACTATGGATTTGAATTGTGACACACTTGGATTCTATGTGCCTCATATGGTGATATCAATAGCTTTGCACACCATAGTTCAATATTCTACAATATTCTACTTTATCGAATTCTACTTTACCGACTCTAAAAATGAATCGACAAATATATAAACAAAACTGCCAGAGGCCAGCTTTCACATATATTTTTAATGGGTCTGATTTGGGATACGATCATGGACTGTTGGGGTATGCTGCTGCCGGAGTCTTCGTTCGATCTCACTGTGCCACGGTTGTTCTCATATATGAGGCAGGTTGATAGGATAAAGTCACAACTCTTGTTATCGATGTTTACCTTTCTGAGCAAGCAATTCACATCGTATTGAAATGCAAAACATTTTAAATCCATCTGTTTTGAACAGTAGCGTGATTCAATGTGCAATGCACTTGAATAGATAGTGAAAGATTTTCAACATTTCAAAGTTTGAAACACTATAAATTAACGTGTATAACACATTGAACCAAGGTGAAATACACTTAAAGTAAATGTGATTGTGCATTTAGAAAATCAAGTGTTTAAACACTTCGATCAAACGTGTGAAATTTTTTGAGTGTACTGTTAAAAACCCAATTTTAGTTAGTGATCGCATACTACAGGGTGTCTCAGAAAGTATAGGCACACTTTCAACTTGCCGCCATTTCTACCCCGATGAAGTTTATCAGCTGTTCATCGATGTGTGTTGTTGTTTACTTATTGCTCAACAAGTTTGTGCGTGCAAAAGTGTGCATTTTTTTCTTTTACAAAATCATCAAAATGCGAGGAAAGCGCGAACAGATCGTGCACAAATGGCGTACTATATCCAACCTATCAGTAAGGAAGTTGACGAAAATGGAGTATCGGAGCAGGCCAAACCGCCATCGATGAGCAAGTTCCCTTTTAGGAAACATCAAAATCTGGCCGTAAACTGGTACCGGTGGACCGAAAAGTGGACCAGAAGATCACCAAGCTTTCGTCAATAAGAAAATTGGCTTTGTTCGAGATTTGGGCAAAAAACTGAGAACATCGAAGAGTAACGTCCAACGTGCCAAGGCAAGATACGGGTTGAAAACGTTTAAGAAGGAGAAGAAGCCGAAACGAAGTCAGAAACAAGTCGCATCCGTCAAACCGAGGGCTTGGGAGCTATACGATAGCCTGCTGTGTGGAAAATTGGCGTATACCCTTGGACTTTTTTTTGCCGAGATTGGCACCACAGAGCAGGCTCGGCATTTATTTTTACTGAGATCTCAGCAAAATTTATGTTTGTTAGCCGAGATCTCGGAAAAATTCCCGTTAGTTAACTGGATCTCGGCAAATTATTCACTGAAATCCAGCAAAAATCTAAGTGTGTATGATATCATGGACGATAAAACATACGCCAGACGCCTCCGGGAGACCAACACTACACAGTCTGTGATGGCCAGGAAGTTGACGATGCGTTAAGTCATTTTTACCGAAATTTGGCAAGTGATATGTGAGTGTGGCAAGTTATCTAAGCCATTTGTAACGAAGGAGACGAAGAACACTGAAATTTACGTTCGGGAGTGTTTGAATCGGCGTCTGCGGCCCATGATCCATCAACATGATGGCCCGTATTATTTTGGCCCAATCTATGCACTGCTCAAACGACACGGTAGCTTGGTACAACACAAAAAAGGGCAATACGTGGCAAAAGAGATGAATCCTCCAAATTGTCCGGAGGCCCGATCAATCGAAACTTTTTGGGCCCTTTTCAAGGGATATCTACGGAAACACTTTAAGGCAGAAAATTCAATCGAAAAATTTGAAAAAGACTGGACAAAAGTGGTCAAAATTCGCCAAGAAATCTGTGCTGAAGTTCATAGGCAGCGTCAGATCACAAGTTCACCCCTTGGCTTACGATTAAAGGAACTGTGGATTATTTTCATCCAATTGGAAGAGGATACTATAGAGAACATGTATATGATATAATTTTTTTTTCTTCGCTACATAAAGCGTAAATATTTACGTTTTTTAAAACAAAACTCAGGGAATAATGACAGATCCTGCCGCTCACTTACCTTTCGCTAAGGCTTTGTTGTCCGCAGCTGTCCCAATAAGTCGTCTCCACCCTGCTTGATCAATGACCGCAGGTCGCCTTCTACTTGGTCAATCCACCGCGCGCCTCTTCTTGTTGTTCATGTTGGGTCACTTTCGAGGACCATTTTCATTGAGTCGTCTTGCGGCATTCTTACGAAGTGTGCAGCCCACCGTAGTCGCCCAATTTTTGCAATGTGGACGACTGATGGTTCTCCCAGCAGCTGGTGCAATTCGTGGTTCATTCGCCTCCTCCACGTTCCATCATCCATCTACACCCCGCCGTAGATGGTCCACAACACCTATCGTTTGAAAATACCATGGGCGTGGTCCTCCATAGTCCAGGTCTCGTGGCTGTAGTGGACCACCGGTCTAATCAGCGTCTTGTAGATAGGCAACTTCGTGCAGCGGTGAATTATATTCGGCCGGAGAGTCATCCGGAGTCCAACGCAGGCACGATTCCCTGCCATAATGTATCATTTGCGGTGGGCTCCAGTGAGCCCAAATACACGAACCCATTGATCACCTCGATTTTGTTACCCTCAACCTGAACACGGGGTGGTAGGCTAACATTGTCGTCCCTAGAACCTCTTCCTCGCATGTATTTCGTCTTCGATGCGTTGATGGCAAGTCCAAATCGCCTAACTTCAGCCTTCAGTCTGATGTACGTCTCAAAGTTACGTGCCATGATGTCGATGTCATTGGCGAAGCCAAGAAGCTGGATGGGCTTCCTGAAGATTGTGCCACTCGTGTCTATCCCAGCTCTTCTTATCACTCCTTATAACGCGATGCTGAATAACAGACACGAAAGTCCATCACCTTGCCGTAACTCCCTTCGAGATTCAAAGGGACTCGAGAGTGTCTCCGATACTCGAACAGCGCACATCCCTCGATCCATCGTCACCTTGACCAATCGCGTCAGTTTATCCGGAAATCCATACCCGTGCATAATCTGCCATCGATCGATTGTGTCGTATGCGAATTTGAAATCGATGAACAAATGATGTGTGGAAACGTTGTATTCGTGGCATTTCGAATCGCGGAAATTTGGTCCCGAATCCCGCCTGGTATTGCCAAACGAACTCTCTTGCAAATGGTGACAGGCGGAGGCATAGAATTTGGGAGAGTACCTTGTAGGTGGCGCTCAGCAGTGTGATCGCGCGGTAGTTGCAGCATTCCAACGTGTTGTAGATTGGGTCTACGATCCCCTCCATCAACTTCTCCGGTAATATCTCCTCCTCCAAAATATTGACAACTACCCAGTGCAGCGCCAGCCAGTGCTTCACCACCATATTTTAAAAGGCTGTTTTTCAGCCGACCGATCTTCTCCTCAACTTTTTGAAGATCAGGGGCCGGTAGCCTGTCGTCTTCTGCGCGTGCTCCCAGGTTTGTTGCCGTGCCAACTTCGTTTACTGCTGCATCGCCGTTGAGGTGCTCGTCATAGTACTGCTTCCACCTCTCAATCACCTCACACTCGTTCGTGAGAAGGTTACCGTCCAAGTTCTTGCACATATCGGCTTGCGGCATGTAGCCTTTGTGCGATCTGTTTAGCTTCTCGTAGAACTTCCGTGTGTTGTTTACGCGGTACAGATTTTCCTCGCAATTTCGGTCTTCCTGCTGACGCTTCTTCCTTCGAAAAACCGAGTTTTATCGCTCCACATTCAATCTCCTCTACTAACATTTTGCATTCGCCGTCAAACCAGTAATTTCTTCGGTTCGGGATCACAGTACCTAGTGCCGCTGCAGGAGTACTACCTATGGTGGAACGATTGTCCCTCCAGCCATCTTCAAGAGTAGCTGAGCCAAGATGCTCTTCTGTGGGTAGTGCAGTTTCCAGTTGCTGCGCGTAATCCTGGGAAACTCCGGCGTCCCATAATTGCTCAATGCTGGTTCGCGGCGTTCGACTTCGACGGGTGTTATGCACCGTCGAGAGTTTTGAGCGCATGCATACTGCAACTAAGTAATGGTCCGAATCTATGTTCGCACTGCAGTACGTGCGGACGTTGATAATGTCGGAGAAGATTTTACCGTCGATTAGAACGTGATCGATTTGGTTTTCTTTGTGTTGGTCAGGTGATCTCCAGGTGGATTTGTGAATATCCTTGCGGGGGGGGGGGGGGGGGTGTTGGAAAGGTACTTCGAACTACCATACCCCGAGAGGCTGCAAAGTTCATGCATCGTTGGCCGTTGTCGTTCGATACGGTTCGATTTCCTGTCTATACATTGTCTCCCGTTCTACCTGAACGTTCATGTCGCCGATGACGATTTTGACGTCCTGTTGCGCACAGCCGTCGTACACTTGCTCCAGCTGCGCATACAACGCTTCTTTTTCGTCGTCGGGTCTCCCTTCGTCGGGGCAGTGCACGTTAATGATGATGTAGTTGAAGAAACGACCCTCAATCCTCAGCTTGCACATCCTCGCGTTAATCGGCTGCCAACTAATCACTCGTTGGCGCATCTTACTCAGCACTACAAAGCCGGTTCCCAGCTCATTGGTGATGCCACAGCTCTGGTAGAAAGTAGCCGATCGATGCCCGCTTTTCCATACCTTTTGTCCCGTCCAGCAAAGTTCATGTAGTGCTACGATTTCGAAGTTGTGTGGTTGAAGTTCATCATAGATTAACCTATCGCAGCCCGGGAAGCCAAGCAATTTGCAGTTCCAGTTGCAGTTGTATTTCTTTCTTCGGTATTTACAACTTAAATTTTTTTCCAGGGTGGATTTTTTTGCCTGCTCCAACGCCTTGTCTCGCCGGAGGACCATCGTTCACAGCTCTGTTTAGAGTCCCACGCTGGCATTAGGACCAATCGGTGGAAACTAACGATTTTAAATTGGCTCACACTGGACTTGCCTATCGGTCCCAAGTGCATCGATGAACGTATCCCATTCTAGTTGGAATTCTAGTACTGCACTATGTTTGTTTTGATTCGCTATGAAAGTTTAAAAACAGATAAAATGAGGGGCTCATGGATTTTCCTATGTTTCGAGGGGTGCATCGATTAGCTTGGGACAGAAGAGAGTACCAGAGCTGAGCCAAAAAGTTGAGCACGTTTCTTCGGGACCTTCTGGACGGTGATCAACCGCTCCTAACATAGAGAACAGACGCCGTTTTAAGCCGCATGGTGAACAGACGCTCGCGGATCCTGACGCAGTAGGTCTCTTTTCTTTATTCGCGTTTTTTTCGAAGATCAAAACGTCATGATTACATGAGATTTGTCAATGATGTAAATATTTACACGTGGTGCACTAAAGAATATAAGGTTTTGCACCGCCGGAGTTAACCTCAAACGGGTGACAGTTCAGTCGTACTGTTGCGTTTTTACCACGGGTACATTTTCTCGATAATTTTTCAGACTGCAGTGAGATGCAACCAACACTTCTGCAATGTCCGCGAGCAACATCCTTTAACCATTGAGGTAACTTTAAGACGAGAAGGTCCCGAAACGTGCTCAACTTTTTTGCTCAGCTCTGGTACTATCTTCGATCCCAAGCTAATCGATGCACACCTCGAAAGATAGGAAAATCCACGAACCCTTCATTTGATCTGTCAAACTTTCATAGCGAATCAAAACAAACATAGTGCAGTACTAGAATATCGACTAGCGGTACGTTCATCGATTTACTTGGGACCGATAGGCTAGTCCAGTGTGAGCCAATTGAAAATCGTTAGTTCCCACCGGTTGCTATTAGTAAAAAGAACAAAATGTAGACATTTTCTTACCGCTCAAAGTAAGGTTTGAGGAGAAATCGACGATTTTTTGAAAATCTTAGATTAGGGTAGATGGTTTGAGAGTTCGATTGTTAAAACCTTCACACGGGATTTGATACGTTGCGGCAAAGTGACAGCTAGAACTATTGTCTATCCGTCATACTTGCCGTATACACTGTGCGCCGCTCGTTAGATTTGGTTCCTCCCCTGTTGCGTGACTCTTATTACACCACAGACTGCAGATTCGATTGCAGAAGTATCTTTTTTTGCCGTTAAACCTTCCTGGTAAAGTCGAAACACTTGACGCCACATAAGCATGCTCTGTGCGCATCGTCATCGGGTTCGATATGAAATCTTCCATTGCATCCTATTCTCAACGTTTTCACATACCATGCGACTTAACACCACCAGCAGTGCTTTGTATAGGCTTTATATGGTTGGCGTAAGAATCCCACCGGCTAGCTTAACCTTAAACCTATCGCCAAGTGCCACTTAAGTAGTGCTTATCTATTCCTAACCCGCCGTAAACTATCAATTCTCTTCATCTGACCCACTTCCCTCGTCCTATGCCCATCATCGAGCCAACTTACCTATGGTGCATCGGGTTGCCGTACATCAGCTTGTTGGGATCATCGGGCGAAATATCATCCTGGGAGTGGTGGTTAGCGTTGTTGACGTACTTGGCCATCGGTTTCTTCACGTACGGCGGGTCGTACTTAAGGCGAGTGGTTTTCTTTCTTCTCTCGCGCCGTCGGTTATGCGATATTTGATATATTTGTGTTTTTAGAGTTTCAAAGGCAACAACCACATTGTGTGGACCAGGTCCAGATGCCGGGCGGAGGATGGAAAACACACAAACATTCGATCAATTTCGATGAAGAGGAATGAGCTTTCTTGGTAAAGAAACGTTTGGTTTAAGAGTGCACGAGCTAGCACTGCTCGCCGATATTGAGTTTTAATATTGGATACAAAACTAATCGGATAAATTAGTTAATATTTCTAAAGTTTTCAAGTTAATAAGATACATATTAATGTTAATAAACCAAAAAACATATTTGTGAATAGCAGATAAGTAGTTTGATAGTTAATTTTTTTTTTTCCTATTTAGAATGTCAGCCCCTAATCAGTAAAATTTGCGTGTGGCAGTCAGAACGAGAGATGTCGGAACCAATCTTTTCTTTTCTTTCTTTCTTTCTGTAGCTATTTTTGTTTGCTCTAGCGATTTAGGACTTATTGCTAAAACTTCGGTACGCTCGGTTCTTTGTTTTCCTCTTCTTCTTCTTCTTATTCTTTAGTGACATTCAGACAATTCAAGTTTGTTTTTTTTTTGTTAAACTACTTCTAGGCAGGGCGCGAGCAAAAATTGCAATCGCAGTAGCGCAGGCACTAATGCTGATAGATGTAAATAGGAACAAAAAAAAAACATTCGGCAAAAAGCAAAAACCATGCAAGACGCCAACAACGCCAGAGCTATTTAGTAAAAGTGCAAAGCCTTTCAATACACGCATCATGCTAATAGATAGAGAGAGAGTAAAAAATATATTAAAAATAAGTGGTCAAAATTGAAAGAGGGAGAAATAAAGCAAGTGATAGAGAGAGAGAAAAAAAAAGATAAATAGAGAGATGCAATTTTTCCAACACTAGCAATAACGTAGTTTTATAAGGTATGGAAAAAAATATGTGGGTAAGACGGAGTCCTTGTTGTTACATATTTACAGCAGGTTTGGTTTAGAAGTTTTTGTACTTTTTTTTCTTAAATACCTAGAGATACGACAGTAGAAAGTAGTTTAGTTCACAAAAGTACTCACAGCAATTAAAACAGAAAGATTGTATAATATATATGTATATAATGTAGGTATAGAGAATTTGAGAAATTTTTATTTTGATTTGTTTCGTTCGGTTTGGTAACGGATCTTGGTTTTTTTTTTGTTTCAATCGATGAAATAACAACATAACAGTGTACCAAGAAAATACAATAAACAATAGAAACAATGGACGAAAATAGTGCGTGGATGAGAGAGAGAGAGGGCATGTGTGTATGAGAGTGAATTGAAGGAGAAATTGTGCCATCTTTCGGCGAACGGTAGAAAGTATTGCATTTGAAAGTGTTAAAGCTCTGCGGGGATCATTGATTGATCTTTCGCTTGTTTTTTGGTTTGGGTTTTTTTTTCGAACAAAACACTGATCGAAAGCGACAGTTCATTTTCGGGGTGCATGAAGATAGATACTTAGACATTGAATGCTCATGCAGATGGGCAGGTTTTTGATTTTTTCTTTCGTTTTCGTGAGGAATGTTGTGGATACAGACAGATATAGAAAAAAGGAATGGTTGACTTTGGTAGGGATTTTAATGGAACTGTAAATTTTCATGGATTTTAATTGTCTTTTGGGGAGGGGAGAATTTTGTTTTGACGATTGAGTAGAAGTGTTGCCAGATTTGAGGCTAATGGACATAACTTGACCAAGTTGAGCAGGGGGATCGGTGTGAGTCAGAGAGAAGGTATTGAAGGAAGTGAGACAGCGTTTGCGTCTCTCTCTTGATTCGCTTGGATTGGTTGGTTTCGATATTGCTTCGAGAGAATAATGTACATGATGAATGTTGAACGGAAAAGAGTAATCTTAATCGATAGTTTGTTTTTCAGCCTATGGTAAGAGTGATAAAAGAGTTAAAAGAACGAAAGTAAGTGGAACAAATCTAGTGATAAGCATCGAAAAACTGTCAGAACTGTGAATAAATTGAAAACAAAGTACAAAAAATTCTCTTGATTGAACTGAAAGTCAGAGAATCGATCGTTTATTATTATTTTTCTCGTTTCGGTTTGGGACGAATTCTTGCTAATTGGAATTCAGTTGTGGTGTCGTAGTACGGTGTTAGGTTTGGTTTGCTGGTTTTTGGGTTCTGTGGTGTGGTGGTTTTATTGTGGCTTTAATGTTGGTTTAGGAATTTTATTTAGATAGATAAATGCATACCACTTGGTTAGATGGATGAGCCGGGAGTTGTTTTCGATTGGGTAACACGTCAGTTGATCGAATGTACGTACGGTGTGTTGATATTTTTGGTGTATTTTAACCTTTTCTTTCTTTTTTATTTGCTGACCATAATTGTTGAGGTAATTTCGAGGTTATTTTACAGTGTATTTTTTTTTCTGAAATGTTAATCCTATTTCCTATAAAGTTGTCTCAGACGTCATTTCGATTAGGTGGCCCGTTTTCGTGCTATGATTGAAAAATATCGAAACATATTTTTTAAATTAGGCTGGTGGCAAAATGACCGAATTTCAGCATAAACTTAATAGCCCTTTCATGAATGGATTTGCTAATACGTCTGGAATCGCTCAAATGAGAGCTATTTTTCTGACTAGTTGAGGTCGAATACTATGGTGATTTCTGGAATCACGCACATTCTGGAACCATGGCAGATTTTTAAATATTATGGTAGATTTTAATTCATGACGACTGATTCGGATTCAAGATGGCAGCTACCGAACAGCGAATATGCTCCTGAATCCATGCAATTTGGGTGCCTATCTACGGAATGAGTTCGGTAGTTATAAGTAGAAAATCAATACCCACCGCCATTTTGGAATCCAAGATGGCGGACCCACATGGAAGATGTCGGTCATCAGACAGTGAATACGCGCCTAAACCTTGACCTGAACCCATGTATTATGGGTATCTATGGAATGGTAGAAGTAGACGTGGAAAATCAATGCCCACGATATTAAAAATCAAAAATGGTTATGGACCCGCAATGAAGATGCTGGCCTCCACCTCCACCTCTACATTTTCGAAACAAAGAAAAGAAAATGAACTCTCCGCAGAATCGCTTCATTTCGAGCAATATCATTTTCGTGTAAGTCATTGTGTTTTTTGTTATTGAGTCACGATGAACATTCCTCTTGTCAAACGTGACTTGACTATCGCTTGTTTCGTTCGTCAAATACATCAGGTCATTTCTTTTGAAGCAAAGACTTGTTTCAATTGATGCAATGAATGACTCGAAAACTGCTTCCTTCGTTTTTGCCACTTTCACTTCAATTCGGGGCTCATTCGACTTGTCACGTGTCGCGTCGTCAGGCATAAACATATAGTAACCGGATAGTATCCGCACAATATCGGTCGTCGATAGGCATGGCATCCGGGTTAAATGTAGAAACAAAATGTTATTTTATATTAAACGAATATTAAACTAACGAGTCCATTTTGGAGTCCAAGATCGCAGCCATCGGGTTCAAGAAAAGTCTCAAATACCCTACAATATTGGTATTTTAGTAACGGTGACAACGCGAAGGTGCCGAAAATCGATGTCCAACGCAATTTTGGAATCCAATATGGCTACCATCAGGTTCGGAAAATCGACATTCGGCACCATTTGTAGGATATTTGACACTTCTTCTAATATCAGAAGCCACCATCTTGAATTTCAAGATGGCGTCGGACATTGATTTCCAGCCTCTAGATGACCCCTATTTCAAAAATACTCATTGATCGGTATTTGACAGTATTTCAGCCGCTATCCTATATTGTAAAATAACGTCAAACATCGGTTTCTGGCCTCTAGACGTTAATGGGATTTCGAAAATACCCACATTGATGGGTCTTTGACACTATTTCAACTTTTTTTCTGAATACAGAAGTCGCCATCTTGGATTTAAATATGGCGTCTAACATCGATTTTCGGCATCTATGTGTCATCCCTGTTCTGAAAATTTACACTTTTCCTCAAGGCGCCGTCTTGGATTTCAAAATGGCATATGATATCGATTTTCGGCTTCTAGACATTACCCTGATTCTAAACAAAAGCATATGCAAGGGTATTTGATAGAATTTCACACTTTTTAAAAATTTCAAGAATTTTAAAATGACGTCGAATATTGTTTTTCAGCCTTCAGACGTCATCCCGATTCCAAAAATACCCACATTGATGGATTTTGACAGTATTTTCTATATTTTCTTGAACTGGTAGCCACCATCTTGAATTTAGAAATTGCGTCGCATATCTGTTTCCAATCTCTAGACGTCACCCCGATCCCACAAATACCCGTATTGATGGGTCGGCATCACTATTTCCCACTTTTCTGTTAGGGGAAGCCACCATCTTGGATTTCAAAATATCGTCGGATGTCAATTTCTGGCCATCAACCCGATTAAAAAATACCCATATTTATGGGTATTTGACAGTATTTCCCATTATTTTTTTCTGAAATCAAAAGCCGCCATCTTGGATTACAAAAAAGCGTCGGATATCGATTTTCAGTCTAGGCGTCATCCAGTTTCGAAAAATATCTATATTAATGGGTATTTTAAGTATTTCCCTCTTTTTTAAACTGTAAGCCACCATCTTGTATTTTATAATGGCGTCGCATATCGATTCTAATCTTTAAACGTCATCCCAATTTAAAAAAATACCCATATTGATGGGTCGCTGTCAGTATTTCCCATGTTTTCTGAAATCGGATGCCGCCATATTGGATCAACAATCAACAAAAGTCAGAAAAAACTGTGCAAAAATTGGATCGAACAGCTTCGCTTCAATGCGAAAGTAAGTTCGTTTGACTATGAAAGACGTAATCAACACGAGTCAAGCCAAAACAAACAGCATTAAAACTGATCGAAAGTGGTTCTGTTGATGTTGAAGAGGATCTTGAAAATGATGGTTGACACCTTCGTCGTCGCTTGACGATTTTCGATTGAAAGTAACTTTGTTGGGCCCTGGTTGCAACATGCTAGTGGTAATCGATTTTTATTTTCTACTCATTGAGCTTATCCTGTATATATTTATTACATGGATTCAACATATTCACTATCTGGTAGTCTCTATAGATCAGTTACAGACAAACAAGTGCAATCAAAAATGAATTTTTAAATCGACCGATTTGTATGAAATTTTGTGCAATTGGTTGTTATGGACAATGACTCAAATTTTGGCTAAAATTCGGCCATTTTGAATCTGGAAAAATTAACAAAATGGAATCCAAAGTTGCAGAGAAATATAATGAGCAGTTCTACGCCAAATAAAGAATCGGAAAAACTCATCCTTCACCGACTTGCATAAAACTTTGCATAATTGTGTTATTTTTTTTTCAAAATGGCATCTTTGTCTGATCGTAATGACGTCTGAAAATAAGAAGTAAGGGTAAGAAAATAATCAAGTTTTTCTGGGAAAATAAACGTATTATTTCTTTTCCTTATTTTTGAGTAAAAATTAAAAAAAAGAGCTTTGATCACATTTGATCACATTCCATTCTAGACTACAGCTCTTAACGTTGAAAAACGCATCGTTTCTTCTCCAAGATCATTAAAATTGACTGTCTTAAAACAGTCAAAATTTGTCTTAATTCATGACTTTGAACATCTTTATCTGTGCCTAAATTTGCAGTTGACATTTGATAACTGGGTAAACTTTACCAATTTAATAGAAATTTGTTGATATGACCGTTGCAGCAGCTCTATCAAACATAACCTCACCCGACTATAAATCATCTCTCGGCTCATCTAGCCTGTTAATGATTGTTGAAAAAATTTATAACTATGGAACACGGCATTGCAATTCCCAAATAAGGATATCATTACAAATGCTAACCATTAATTGAGATTTGATTTTAAATAAGTTTTATAAATTAGAATTACAAAAAAAGTTTAAAGTTCAGAAAATAACCATATACTTACCAGCTATAGCTGCTGGTAGCATTCGCAGCCCAAACAGTTCCGTAGCTGTAACATTTTTAGCGTCAGAATTGTATATTTTGAGCAGTAAACATTTCACTGGCAGCGCAACAACCTCCCTTTCAAACCTGCTCCATGTTTAAGTTTGGGAAAATTTCAATTCTCACCATTTACCCAGAATCTGGGTAGATTATACTCATCAGAACAAAACTAGTTTACCCAGATTTTGACAACTCTTTACTGGCTACAAGACTGGGTGCCATCTACCCAGTTACTGGGTAGATTCAAAATAGCATGCAAACTAACGTCTCACATAGTTCGAGCAGTTTAAAATGACGTTTCCTATCAGTCAAACTTAACCGTGGAAATCACGAAAATCGTGTTGGGGCTTAAAATGTGTTTTATTTTGCATAGCTCAATGTAACAGCTATACATTAGTAGGTATTATGCTTATTGTAAGACCATTGTTTCAGTCAGTCAACTGTTTTGCATGAGCCCTGTTCCAACTTGTATGGCTGCCAAATCTTGTGCCAAATTCCATTTTCGCTTGAAATTTAGGATTGGGCGATCTGCAGAGAAAGATCGATCTTGATGGACCGATCTTATATTTGGCTCTAGAATCGATCCACTGATTAAATCAGTACCAAAGAATGGATCTTTGGTAGATCGATCTTATGGTTTTTATTTTAATTGATCTTTCTGACGTTTATAGCTCAGCTCGCACACTTGCGCAATCTCATTTTCAAGTGCTTAGTTTGCTATCCTCACTTTCACTTCAGCCAAAAATGTTGGTTTGTTATTGTTATCCTCACTTTTGGACCATCAATACTCTTGCATATAGAAAAGGCTATACACTCGTTTTAACGTAGGTACCCCAAGAAATTCTTTCCTTTATAATATTTAATTGAATGTTGTTGTGACGTTAATGAGCAATGATCACAGGAAGGAGGTAGAAAAAACCTTCAAATGTTGCTGTATTCGCAAATATCGGAAACGAAAATAGTGACGTCATTATAGGGAGCGATGGTGATGTTGATGTTATGCTCTTTAAATTTACCAAGCAGTCTGGGGTGAGAGTAAATCGTTTTTTCGATGTAAATACAATTTCAAAAATTAATTTTGAAGATCGAAAAGATCGAAAGAAAAGATCGATTTTTTCGTGAACAAAGAATTGATCCGAAAAATCGGAAATCGGTATGAAAAAGATCGATCTTGCAAAGATCGATCCAAGATCGCCCAATCCTACTTGAAATCCTTCAGGTCAATTGCAGTTCCACCCCTTTTCTTAGGTATTGTGAATTTCCACCTGGTTCAAAGGGGAATCGCTGTAGCTTGCAGCTAAATTATGACTTGCCTCTTGGAGCTCCTGGGAAAGAAAAGTCACGAGTTTTGGGTTTTCAAATATACGAAGCATAGCCTACTTTGGTCAAATTGACATAGAGTGTACGTCGACTTTAGTTCCGTATACATTTCTACTGAATCATTAATATAGCTCATTTCACACTTTATTAAGCTCATGACTGTATATGTACCGCACAGGTATATGCTTCACAATTGTCCTAAATTGACCATAGTTCCGGAGTATTGGCCGGATTCACCTCCTTGGTGACCACACGCCAGTTTCGCTGTACCACTGTTTGGTGGAATTTGAGTAGTGGCAGCTTGCCAAGTCCGGCCAAAAGAGGCAGTCTACCGCATGCTGCTCCAGAAAAGGCAGTACTATATTCCGTAGGCACTCCTCCTGGTAAATTTGCTGGTTCATGGTCCCAGAAGTAACGAAAGTTTTGCTTTTCAGCCCACAACTGCAGATTGCTTGCCAGACAAGGAACGTTTTGGGGAATTTCGGCTTCTTTTTGAATTTACAATCGTCCGGGGCAATCTTCCGGTCAACCGAGGCATTAACCGAAAACTGCCAGAAGCGAATAAAATGGGAGTTTCGTTTCGAGCGTGCAAGATCGAATCGCGACGTGCTTGCTCCGGTGAAGCCATGATGTAAACAAATGGACTTATCTTGAAAACCAATGCCTACTGTGATTCTATACACTCATAGCTTGATTCAGTGAAATTTAGATTTTTTTTTCATTCTGTTTTTCCCCCTCTAGAATCTCAAGAAAATAGTGTTTGATTTATGCTAAGCTTCCAGAAGTCATTGCACAATTTCCTTAAAATCGCTGGTAGAATGTTGTTCCAAAACTGGCGGATTGATTCAACACTTGGGAAAATGTTCCAGCAGTTTTCCATTGACGGATTGAGTCCGCAGCACCGGACACACGCAAATTATTGATATTAATTTGAGTCACAGGAAATCGGTGACCCATGTAAGATGTGCTTCTGCACTTCGGCATTTATGGCATTTTTCTATGTGGAGATAGTCAGAGAAGGACTTACCTCATAATGTCTACCTGTTCTGCTCGTACTAGTTCGAATACTCGTTATAAAACTCTATTGAACCTTACTCGAAAGAATCTCACTCACACTATGGCTGTTATGTGTTTATGCTTCACACACAGTTTCAATGTGATGCCGCTAGTTGGCGCATCGGGTGGATGTATCGATGGGGTTGTCAAAGCATCGACATACTGCATAAGCTTGTAAATTGACGACGATTTATGTGACGCTTATGTTCGTGTTTGATTGGGTGCAGAATTTACTATACTTATGGTGGTAAGCTCCAACCGGTATAATCCTCGGATTAAATCCACATCACGAATGTCGGGTCTGTTTTGAGGTCGATGCCGATGTTTATCAATGTGATCCTATGCAAATATTTGACAGATCATTCGATCAGGGTCGGTATTAACACTCCACGGTAAATTGGCAATGTTTGAAAAATCATTGCCCAGCAATTTATCAATCGATATTAGATCTATTTACACAGACTAACTTTTTATAGTATGTAGCTTAAAATCATGCCAATAGATTTAAAGCCCGTCAATAAGTGACTGAGCTATAACTTTTCTTCAAACATTGTCAATTTGTTGTTACACATTTTATCGGAGGCATCGTATTCGGAGTGTCAAAGTTAATCTTACCACCAAGGAATCAAAAATATCTCCAAATGACAAAATGACAAGCGATCAACGAGCCGAACGATAACGCTTTGTCATGACAAGCAGCCCGCAAGGGGCGGTACAAGGAAACGACCAAATTGTTGGCGAGCTGCTTTACGAAGTAAAGCCGAAGATGATACACGTGTGTTAATGGGATTTTCTAGTTATCTATTTTCTTGATTCTAATCCAGCTCTGTCCTCAACTATGTATATTGCAACCAAGCAGGCAAGCAATATATCATTTTCCTTTCACTCTTAGCTACGCTAAAATTATCGGTATTTTTTACCGATAAAAATCGTTACTTTTTACTTTAGCAAGCCTTTTTGTCTGTATCGTTGGTTGTTTTATGTGTTTGGATTCGCTGCTTACCACCATTTCATTCGATCAACTGACAGTTTGGCATTGTTTCCGGAAGTACGGCTGTGGGTTCACCCTCTAACGGTTTTTTTTTTCATTGAAAATCTTGTATTCAGGGGTTCATGTAGTTGATACAATTTCAGTTACCACATAGAAGTTGAACCATTAGAGGAGTTGTTTATCAAAAAGAGAGTGAGAGAAGGAGGGAAGTTGTTTGACTCGTTCAGCTATTGGGCAACTTTTAAAGAAAGAAGTGTATGCATAGTTATCATTATTGTTTGTTTTTTAATAAATGTTTCGTGATTTTGTGGTCGTCTCTGTGGACGTTTTTGTTCTGTTAAGATTTGTTTTGTTTCTGTTTTATGTTGCTGTTTATACAGGTTAGCAATGGTTTTGCCCGCCAACTACGTTAGAGGGATTTATTATACGTTTTGGTTTGGCACTTTTGTTCATAGTTTCTTTTGTTGTTTTGGTAGTAGTTGTAGTAGTAGTAGTAGTAGAAGTTGTTGTTGTTGTAGTTGTTAGTTGTTAGTTTGGTAGTAATTATAAAAAGGAAGTCAAAAAGTATAAGAAAAATCGGAAGAAAAAACGAAGAAAATCACTAACCTTAGGCACAAGGAGAAGTTATTATGTACTACAACTGACCTGTAGCACAAAGCCATCAGAGCAAACGTTACAAAAACACCCCCAACAACCGACATTAATACACCGACTAGAAACACCGTGTTTGAGCCGTGGTAGTTTGCTGTACATTTTTGTTTTTTGGTTTTCGGGTGAAATTGTGCAATGGTTTTTTGCATGGTGTGGGTGTATTTCGAATCGAACGCCGTCGGGACCATTTACATTCGCGATAAAGTTGGTTGGCACACGGCACGGCACATTCGTTTATGTGTTTCGTGAATTTGTGGGCCAATTTTTGGTTTTTTGATTATATTTATCATATAATTCAACGGTCGGTAAAACAGCGAGAAGAGAAAGGGAGAGAAAAAGAGAGAGAAAATTGTTTATAATCAACAGCACTGTAATGAATTGGAGGTGAGATAATTGGAGTTGTTCCCGCTAGAGGTAGTTGAATGGTTTTGGGATGGTGTAATTTACACTACGTTTGAAAATTGAATTTTGGTGTGAAACAGAAAATTAACAAAACCTGGCGAAAACTGCTCGTTTGATGAGGAATTGCTACTAAAAATGGAGAGGTTGCTTTGATTTGCTTATTTTCTTTCTTTTGTTTTCGGTTGCATGATGCGGGCGTGGGTGTTACTAAGACCAATCTGGTGGCGCTACAATCGCTGAGGAGGTCAATTTTGTTTCTATTTAACATGTCATCCTTATGACAATGGTAATCTTGTGTGAGCTAGTTTGAATGTAAATGGTAAATTTTGCATTCTGCAGGGATGATTGATGATGCCACACATTGTCAAAGCCCGATCGTGCTGGTTTGGTTTTGGTTTGGTTTGGAGAGAGAGTGAGAGCGCGAGAGTAAAGCTTGGTTGTTTTGAGGGGGACTTTCAGCGCCACTGGTACGCTTTAAGGTCAAGCTTTCGGATGACTTTCGTTTGGTGATGGTAAACTACTGCGGATAAAGGTGTTCTTACAAAATAAAAACAATTTTTGCTATCCTTTGCGGAAAATTTCTACGTGAGCAACGATAAGACGAGGGGTTAAATAGAGAGTAATGGTATGCAGATGGTGTTGATGTAGCAAGCACTATAAGTAGAGTACGCTTCGGTAGCATAAACGCTATGTAGAGGCAAAAGGGAAGAATAAAGTATCTATACTTGTTGTTGTTTGTCGGAGTTGCTTGATAGTCCCACCCACCCATTCTAATAACAGTGGTATATGCAAAAAAGGCGGCTACAATATAAATTATCATTATCAGTACGGGCTTGAGACCCGCTTCGCTTTCTTTCGACAAATCCCCACCCGAAATGGATTACGTTCGCTTGTCAGAGCGACGTCATAAGGAAAACAAATGATGAGAATTATAATTGGAATAAATTTCACCGTTGCTGCATTTGTTACCCAGCTTTATCCGTTTCCGACACTGCACGGGAAGAGAGTAGATGTGGTCTGCTTTCGTTTCTTTCCCTTCACGATCGTTGGAGAAAAAGAAACCATAGGTACCTAGTTTCCTTGTAGTGAAGCTGTTTAAATCCCTTTCAGTCCGACCGTTTGGATTCTGGACACTTGGACAGAATGTCTTTTAAATACCACTCTCTTGCTCAGAAGTATTCGTCCGATTCCAACCGTTACGACTTTTTGGTTATCTCAGTGGATTTCTCTTGATTCGACGCTTTTCTGATTCAGCCTCCAGAAAAAATTCCGGCACCAGAGGGTTAAGACAAGAACATCCGGAAATTTGTATCAACGGCCTGACCACCTGACTAGTTGCCGCACACCAACCGGAGGAGCTTCCGAAATAACCCCTTCGCAGGCCAGAAGCGAAGCCGCTGCTGCCAGCGATGCTCCGGAATAGTTGGAGCGAAAATTATTAAATTATTTAAATATATTCATTCAATTATATGCTAATGACGGAAGATGGATTTCGCCTTTCAGAATCGCTTCGGGGAAAGGATTGGAAATGGAATGTTTTTGCTTTAACTTAATTTTTTTTGCTCCATTCTCACCCGGCTGCGGTTCTGGGTTCGGTTTTATGGTATCCTTTTGGCACCTTTTTTTTGATAGAATTTAACTATACCTGGTATGCAAATTGGACGGAGATGGTCGGGCTAGGTGAGCGCACGGGAATTCAAGGTTTTCCCCGTTGGAAAGTTGAGAGTAGTTATGTGTTTTCGAAACTGATGTGTTGTTCCAGAGAGCGGAGGAAAATGCGAACCTATTGTTTCGAAGTTTAAATGAAATTTTATGGTGAGGTGTTTATTCAATTTGTTGAGCGTGTGTGAGTGTGTTCCGAAGAATAATAGACCACTGAACCGGGTGGCAGTAGTTAGTAGTGAGCTGAATGTTTGGAGAAGTGCTGGAAATTTAATTACGCTTTGGGATAGATAGAAAGTTGTCGTTCGGATTTTGGCCATGTAATCAAGTGAGTGTTAGTTGGATCTATTCAATCATTTTAGATATGGTGAATTGTTATAATGAAATTTGGTTTCTGGGTCGATTGTGTTGCTTTTCAGCAAATTTACAGCTTTTGAAATAATTGGCTATTGATAGCAACCGTTGTTTGGTTTACTTGCTGAGTTACACATTCACCTGATTTTCAGTTTCTCATCTGTTTTGTTTCGTTAATTGGTGTTTACACACTTAGAAATTATCGCTGACTTCGGTAATTTTTACCGAAATATGAACAGCTGAACTATTCGGTAAAATTTATGCAATTCAATTCAATTGCTTTTCAGTTACTTTCTCTCCACTAAAATGACAAGATTTGATCATTTAAACAAGATTGAACATGTTTTGAAATTATTTTTTTTAATTCAATGGACTTTAAAATGCAGGTAAAAGTTTTACCGAACGTTCAGCTGTTATGACTTCGGTAAAGTTTTACTGAACAAGTGTGTACTAGATTGCTTTTTACTAACACGTCATCCTTACACTATGTCGGAATGGCGCTTTTAAAGTTATAAAGATATTTTTTTTGCATTATCGCCGTTATGGTGGGGTTGTGTACAAGACACGACCGCATGGTTGACGTAGACTACGTTGAGATGTTTAGTGAACTTCTAGTGCATTTTTCTTGATATTGATTTAAAATACAGTAGAAGTAACTTATTTCCTCAATTTACTCCATTTCCTCTCCTTGACACGTCAATTTCCACACCCTTATTAGGTATTTTTCTGACTGTTTCTGGACTTTCCGTTAGGGATATTTCCGCATATGAAACACTTGTCTTTAATCCTCCGTTATAAAATATGTTCCCCATGCACACTTCAATGCCCTTCCCATCTCCGTTGAACATTTGTTATAAATAACACGTTTAACCAAACGCTTGATCGCAGTGGGATACCTCCGGTGGGAAATCGTTCACAAGCATGGTGCAATACAATCCCAAGCCCAAGTAACATGGTAAGTTTTATTGAGGTTTTAAAGCACTTTACAAGTCTAAATCATGGTCTATAGTACCCTCATCAAACCCAAATTGTTACTAGGGAGCTAACAAATAGGCCCGCTAATTTGGATTGATTTTGTTATATAAAGCTAACATACGACTAAAACAGGCGCATTAGTTGAGATATTCAGAGTTGTGCTTTCACAAAATTAGAAAGTTTGGTTCATGTTCAATGTTTAATCATAATTTGCTACTTCAAGCAATCAAAAATTCGTCCATCCAAGCAGAATCATATTTCTAAATGTTCATTTGATAGCTTAACGTAGGAATTTATCCGCCTCTTAAGCAAATAATGAGGAACTAGAACTACAAGTATTCAGAAATATATCTTAACTTTTTGCCATTCCTGCATTTACACAAGGATGCTCCAACCCATTTAAAGAGGTTTAATTTTTGTTGGTCCGAACTAAACACAGCACCACCCAGAAGCTCGCTTATCCACTTGGTGGATGAATTTTATAACAAACAACAATGTAAAGCTCTATTTAAAGATGTAAATGAATTTTTACCGTCCCAAAATCATCAAAATTCAGTTCTCCAAGCAGAATCTCACGAACACTAGCGTGTAAATTCATAGGATTTTGACAGTTCTTACAGTAATGCATCTGTAATTTGTATACAACATTCGAAGTCCCCCCTGACAGGATTTCCCGCCGTTTTTTTTTATGAATGGAGTGTGACAAAAAGTTATTTTTTGTGCAAAATATGTTAAAAAGGATGGACTTCAGATGTTATTCTAATTGCATAGAAAGAGGCACCGGAAATGTTTTAGACTATTTTGTAGCTGTAAGAGGTACATCATACATGACATGCAAATTTTCTCTCAACTTGAATTTTTGGCTCTTTTGGTGGGTGAAAAAATTAACGTCAATTCTTGTTAGGTTGTCGTTATAGGAAGATGGGGGAGTTGTTAAATAAAAATAACATTTGTCGCGTTTTATATTATTTGAGCGTCTCAATAACTCTTTCTGTAAAATATGTGTGGTCCTGAAAAGGACCAATTGTTCGATCTCCACATATTCCACATCTTCTCGACCCCATCGTTGGTTGTCATCAAGCTGACTCCTGCTATTTTACCACACCGTCCGTCCAATGCGAAAATGAGCGGATTCACAACAGCAGCGCTATAGCCTAACTGCAGTATTGTTCAGCAGAGGCAGAGTGAAAAATTCCAACTTTTCCTGATTTGCTCCTGCTTCTGCTTGCCACACCGTCCGAAGCTTTCATGAGCAGAGGAACCACAGCACTCGATTATGACGACTTAGTTTGGGAGAACGTTTATTTCATTGAATCAGTGATAAAATTATCAATTTCTATTTGGTAATTTTTCAACTATTTTTTTATGGAAAATTGGAAAAGCATTTATTGTAGCAGATTGTGAGAGTTATTTCCTATCGATTGTTGTATTTGGATTTTAATTTCATCTATAAATGACAAAGTTATAAGCGTTCGAAACCTTACACCTTTTCGTGGCGGTTGCAATTTTAGATTTTCGATTTACCCCCAGTACTTTCCCGTAAGACGTAGTCTACGTCAAAAAAATCAGGATACTCTCTCCAAATTCCAGGGCTTTCATAAGCCATCAAAATTCTAGGACTTGCCAAAAAATTCAAGCTTTTGGTACTCAAGCAAAACTAGGTCAGGATATGATCCTGGTCACGGCACCATTATGATCGCGCACGGGCTGGACCCTTTCGACGTTGTGTTATGAAAATAAAATACACGACCTATTATTTGGCCGTCCTGCCATGGCAGAAGCATACGAACTATTTGTTATTTCCGGAGTGATTTGAGATTTGGGCGTAATTGCATTTGTAAACAAACACGTCAATCACCAATTTCTCGCGAATAAAAGCTCAATCTCGAAAAGTAATAACACTATGAGGAAGAAGAATGAGACCTCTATCATTTGGTGTAGTTTGTTTGTGAGATTGAGCTTTTATTCAAGAGAAATCAGTAATTACGTTGTTTTCAAATGCAATTACGCTCAAATCTCAAATCACTCCGGATTTGTCTATTAGACACTGTATATATAAGTAATGACACCTGTGTGTGGATGGATACATCTTTAGTGTGTAGGGTAGTTGCACATATATTCGTCGTGCATCGCCACCGAAAAGCTCGTGCAGATACTAGCACCAACTTTTAACACCTACGTTCGGATTGTCTCCAGTTTTCTTCCGTCAACGCCCGCCGATGCCGCATGCATCGAAGCGAGTATTCTGCCCTTCCGCCATCGTATAACCGCAGCAATTGCAACGAAAGCCGCTGCCTTTACCGCAATGACCTCCGGAAATGACAGGATCTTTCTCCTCGATGAGGGGAACAGACTCCTCCGCATGACTGCCAATGCGGAGCTCCCCCCAGTGGCCAAGGTCCACTGGTACGGAGACAAAAGTTGGCGCATACCTCCACCAAAAATCGAGAGTCGGATAAAAAGCAGGTTCATGGCTGGAGATAACTCTGCAGCGCTAAAGAGAACAATAGCCGAACTGCTAGGCTCGGACTACCCAACCCATGCCCACATATACACAGACGGATCGCTTTCCCGAGCTGGGGTCGGAATTGGAGTAGCCGGAATTTCAGCACCGATGAGTAGCAGCCTACCGCCACAATGCTCGGTTTTCTCCGCCGAAGCTGCGGCCATCTTTGTTGCCTTTACAACACCCTCGGACCGGCCCATACTGCTGCTATCCGATTCGTATAGTGTGATACAAGCCCTTACATCGGAGACTATGACTCACCCCTGGATACAGGGTATTGTGGAGGCCACACCTCCGAACACGGTGTTTTCCTGGATCCCTGGGCACTGCGGTATCCCAGGAAACAGCGAAGCCGACAGCCTGGCAGGGTATGGACCAGCTGGCCCCCGTTACACCGACGAAGTGCCACTACAGGACATAAAGCGATGGATAGTCAGCAAAATGTGGGAAGCCTGGGAAGCAGAGTGGTGCCAATCCCAATCCCTCTTCATCCGAAGAATCAAAGAAACGACGAGCAAGTGGACAGATATGTCGAAACTACGGGACCAGAAGGTGGTTTCTCGTCTTAGGACAGGCCATACAAGGATCTCACATAGTTTTGGTGGGACGCAGTTCCACAGAATGTGCTACGTTTGCGGAACCACAGCATCGCACTATGGGCAAAAATGGGTCCAAAATTACCCAAAATTCAATATCTCAACAGCACGCTGAATTCCGGCAATGAAAAACGACTTTTCCGAAGGGAAATCGTCCGGGGAATCGATTGCACGTGGTTCCATAGACCGGAGAGCCTTGTAGGTATGTGTTTTGGACCATTTTACCCCATTTTACCCTACTTTTTGGAGGAAATGTTTTTTCACAGCTCTATTTTTCGTGAAACATATGCACTATATGCATGGTTTTAGAATACTATGTCTTTAAACAACAGTTCATGATATATGAGGGGAATACGGGGTACACTTTATAGGGGAGTAAGGCGTAATAGTGAAAATACAATCAATGTTTTTTAATACAAAGTCCATTTTTTTAATATCATAATATTTTTTTCTGAAAAATACTTTCAATTACCTTTCATTTGGTATTTTGAGTTCCGTCATCGGCCAAACAGTTCAAAAGTTATACATTTTTGAAAAAAATCGATTTTTTTTTTACCGCTCTAATATATAAATAGTCACCCTAATGACCGGACGGGGGATTACCCCTACTACGGTGGAGCTCCGATCTCTTTCAAAACCCTACCCAACTTTGATGTACCAGATTGTTTTTTTTCTCGTTGCCTGTACAAACGCCTATTTTTATTTTGCTCTAAAGTGCCTAGATCCTACTGGTTTTTTTTTTAACTTTATTAGAGAGATTTTTAGCCGTTGGCTAGTTCATCTCTATAAAATGGGAGGCCCCAGAGTGGGGTTCTGCCAGCAAATTTTGTTACGGAGTTGGCTTACAATTCACATGTACTCAAATAGAAGCGATTAAAACAGATTCCAGTAAAAATACAATCATATCAATGAGAAAAATGATACAGGCATCGAAAGCTCTCAATTAATAACTGTGGAAGTGCGTCTAGAACACTAAGTTGAGAGCACGCAATAAGCTTATATGCGATATGCAATAAGCTTGAAATGCGAAGAAGAAGAAAAAGAAGATTTTCCGGCTGAAAGGCTCAACATTTTCTAGTCACTCATCTAGCCATAGCTCATAAACCATATGTTTATTTTCAAATCAGATTCTTCTAGGAACACAGCTGGTTGATAGGTTTTCCAATATATGGAGGGAATTTCAGGTCAATATCTTGAAAATCAGCAAATCCCACGTGGTATGAAAAAGGGTCCTTTTTTGATAATTTTGATGCCTTCCAATAATTGGGCTCTTTATTACTGAATATTACAATTCAAATTTTGATTAATCTATTTGAGCCTACCTAAAAAAACCGTTCAAAATAGTGGGTCAAGAACACATACAACTTGTTTGGTTGCAGAGTAACCTCTATTTAAACGAGTAATTTAAAAAAATAATCTAAAATGCAGGGTTGTAGCCCAGAGGGAACCAAGCACTTTAGAGCAAAATTGAAAAAGGCGTTATCTTAGAATATCAAACTAAGCATTTTGGCAATGTTTGGTTGAAATCAGTGACATTGACCACACCTTTGTATACACTTGAGCTGGAATTACTCAAATGTTTTCATGTGAATGCAGATAATTTCCTACAATTGCCGAATAGACGACAGTTTTGTTGGTCTTTTGATTAATATTTTATATTTTATATATTTTGAATTTTCGATTGAAAAATTTAGCCCTTTAGGTGAATGGTAATCTTGTGTTTTTTCTATAGAAAAACAATTATGCAAACATGCTGTGCGTTGGAAGACAGAGCTGCGAGCCGGTCGAGTTACTGTGAAATTAAAAAATAAACTTCTTTCCAAAAGGAATAAAACGGTTTTATGAAGGCGAAGACACCAAAATGACCAAAATGGTTATTGTCTGTCATAGAGTAAATCTGAATTTATATCTGAACAGGCAACAGGCGGTCTCGAGCAGTCGTGGGTTGAATTGAATTCCGCATTCAACTAACAGCTTAGCACTGATTTCAGTAATCATAATTAATACATTTCATCCCAGTGAATCTAATAGCATAATCCAACATATCGTGTTTGCGCTTCTCATCGCCTTCCAAGCGAGAAACCCGCAACTCAATTGTGTGTTTCACCCTCCATTTCAGCTCCATATCGCATGGTGTGGCATACACATATAGATATTTGCACTTCTGCACTTCCGGCAGTGATTACGATAATATGCACGGCCACGAGTGACCTCTCCAGAATAAACTACTCCTCCCTGACGGACCACCCCCATCATCATCTACATCGTCCATCAGCAATTCTGCAAGCAATGTTATGTGGCATGGCGCATGGTCAAGCTTCAGGATATCTTTACATATTTCATCATAGTCATTATAATCATTATTATCATCATCATCATCATCATCATCATCATCGCAGCCATTTGGGTGGGTGCGGAATGTAAGAAAACCGTGCGATGGCGAGGCTACTTACTCCGATGATGGAGAGGTACGACCAGAATGCAAAGTGCTACAAATTGGTTGTAATCATCAGTCTGCTGGATCCACTGGAGTTTGGTTTGATCAAGAACTTAAATTGAATAATGCTGAGCTTTCCCATCGGCTGAAAACTGTGTCCTCTCTAAAAAAAATTAAGTACTAAAAAACAACATTCTTTCTTTGCCTAGATTTCATCAAGCAAGACCCTATTTGATTGATTGGAGCTTTAAAATCCCGTTGTTTGTGGAGGAAGGCTGCATAAGTCATTTCGTCGAATGATTTTTGAAGCTTCGTCGGTTGGTGGAAAGCGTTCCTTTGCAACCGTATTCGCAGCTTGAAATGCACTTTTCGCGTGGCAAACCTTCGTCTATTGTTTGTACACACCCGAAGGCACATAAACTTCTTCAGCGCCTCCCCCCGGGAAGTACAGTAGGGGGTAATGCTTTGCAAATAGAGTGAAAATTTGAGCAACAAAAAACAAAATCACCCGCACTGAGAAACTGACTGACTGCTGTGCACTTGAAAGTGGAAAGCTTTCTCGAGCTGCAGACAAATCAATTCCGTTTGAGGATATTTAAATGCTTTCTCGTGTCAAAAGCTTCTTTGCCCGGTCGGTGGTGAGGCGGCGCTTGCAGAGGCGGTGAGGAGACGCATCAGGACTGAAATTTTGTATTTACTTTTGATCTCTTTCTCTCGGCAGCCTCTGTGCGGGACGACGACAAGTTGACTTTGGACCATTGTGTTTACATTTGATGCTAAATATTTTATTCTCGGTACGCTTTTGCTCCGAACGACAACGGTCGTCCCACAGCAGCGCAGTTCAGTTGTTGCGAGGAGCACACTGGAGCATGCAGGATTTGTTCAGGCTGACGAGTGCATTGGAAGATGGTACTTTGCTGATAGCAACAATAAGAACAAGTAAATGTGTGCAGGGAACAAATACACTTTACTCGACCGGACGGGATGGACCCGGAGATGATGTTTTTGGGACCGAATCTGTCCCTGTTGGATTCTGCGTAGGTATAATGTAGATTGCGAAGGATTTTCTCAGGCACTGGGTTGGTTGCTTGGGAAGAATTTAGAACAGCTTTAAAGTTGTTTGTTGGGCTGAAATATCTGTTGTCTGCAAAGTTAAAGCTTAACCAACCTTGTTTGGGTGGTTATTTCTGAAGGCAGATTCTTTTAAGTATTCAGATGAGACGCTTGGTTATGTACTAAAAATCACCAGCGTTTAAATTAGTTAATTGGAAAGGTGTCTAATGAATTGTCTACACATATCTAAAAAATTGGATATGCCAAATAGCTAGGTTTTGTAGAACTTGTGGAGATTTGCTGCTTCCCGCAGGGCTCCCGAAACCTACTCCTGGGTCATAAGGTGGACATTGTCACTCTGTTGAATTTGAATGATCTCTAATGACATATCTATGAAGTTCTGAGGATTTTGATTAACCGCATAACCAGCTTTTGTTGAAAGCGGAGGTTAATCACTTCTTCCTGGGCTTACATGGAAATTGCTCTTTTTTGGATTCATCATCAAAATTAAGTTCATATTTTTTTTTGAATTGTGTTCAGCATTCCGTTGAGACTTTTTGAAAAATACTGCTGGATTTCTATTTAGAGTCCAAATAACATTCTCCTGTGGTGACAGGAGACATTTCCAAAGGCATTAAGAAATTTTAGAAATCCATTTTCAGTAGTGATATAAACAAACGCTTGAAACAAATTTCACCGAATATATATTGACATGATCCAAACCGTAAAAAAATCGTTAGTTTGTTTTTTATACGTTTTGTTTCCGTGGTAAACATCAAAGAACGTCAGGACAGTTCGATTAATTTCAGGAAAATAAAAGAAAATTTATAGAAGCTCTGATAAATTCAGGGAACTCCAGAACAAATTGGGAACATTTTGAGCTTTTTAGATTAATTTCGAATACTCCAGTGATGTTCCAAGAACTGCAGACTAATCCAGAACTTTGAAGAAGATGAAAGATCTTTAGAGGTTGAGGAACATCCATAAATTACGTCACACTTCAAGGAGGGGAGAGGACGTATAGGAAAACGTGTCCAAATATGACAAACGTTGGAGGGGAGTTTGTTCAACCGTGATGTCCCATCACCATAATTTGTGAGATCTTATAGCATAAGTACATTTTTTTCCTTGATTTGTTTTCCGTCGATTTTGTTTTCCGTACTGAGTACCAATGCTACCGACGCCAGGAAGGCAGCTCCCAAACCTGGACCCTATTGACCCATCAACTCATGGACCGGGGACAAACGGCTTTATTTCCCTTGGATTGAACCCAGGCTCTTTGGGGTGAGAAGGAATCACACTCACCACTACACCACCAGCGCCGCTGGATGAGTACTTTTAAATGAGTGAAATTTTCGAAAAAACTTCATCATTTTATCAAAGTTCAAAGATTTATTCACTTTCAAAATCCACAGATAGCTCATTTGGTTTAAAATTGCTAAATTGTAATCATCCCGAGAATTCTACAATTCCAGAGCCTTGTGAGATTTAGGCGTAGTTGTTTTGAAAAAACACGTCAATCACCGATTTCTCGCATAAAAGCAACTCAATCTCGCAAACGAACTATACGAAATGATAGAGGTATCATTCCTCTATCTGTTTGTCTTGTTAGTTTTTGTGATTGAGCTTTAATTCAAGAGACATCGGCAATTCACGTGTTAGTTTAAAAATTATACCTTAATCTCGAAGTTCTCCGGAATTTGGAATAACAAAGAGGGAAGTCCCTTGAACAAGTTGAAAAAAAAAACCTTAGCAACATTAATATTTTCGAGAACTATAAATTAGTTAAAAAAAAAAAACGCAGAACAGTCGTAACAGCCAGAACTTCTGTTGAAGGTTCCGTGTAATTGTAAAATCCGTGAGCGTACCGGAAGAACATAATACTTGAACTTGTGTGAACAATAGCGTTATTCAAACTTGTCAGATTTTTTGGAGCTGTCGGGGAATTGCGTAGGTGTTGTTTTAGATGTCAGAAATGGAAGTTCTATGAAACTTGAGAAGTCCGAAGAAAATCCAAAAAGTCCTTAGATCTTCCGGGAAGTCCGTAAAATATCCGAAAAATCCGTAGCATTTCCGAAAAGTCTGTAGATCTTCCGAGAAGTCTGTAGATCGTCCGATAAGACCGGAAAACTACGTAAGTCAGTAAAATTTCTAAAATGTCTGTAAGATTTCCAAAATGTCCGTAGAATATCCTAGAAAACTTCCGAAAAGTCTTTAGAGCTTCCGAAAAATCCATAGATCCGATAAGTCCGTATAACATCAGAGCAGAATTTTCAAGCAGTCTGCAGAGCTTCCGTTGATATTCCAAGAAGCTCGTAGAAAACCCAAAAAGCTCCTGTATTTTTCGAGAAATTCGTTGAAATTCCGAGACGTCCATAGAACTTCCGAGAGGTCCGCGAATCTTCCAAACAAAAACCCCTAGAGCTTCCGAGAAGTCCGTTGAACTTTTGTGTAGTCTGTAGAATATCCGAGATGTCCGAATAACGTAACAGTGTAGGATGCAACAGTGGGTTAGAGGAGAGGGGTCGTGGAAAATGTGACAATCTGTGACCAGGGAATTAATTTTGGCCAATTTGTTTACTAAGCAGCAACATCATTGTTCTTCATCATTAGTTCTTTTGGTTGATGCTTCGTCGACTTTGGGAATCAACCGTTTCGTGAAGAGTGTGTGAGTGATGACCACGTTTTGCGTCAATTGATGCAAGCGCACTCTGCCCTCCGTTGGCAATACTGCCAAACAATGAAACCACTGAAAGGGAATGCCGTTCTGCTGGAGGAGGCGGAAGATAAAGTGTTTGCTGTGCTGTACTTTTTGACTTAAGTTTTACGATGTTTTGTATGGTGAACAATTATCCTCCGCTCTGAAATGTTAATTTGGTTGAACCTTATCAAATACTTTAATAAATAACAAAAAAGAAATTATTCTGGAGGCATTCAGACCGTACAAAATAAGAAAATTCATAGACCTACAAGATACTTCAGAGTTAGCGACGCCAGTGGTGTAGTGGTAGCGTGATTACCTATCACCCCAGCAGGCCTGTATTTAATCCCTGTTGGCGCCGCCGGGATGATGTATGTGGCTTTGTGAAGTTTAATTTAAATACCAAAATACATTAATGGCCCAATTTAGTCAGCCCTTAAAAAATAAATAAATATTTTCCAATATTCTACGAACATTAGGGTCTTTCTCAATGGTCTTATTGCACCAAAGGATACCTTAAATACCTATCTTCAAGATGAATGAGAAAGATGTGGATTATTGACAACTACAAGGGGCTGACAAAATTATCTAGGGCCACCCCACCTCCCCCAGAACTTTTGGTGTTTTTGTCTGACTCAGTGATTAATAAAATTGTTCCCCAAACAAAGATTTTATTAAATCCAATGTTGACTACTATTCTTATGTTATGGACTACAAGAAACAATTTTGAGATTATATTATATCGATATTTAATCGATGGTATAATAAGACGTCTGCAGGCTCTACAAATTGGCCTAGAGATTTTTCTTACATCGTAGAAATTGTGGAAACTTCATAAATTTTCAGAAATAATCGTAAGTAGAAACAAAGAAATTGGAAAAGTTCTGAAAACTGCGTAGAAGTGGTAAATTTATTTATGTTTGAGGAGCTTTGTAGAAGTTAAGGGGACATTATTTGATTTCAGGGAAGCTCATTATTGATCGGGAACCTCTATATCTAGAGTAACATTTGAAATGGGCCTATGTCCAAAACGTAAACTAATCGGGTTTTGATACCATTGCATAGCACCGCTTGATAGCTACTAGTCGTGTAGGAAAGTGCCACATAATCGATAAAATCATTAAAAATGACTCGATTTTCGAAACGGCCGATCAAAGAAATTTTCGATTCCTTAATAGGCCCGCACGCCAGATGATTGAAAATGTTCAAACCAAAGCTAAGCCGGTTAGGCCCTACTGTTTGGGGCAGGGCCGATGATTTATTTTGAATTTATTTGACGTTGCAAAATGGCTTAGAAAAGGGCGTACCATTTCTGATAACGTGCACAACGGCTTAATAAAAAGGGCCTATCGATGGAAAGGTTCACAACTTACTGACTACCATAACAATTAACATTTAAGTTATAAAATCATAAATAAAATGGTTCTAATATAATTCCTTTTCCAAAAATGTATGGAGAAAACAAGAATTTGGAATGGTAATGGTTCTTAACAACCCATTATTTGTAAGGTCCACTTCGAAAAAACCATAATACAAAAGGTTAAAACTTTATCACACAAACGTTCATGTAAAGTTCCATAGCCATTTCAGTTAAAGTTTAGCAGGGATTAACCATTTTGGTAAGGTCAATGTGATGGTTCGCATTTATGCGAGACGCTTCGTGTCTGCCATCGATGAAGAGTCTATGTCGGTCGCTTATTTTGAGATACGACATACTGATAAAGTAATACACGCTATTTCAAAACTTCCCAAATTTGGGTAGAATCAACCCAGATCGGTCAAAACTGAACCTAACCAAAAATGGGTAAATTGTGTTGAAAGTGACAAGTTGACAAATGAACAACGTCGATCGGAGTCATGTCGATGTTCTTCATTTGTCAACTTGTTACTTCAAACACAGTTTACCCATTTTTGGGTAGGTTCAGTTTTGACCGATCTGGGTGGATTCTACCCAAATTTGGGTAGTTTTTAAATAACGTGTATAAAAGCGGGAATATCCAGTATTTTACGGTTGCTTATGGCCGCCACAATCTGGCTGAGTTTCTGGTAGGGAATATCGAGGGGAATATAAGATTTGATGTTTGGGTAGTGTCGTTTGACGTATAAACGATCAAATTTGAACGTTTACACGTCAAACGACACAACCCAAACGTCAAATCATATGTTCCCTACCAAAAACTTAGCTAGATTGTGGCGGCCATAGCATTGGGCGATCTTGAAGCAAGAATAGATTCATTTTGTTTTTTGAAAATAATCGATTCACCGATTTAATTAATCTTTTGAATGGCACAAAAATGTTTCAAATATAACGAATCATAGGAAAGTTGGTGCAGATTACCACCAACTTCAGTCTAAAGTTGATATAACGTTACATAGGTAAGCTATCTTGTTATGACATTTCACTTTTAATAGTCAGTTAGTGTGATGAGGGATATCATTTATAAATAAATTGTGTAGTACGTACACAGTAAAAGTTGTGAGTGTAACAAACAAACATGATGAGAATATAGTAAATGACTGTCTTGATTTCATTTGACATGTGAAAGTTTTTGCTCAGGATACTTGATTAGTGATTAAACAGGTTATAATATTCGTTTTATTGGTATTAAATGAACGATTTATAAAACGAAAGATTAACGTATGAAACAAAACGATTAGATGGTCGGAGTGTAAAAGCAGGTAAGTACGAAAAATACTTAATTCAGATATCTCAAAACTCAACCGAGAGGAATCCCAAGAAAGCTAATTGAGCCATGCGTTTTGCATTGAGCCAATATCGATTCTGTGTGGTTTCACCAGTTTTGGAGAATAGCCTCTCTGGTGGAACACTTGGTTCCATGATGTTCACTACGGATTTTCTCCCATGCTTGAAAAGTATCGACAGAACGTGGGAAAACAGGCTGATGCAAGCAATTTTGTAATTCTGTTGATATGCCCCCATGGCGATCCATTTTGACATAGCAAAGGACAGATGAACCTGAAATATGTCATAAGAAGTGAATGTTTGTACTAAAGAGACTGAATTGAGCCTCTTTAGTTTGTACATATGTAGATGTGCTTGATAGAGAAAGACAATTAAACGTCAAAAAGGTTTCTCTTAAACTTTATCTTTCTCGTTCTTGCCTACTGAACTGTCACACTGGTTGTTTGCAGAATCCATGTTCAAGGCAACTGATGTGCAAAGGTGAAGATAAAAAAAAATCAATATTAAATTGCAAATGCAAATAAACTACAATTTTGTTTTGGATCGAAACGAAAATCGAATGAAAAGGATCGATTCAATCGATTTTTGTCGTGTTTAAGATCGATTAAAAAATCGATTAATCGAATAAAAAGAATCGATCTTTTGTGTTTCGATCAAAGATCGTCCATTGCTAATCACAACATGGAAAAACAACCGACATCCCAGTATCAACCAACTCTAGATAGAGCTGGAGTAAGGGCCAATGTCACAATGGGCTTGAACTGAGAAAAATGAATCTGTAGTTTTGAACAAAAATAATAAAATACAATTTAAACTATAAACCCATTTCTTAAACTGAATTGTGAGATGAATTCGCCCGGCTGCGTTCACAGAAGCTATTTCGCCTCTATGTTTCGCCTGCTAGTTTTTGACATTGTCTGTTTCGCCTCAATGTTTACGTTCTTTTTCCTGATGGGGTGTTTTCGTTGTTTATTTGTTTTCTTTTGATTACCAACCGGTAATTGTAAGGAGTAGTGAAAAGATTCAAATTATACCTTTGGCTTGTATTGGCCCATCTATGTATATGAGAGAAAGCGGCCGTAAGAGCCAACTCAATTTGTAAAAAAAAAAAAAGTTTGTTTCCGCCTTATGTTTTTTGCTTTTTTTTTGAGAATGTACATTATTTGTCCAATTTTTTTTAGTATCGTTTTGTAGCATTTTAATAGTAGTATAACGTGATGTATTAACCTCAGTTTGTTTACACTTGCGACATTCGCCCTTATTTCAGCTCTATCTAGAACTGCGGTCATGCGTCAAGCTTTCATCGTGCCTCTAGCAACAGACCCTTTTACTTTTACCACAGACAAACAGACGTAACTCTTCATTGTGTATCTTCGTTCACGCATTTAACGGTTGATTTGAATATTATCAGTTCCGCGAACTACTCGCCGCAGCGCTGGCATCGGATCACTTTGACGTTTCTATACATTTTATGCAATATTGTTTGCGAGTTAGCGAGCAAGCTTGTTTTCCGCGAGAAGCCTGAAAGATGTCGCTACTGAGGTCCTATGTTTTGAGATACTATGTTTTCAAGAAAAACTTTTTCAAAGAGTTACGTCTGTTTGTCTGTGCTTTTACTTAATATCAAGTATTCAGCTGGTTAGCTCCTCCGTGTTTAGTCCATCGTATAGCACTGATTAGACGACAACATGTTATCACTTATTGATCTTAAAATCAGGAGGAATCGTGAAGTGCATTCAACATGTTGAACATTTTCAATAAAAATTCGAACGGTTTGATACGAAGAAATATTTATGATTTTACAAACCCATTGATGGTAAATACAAATGTTGGTGCTCACCAGGCTTGCAATTGCTCATTACAGCTAAAATGCTATTTTTCGGAATTATGAAACTATGAGATACTATAATGATAATTTTTATTTGTAAGAAGGAAGAATGGGTGGTAAAGTTTGTGTATGACGTAGAAAATTTGTCAATTTTGCTTTCATAAGGTCACAGCTAGGAATTTTATGATCGCTGATTGCTCGCTCATCGCGTTACTCATCGTTACAGCTAATCGCTATTGTGGCCCTCTGAAAGCAAAATTGACAGGTTTTATGTATCATACAAACATTTTACCTTCTCTTCTGGTATCTTGTAAATACGAATTATCATTAAAAAATTTCATAGGTTCATAAATCCGAGAATAGCTTTTTAGCTTTAATGAGCATTTGCAAGCTTGGTGCTCACTAGTAGAGAAAATTAGGCAAACATCTAATTGTCAATAAAAAGTCACTTTACTTAGTTTGTGGAGCTATACTAACAGTTTATTCCACTCTTCACTTTGTACGTAGTGGACAAGAACATGCTGTTACAACATGAACATGACTTAATTGCAATTATTTAACAAAAAAAAAAAAAAAATTACAGTATCACATTAATTACAAACAGGGACATAAATTGGGCACTTTGTTCAAACATGTAGGTGTAGATGCTCATGTAAAAACAGGAACAATTTTTTAAAGTAGGTTATGTTTCATTGCAAATTTCTTCGTTAAATCTATGACGAAAAGCCTTCAAGCAAGAAGTTCAAAATTCACCCCTTTAGCTCATCAGATGCAACTAAGCGCCCGTTACTAAAAATATTGATTGGCAGAACCAATTTGCTGCTTGGAAAATTGAAAAGTACAATTGAAATGCATTCAAAGACCAATCGTTATAGCAACAAAACGGGATCTTTTGTTGCTTTGCTCGCCCGGCCCTAATTAGTATTCCATCGTGGTGAACCGACTGTACCAACAGCCACCCGTTCCGCCAGAGTAATCACCACACAAGCAGCCAACCAACCAACCAACCAACCAACCAACCAACCAACCAACCAACCCACAGGGACAGACCAATTAAGTAATAGTTCGGAGTGGGTAAGGAACTCTTTAGCTGGTCGAGGGAGAAAAAAAAAGTCCGCTCCGGAGCACGGCACACGTACTGATTGAGTAGAAAAGCAAATTATCCCGCCCAGTCCTCCCTCGGGTCACTCGGATATTTCACAACCCAGCCAGCCATATCGTATGTGATTCCCATTTCGAACAAAACTACTACCTACTGGCTTGGCCCGGCTGTGCTGAAAGCAGGAATAATTAAATGGGATTTTTTTCTGCTCCTGCCTCCGAGTAGGTAAGTTGGAGCTCGGCTAAGCCTGCCGGCTGGCCGGCTGGTTGGTTTGTCGGTTCGTTCCAGGCCAGTCCAGGCATGAAAATATGCGAATATGTGCCGCATATCAAACCGTTCGTTGGGATAATATTTTCCATTTTTCCCGTCCCACACATTTTCTTTTGCATCACATGCCTAGGTTTTGTAGAGTTGGGGGCCAACCCCCGTGGGGAACGGGGTGTGGTGGGAACGAAAAAACCGCACAATGTTCGGAAGCTGGGAAATTGAATTTCGTGGTGGGATTAAAGAGATGGGTTGGGTTTTTTGTTGCTGTTGTTGTTGTTTTTGTTGGATTCACAGTGGAGAAAAAAAAGTGAATTGTGAGTGATGCACTCCAGCAGGGCTGTTGGGTGGGATTTCGCTTGCAGCTGCCTGCAGCAGCCGTTGCAAAGAGAGAGAGAGTGCAGCAGCTGTTGATGGTCAGTTGGGAGAATGGTGTACATACAGGCTTCGGGGGATGGCGAAACTGAAGAACCTAGCGTCTCCATGTTCTTTACAAACAAAGGGGCGCATGGTTATCGGTGGCTGTCAGCACTTCCAAAGTGAAGATTGTTGCAATATATGTAATTGGTTCAGCTTCAACTATGCTGAATTACAGGAACACTTGTTCTTTCATATATTATTTTCAAAATTATTCCCAAGTAATCAACATGCCTGCTAATTGCCCTTTTTGCAATATTAGGGTGATATGCGACTAATTTAAAGTTCGGAAGCGCTACCATATACTGAAAAAAGGGCGATTGGCGTGCAATTAACGGGCATGCTGATTAATTGGGTATACAAGTCGTATTCTGACTTACTAGTGAAAAAAGGTTTAAATAGGTATAATGGACGTTAGGCACAATGGACATCAGGCATAAAAGCTCATGCTCATGTCGATTGGAAGTGACATTTTTGATTTCCTAGCGAGATTGTTTCGAATCATAATAAAAGGTTGTACAATCTACGAGACTAAAGAAAGTCCATAGTGCATTTTAGGTATGTTCATAGCTTCGGAAGGATTCATGTTTTGGGGGAAACCCAAACAAATTAAACAGAGTCACCATGCCGCGTAGAATAGGCCTGTTTACGTATTAATCCTAGATGGCAATAGGATGCGGACTGAAAGCAAATTGAATAGGGGAAGTGCGTCAGTATTGGCTTTAGTTTCCTATTTTGGCCACACCGCAGAAAACCGACTAAATTACAATATTCGTGCAACTGAATATCTCAAATTTTAAACAACGTGAAATATCGTCAAAAGGTGGCCAAATAGGAACATGGCCAATACTGGTGCGTTTCCCCTAGGTAAGGATAATTGCATCAGCCAGTTCCAATTCTAGCATGGATGTACAGTGTCAACAACAACCCGGTACAGAACGATCCCGCAGTTTTGCAGATGTAACTGTAACCGCAGCAGTTTCTCGCGCAGAACCACTTAGTACGATTGATGGTCAGACGTACAGCACATTCTATGCACGGATAGAAATCTCCTTATACCTTTTGGTAAATTTCTATTGCTGATTATTCATAAAATGTATAAATCAACTAATAAGCAGACGCCTTGCAAAAAATTAATTAAGGTCATGTGTCAAATGAAATGTATAAGCGGACACACATACTTTTTATGCATTCTTATATGACCTATGTGGTTTGTCTTATGGAATGTATAAGGCTGATGTTTTGGCAAAAATGTATAAGTGAAACACATGAATAAAATAATTGATTTTCGTTTCGTGTGGACTGAACGATCTCGAAGATTCGATTGGCTGTGGAGTCAGTGGATCATATATTAGCAACATTAAGAAGGATGCTCACAAGAATTCTGAAGGTAACCACACCGGAGGTAACGGAGCCAATCTGAATCGCGGTTTTAATAATCGTTATGCCAACCGTCCATTATGCCAATCGTCCATTATGCCTATCTTCTTTATGCCTAGCCAAGCAGAGTTGGAGATCAAATTGAAATCAACATTTGCTGTTATGATGTAACTTTTTTTTGTGATTACTCCAGTTGATCTCGTTTTGTATGCATTAACGAGTAACACAACAAACCTGGGAGCATAATTTACACCGTTAAATCAAAAGGAAAGCTAACCTTGCTTTCAATGAAGTCAATTTCATTTACTGATTTTGCTATTATAATGTTTACCTGGATACGGGCCTGGTATATATTATTAGCATTCAGTTCAACGAACTGAGTTCAAATCTCACCGCGGACGAGTCGCAAATGACCTAACAAAAAATAATCGTTAATTCAATGCACAGTGGTTCACAATGGAAATTTAGCAGTACAGATGCATGACTGGCCAACTGGCTAAACATCTCAATGATAAAGAAAAAAGTAAATCAGGGAAGTAGGAGCTTATTAGAGCAATTTATAAAACTTCAGGAACACTCCAAGAACTTTAGGGGAATATCCGAAACGTTCAGATAAGTTTTAAAAACTTCCGGTATGTCCCGAGAACTACAGAAAAGTTCAGAACTTTGAGATCTCTCAGGGTAGATCCCAAAAACTACAGAACATTTAAATGAACTTCAGGAAAATTTCGTGAACTATGATCAAGAACAGAGAACTTCATGACAGTGTGTGTTATTAACTTCAGGGACTTTGAAATTGTGGAAATTTTAGGGAAGTTCCGAAAACTTCAAGAAACATTTGAAGACTGCTCAATTAGCTTCTGAAAAAATGCAGGAGCTTTACAGATTTTCTAAGAACAAAGTCCAGAAAATATTAAAGAATTTATTATTATTATTATTTATCTTTATTAGGGAGGCTTTCAGCCTTGGGCTCCTATTAAAGAATTTGGAAGTTCCATGAACTTCAGGAAAATTGCGGTATTTTCAATGAAGTTTCAAGTTTCATTAACATCCGGAAAAATCCGGGAACCTTCAAGAGTGATAAAACTTGTGGATAGTCCCGAAAACTTCAAGAACGTCCAGAACTATGCGCAAGCTTTAAGATGTTTCAAATAAGTTCCGAAAGTTTCAGGGCAGTACGATAGGTTTCAGGAAATTTTCTAAAAAATCAATGAATATCAGAGAGGTTCACGGCACTCATTTTAACTACAGGAAACTTGCAAAAACTTAATAGTCAAATCCAACCAACCGCCGACCACCATTGGTGCTGTTGTCGTAGCGGTGATAAAAATGTAAAACATCTGTCAAACGTGACCATATCATAATTTTCTCTTTTTAAATTGGATATTTGCGAAGACAACAAATCAAGAAGACTGGCAACTCTTCCATTTTCTCATACGTACGCTATGAGACAGGTACAATCGCGTCATCTGCCGCTCAAAGGTAAATGCTTCGAACGAATTTGATAGCAAAGATTACATCCTCAGAAGAAGAGTTTGTGTATTTGCTCATTTTTCTATGCGTTGCTTCCACCTTCACTCAAGCGCAGCGCCACTGTATCTGTCGCTTGGATTCTGGCAAAGTTGCCAGTCTTCTTGATTTGTTGTCTTCGATATTTGCCTTGTTTTGTACGTTTTTGGTGATCAAAAAGCTTGTAAAATTGTAGGAAAAGTAGCCTTCTTCAAAATGGCAAATAACTTCAATGATTTCAATGCTTGCAATCAGGAAAATAGTAGATTTTTTTAAACCTTAAGCTCCACCGCTTAACATTTTTAATGCTGTTGCAAGATCGTTGCATTATCTCGGGATGCAACGAGAACACATTTCAACTTTTTCGCGTTCCGAAGGCGGGGAGCAACAAATTCGCGCAGTGGAGAAAGGTTGTCACTGTTTACAGGGACAGAGCGAATATACTCCATCATTTGATTGAAGCAGACTTTGTTGAATATAAGTTCCAAAGTTTGCTGTCGTTGTTGAGATTAATTTCAATTGGCCGCTCCCTGGAATGGGAGCTTTGCAGCACAAAACCATTTTACTGGTGTAGCATAGTAACACAATATGCTGGGGCTCTAAAATCGCTAGTTCTTCCCGTATAGGTCACACGGAGTCCCAACATAATTCAGTATATCCAGCAGACGTGGACGTCAATTTCGGGATGGGAATCTACAGTCATACAAAACATAACCTAAATAATATCGGTGCATCAAAACACGCATTTTCATCAACTTTCAATCACAGTGCAATGGAAATTCACTTAAAATTGCATTATTCGACAAATTTCCTACATGTATCATTCATAAAAATAATCGTATCGCACCAATTTGAACTTTTTTTCAATAATTTATTATTCTAACTCTGGAATTTGAGCCGGCTGTCATAAATTTATCAGCATCGACTTGTACTATTTCTCGCCACTAGTGACGCATCAATTTTTCTTGGATTCTACTAATAGTAATAAAATCTACTATAAAAGTTACGAAAACTTAAGTTGAGTATAATGACCTTAAAGGGAGTTGCATAGCTTCGAGCTCAGGCCATAATTATCAGGAAAATTGCAAGAAATTTCAGGCATGTTCTGAACTCCATTGAGTTCAGGAAACTGTCGGGCATGTAGAAGTTTCAAAAATTACTGAGCGCATCAGGAAAGATTAGAGATCTTAAGAAACATTTCTAAAACATCACTGAAGTTGCTAGAAATGTTCCGAAAACTTCAGGAAAGATAAGAGAACTTCAAGAGGGTTCACAAAAAGTGTAGGAAGAAGTTTCGAGGAGTGAAAGAAAATACCGGGGATTTTATGAAAGTTTCATGAACAGGCTGCGGGATAAAAAGGGAATTTCCGTACAATGTTGGGCGTATCAGTTTCAACTTCAAGACGGAGCCAGCAGCTTGAAGTAAACTGCAGTAACTTTCATGAAGTTCTATGACTTCAGGGATATCCATAAAACTTCAGAGATGTCAAAAAATCTTCTGAGAAAAAGTCTGCACAATCTGGAGAATTTTACAAAATTTCATGAAAGATAGCTCTAGATATCTCAAGATCTTAAGTTCAGACTTTTGGGGAAGTTTAAAGATCTGAAGGTCTTAGAAGTAGATACTGACACATTAAAAACGCTGCCATTAACGCACTTTTTGCAAGAGGTAATCAACGCTGGACACTGTTCCGAAACACATCACGGCACACTTATCGGCACTTTAGGGCACATATTGACAAGATTGACACAGTATATAATATAAAACGGCATCACTGTTTTTTGCTGAAGATTTTCCAATAGTTGCTAAGGTTTCACACTTTGTTGACAGTCGTTGATCTTCACTTCAGGATGAATTTAATAAATCCATCGGACTAGACGATCAGATTGCGGATAAGAAGTTAAACCTATAGGACTTTGCTCGGATCTCTCCTGCAGCCAGTACTTCGTCTAATTCCCTGAAAGAGTTGTTAAAGTGTGGTGATAAATACCAGTGCCGAGATCATAACCAGCAACAGCAATAACTAGGTCACCCTCAGGGTCATCCACTTTTGCAACCAACGTGATTTTAATAGTTGCTTGGCGTTTCTGGTAGCGACAATATTGGTAATCACGGCTTACATGGGTCAATTCCACAGGCAAGGTGGCCAGATACATGGCGTCATACAAATCATCCTCCTGAGATGAGCGATCTTCATAGCCACCGGTACCTCATCCTGTTTAAGTAATCAGGATTCGTTCAATAAATATTATAATACCCTGTTGTGCAGTCTTCGATATATTAGATAAGCTTTCTTTAAACATTGTTTTATATGTTATCCATCTAACAATACAGGTATACCTCAATATAACGTAACTGTTACTTTTGACTTCTATTTTCGATATCTCACAAATAACAATTCAATGATTGAAATTGGCATGACCAATAGATGGAGGATTGCCTCATATCTGATGGTGTTGTTACTTTGCTTGCTCAACGATGGAAGTCAAAAGTGACAGTTACGTTATATTGAGGTATACCTGAATACATTTCAACAACCTAAACCCAATCCTTAATCCCTTAAAACCTTCCCCCCAAACATTCGACACCTCAAATTTGTTCACCTCGAGGAAATCGATAAACTTTTTTTTTCAAAATCCTCACTAGTCTTCGTGTAGCCGTCCTCCGCTTGCAGCCGATTGAACAGTTCCACCTCCACCTTGCAGTTGTTATCGCTGTCGTACTGTTCCATAATCAACGCCACGAATGAAGAACCACAACCAGCTTGCCCGGATCCATCTGACGGAAGCTAAGGAACCGACATGCAACAGGGCTTCAATCAGTCTACTGCGAAAAGATTTGGTTTGGTTTGGCTTCAATCACAAAAGTCATTAAAACTTCAGGGTTGCCAAGCTCATGGTATACTTGATTGTCTCGTTTAGGCACAGCGTTTGGCACAGCGAAAACTATCGGCACAGATTAAGGTGTGCAGAATTGATGTAAAATCGAAAAGAAATCGGCATTATCCAAAAAGTTCATTGCCTGGCAAGCAATCTGCAATTGTGGGCTGAAAAGCGAAACTTTCATTACTTCTGGGACCAGCAAATTTACCAGGAGGAGTGCCTATGGAAGAGACTACTGCCTTTTCTGGAGCAACATGAGGTGGATCGCCTATTCTGGCCGGACTTGGCAAATTCCACCAAACAGTGGTACAGCTGAAATGAAGCCACAATTGATCCTAAAGAGATGAATCCGGCCAATACTGTGGAACTAAGACCAATTGAGGAATGCTGGTCAATTGTGAAGCAAATACTGAATAAAAAGGGAGGAACTTCAATTGCCTTGAAGGATTTCAAAGGGAAATGGAATTTGGCACACAAACAAGTGGAAGCAGGGCTCGTGCATAAGATGATGGGTCGTGTACGAAGAAAAGTTCGAGCAATGGCCTATGGTAAGAAGAAAGCCTGAAACAATGGTCTTTCAATAAGCATAATATTTACTATTGTATAGCGTTGAACTATGAAAAATAAAACACATTTTTAAAACCGTGTCCGGATTGTTTCGAGTTCAACCTTTAGTACCTACTGAGATCTGTTGATGTATAATTTCAGGAAAATGTTGATATATAGTTCCGGGAATTTAAGGGAAGTCCAGAGAACTGTATTTCCAAATCTGGAAAACTGTGGGGTCTTCAGAGAAGTTCCATGAACATCAGAAAAATTGTTGGAACATAAGAGAAGTTCCAAGAAATTTTTGAAATTTCTGACTTCACGAAAGAAGAATTTGAAGGCAGTTCGATTAACTTCAGGAAAATTGCGGGAACTTTAAAAGTTCTGAGAAATCAGTGAAGTCAAAAGAACTTGATTGAAGATTAGAGACCTTTAGAACAGTTCCATTAACCTCAGAGAAGCACCGAAAACTTCAGAACAATGTCCACTTACAAAGAATTAATAAAATCTAGAATTCGTAATTTTGTTACGTTCCAGGGGGTGAGATCTTTATCAGGGCTTTTTACAAAAAGATCGTAATTTTTTTTGCGCTGAACGAAAGACGGCATAACTTTATGTCCTCTGAAAAAGGGCAATTCCTAAGATCGAAACGTCTGACATAAAACAGACGAAAGAGGTAAATTTAGATTACATTTTTATGTATTATTTTGAGCTGATTACATATAAGTTTTACCCGTACCCTAGTATTAGTTAGAGGGAGTTAAATTCGCAATATACAGGCAGAAAAAAGTAAACTTATTGCCATTTCTGTCATGGATACAAAGAAAATTAGTTGTATTAACATCAGTGTTGACAAGAGCAACCAGAAGAAATATTTGCATTGTTTTAACGCATTCCCCCCAATGTATTCGGTCGTATAATTCAAAGTTTGAGAGTAACTCAACAAGTTCCACAGTTCCAAAAACAAGCGGTACAATGTTTGACACTAAGTGAATTAATTTTGTTGATTACGATTACGATCGGAAAGTGCTGCTCAAACCCCTATAAATTTCCCTTGCAGAAAAACCTCTCCCCCGCGCCATCCACCAGCTTCCCGAGGGTTATAAATCCGTCCGTTCTGTCTCCATCAATTCTGGCTTGGAACGATTCCTACCTTCTTTTATTTCCATCCCATAAAATCAAACTGCAAACAAAGCGATTGCTACTCGCTAAGAAAACGACTTTTGTTACAGCAGCAGCGGAAAACTGTCATTCGTCCGAATTACAATCATAACTTTCTTCCTCGGTTGGTCGGGCATCTCCCCGACGACGCTCTAAACTTCCTTCGACTCTTTCTCTCTCTCCACACGGCAGGGAAGGCATAAATCAAATTTCCTTCGGTTGCTTTCGCCTGAACTCCTCCTCATCATCGGATGTTACACCCACACTGTGTGTGAGTTTAAAAGGGTGGGATTGGGAAAAAGTTTTGTGATCAACAACAACAACAACAATAATAATAACATCCCACCGATAATTCCGCTAAGCTTGGCACCACTCAGCAACTACATATATAGGTAGTATGGAGTGCTGGTGCTGTAAGCTTGTGGCAAATATTTAACCTTCTCCTCCCACCCCAGAGCATCGGCCAGGAATTTACATAATTCGACTCAAAACTAAACCGAGAAATTTTACGAAAGCATGTGATTTTGATGTTATCATTATTAAATTAAGGCAAAAGACGTCGTCGTCATTTTGGCCCGATTCCCACAGTGGGCGGGTGGCCAGTAAAACTTTGCCCCTCTCCGGAGCTGGCGGTTGACCACTTCACTCTGCTTCCCAATATACTTTTCCTGGTGGCGGTCGAGACCGACCGGGGCAGACAAGATTTAGTGTGGAGAATAGTGTACGTTTTACATCTTCCGGCGGATCCCTTTTCCGAGGAAGAATGATGGCCTTTGGCGGTTGGCCAGTCCCGGGAACACATACACGCACACACACATACAGCCTTTATCTGCAGCATATTCTGCTCACTCAGATTGCAACCCGGGCATAACCGGGGGGATGGTGCGGCAATTTAGAAAAGTTGCTCCTTCAGAGTAGGTGATGTTGCCAAGTTGAGTTAAAGAAGATTGAAGCGTTACTTTCTCATTCACCGAAATGACCACTACTTTCATCCACTCTCTCTATTGGCCATACTCTGCTCGGTGACAAGGGAACATTTCGGGTGAAGCACTTTGGAGAGATAATCTTTCGGGTTGGGTTGCGAAAGCTTTTCCTTTTACCCCCTGTAAGAAAGCAATTATTCAAGCTGAATTAAGTTTTCTTTGAGAGTCAGGTAGGCACTCCGGTCGGTCGGCCGGTCGGTCGGTTGGTGCAGGTGCAGGTTGTACGCATGAAAGGCTTAACTTTCCAAATCGTGTTATCTTTTCGGATGGAGCTCAGAAATGCCCAAGGAAGTGCAATCTGCTAGATGCAAAGGACACATTCTATATGCTCTGCTGTTGTTGGAGGATTGTTGGAGCTAGGAGTTTTGGGTTGGTAAATTTTTGATGCCCGAAGGCACTTGGCACTTGAGGGATGACATGGGATACTTTCTCTCGGTATTGATGGGCTTGCACTGGAAGGATTTATCATTCAAAATGTAGAAACAAGCCGAGCGGTGGGCTATGAGTGGTTGCAGTATGAAGTAGGAATTTATTGCCGTTTATGGAACGGCATGTGAAAGATTCATGGATGCAGAGTAAACTTTTACGAGATAATGCCCTCAAACGGTTGTTAGGCAAATGGATTCCTGTTATTAGATGGGTTTCATATCCACTTTCACAAGATGTATGATTTGCATGGATCAGAAACTTACACTCAAGAGTGTGCTTTTGTAAACAAATATTCAAACGTGAATTTGTTGAAACTCTTAGCTCGCCCACGCAAACCAGTAGCACTATACGGCCGTGTGACGTCAGCGCCAAATTCAAAATCGTGCAGGATAAGCTTTTCCTTTTTTCAAGCATTATTATGTTCATTCGTTTATTTTATAAGGCTCAATCGAATCAACTTTACAGAGCCGAGTTCATTATGCAAAACATAGTAAAACTATAGTCAAAATCAAACACTTTATCTTTCAAAATCCAATAAGCCTCCTCCATCAGAATGGGATCCCCTTCTAGTGGTTTCATTGATTGGCAGTATTACCAACGGGGGGCAGAGCGCTTGCATTGCAACAATGGACGCAAAACGTGGTCATCACTCACACACTCATCACGAAACGGTTGCTTTCCCAAAGTCGACGATGCATCGACCGAAAGAACGGCTGATGACGAACAATGAGGAGGACCACACAATGGTTGCTGTCGTGTAAACAGACGTTCGCGTGACGCACATCGAGAGTGGCCTGCTTCTGTTGACAGCCGAGTGAACACTAATTTTCAGACATTAGAACTAGGTACATTTGCATCGCAGTTTGATTTCAATTCAATCGAGGGTTTTCATCATCATGTTCCTGGTGCGTTTCTTACCTCGATTTACTCCATGTTACGAGGAGTGGCAATTTTCTCATCCCTAGAAGATGCTTTTCTGATTGTTTCGGGACTTTACGCAAAAGGCAGATATTCATTTGGCTCCCCTCCATCTAGCATTTGAAACACTTGTCGTTAATCCCGTTTAAAAATATATTCCTTGCGCACATGTCGAGACCCAGCTCAGCAAGGAAATCAATGATCGTTTGTCAAGCTTTTTATTTTAATAAAATGACATATTGTCCGGATCTCAAACTTATGAAAATTCTCATCTTAGATAATTCTAAGAGTTAGATAGTTCCATGAATTTTGTAACTAGATTAAATCTCAGACATAGCTACCCAAGTAACCAAAAGTTCCGCATTCAACGATAAAACTCACTTCCAAGTTCCATTAAATTCAAATAAAGTTCTGACAGAACTTTTAAGTTCCATAAAGATCAAATAAAGTTCCGAGAGAACTTTCAAGTTCCATAAAGTTCAAATAAAGTTCCGACATAACTTTTTTCCCAAGCAAACCAAATGTTCCGTATTCAACGATAAAACCCACTTTCAAGTTCCATAAAGTTCCGATGCGTACTCCTAGCAACTTGAAGTTCAAAAAAAAAAGTTCCAAAAAGCATCCCTTAACATTTCTGAGGCTGAAAACATGACCACAACAATGTTTCGAATAAGTTCCCAGTGGAAATTCTTAGCAACTTTAAAGTATCTTTAAAGTTCCTTGCGGAACTTCTTAGCAACTTGAAAGTTTCTAAAAACGTCCGTCATAGCCCACATGAAGCAATCCGCACAAGTCTTTATTAGTAACAAAATTTAATGTGCGTAAATATGAAATGATCAGTGGCTCTAATAAATCATAATTCTTAGATTTATGCAGTGCATCAATATTCTATCCAAACATAAAAAATAAAGAGCGATTTCCTGGACTTGAACCCGTGTATTCGGCATGCGATCTACGAACGTGCCACAAATGTGCTGGAATACCATGCGGGCAACACCAATTTAAAATTCATCAAGGTGTTGTGTTTCGTATTCATGTCAGTCAGCTCCAACAGTAGGCGAGACAACAGCTCACTTTAATATATCTCGATGACGTAGCGGTTCGTGCTGCGGCTTCCACGCAGAAGGACTGGGTTTAATTCTTCAAACAGCTCCAATACTAACACTAATGCTGATAAATCAATACACGTTCATACATGCCTTTAGAAATAACATTCATAAAAGTGCGAACAATATAAAAACCTTTTTTTAAACTTAATTTCTGAAAGTTCCATTTAAGTTCCGCCAGAAGCTGCTTAGAATACTCTTCAATTATGGTACCGGAACTTTCAAGTTTTTATAACGACTTAAAATCGAGGCTGCTTAGAATTCTATAGACCACCTTCAACCAAGCTGCTTGAACCACAAATAGCCTTTTATCAGAACATTTGGTTAATTGGGTACCCACATTAAAATCGAGGACTTTGTTTTGCTTTAAAATATAGTAATGTACACATAGAATAAATTTCATACATTTAGGACTTAGGAAAATGTTCAAAATATTTGTCAATGAACAATTCTTATGATCCTGAAAGTTAAAATAAAAACTGTTTTGAGATCCTTAACTGACGCGATTTCAAGGTTTTGCAACTAAATAAAATAAATATCTCTGATACAGATTGTTAGCTTAAATTCTTCAAATTCAAATGAAAATTTGCGAAATTTGATCGATCATAATTCTAAGACTAAGATAAAATTGCAACATCCTAGTACATGAAAGTTAAAAAAAGTCACGTTGTTTACAATTTGAGATATTCAGCTGCGTTCAGTTTGTTGATACAAATCATATTCATTGGTGTACATAAACATATCGACCACAAAATGCACGAATATTGTAATTTAATCGGTTTTCTGCTGTGTGGCCAAAATAGGAACCTAAAGCCAATACTGACGCACTTCCCCTATATGAGCAGTTCCACGTAGACTCGTGAATCGTTTCGGATCGATGTTTTTAGAAATACTTGTAATTTTGCACAGCTGTTTGTTATTGCCCAACATGCATACCTTTGATCCTTAGAGACTAACTTCTGAAAAGGGCTTATGTAAAAATGATGCTCATCAATTAAAAAATACATATCTCGAGAACGGTTTAATTGATCAACATGGTGTCTTGGGTAAGTCTTGGGGGTAAGTCTTGGGGGTAAGTATTGTGCATTTCAAGAAAAAAAGCACTGAAAAAATAATGCAAGTGTAAATATTAAAATTCATTAAATTTGCAACAAAAAAGACTATAATTCTCAATTTACCCATTGTTGCTATTTTCGAGATATACGTAGGATAAAATTTACTTATCGTATAATTTGGGAAATTTTCGCCCTTATGGAATATTATTCGTGTGTGTTCAGTCTTGAAAATATGTTTAACGAAAATTCCAATTAATTTCCATAAACCTTGCCGTTTACAGTTTTTAATCAGACGCACGAGTTTAGGGGCCCCGTGAATCTGAACTCGGACGAGCTGACAGAAACGTTAGGGAGAGCATGTGACACGACCAGGCATGGGCCGCAGGGTAAATCATTTACATTCATTTCGTGCATTCATTCAGATTCATTTGCCTCTAACTTTTTTATCATCAGAATTCCGTGAAATGATGTATGAAGCTTTTGTAGGTTGTAATATTAGCTATAACTTTTGTTAATAGTTCAAAAAAGTATCTCTTATGCATGATGAACCAGAGTGAATAGTGGCGCCGGTGGTGTAGTGGTAAGCGTGATTACCTCTTACCCCAGCAGGCCTGGGTTCAATCCCAGTCGGCGCCGTCGGGATGTTCTTAAGGCATAACATCTCTGATCACGCAAGTAAAGCCGTTGGTCCCCGGTTATGAGTTGATGGGTCGATATGTAGGGTCCAGGTGTGGGTGGGAGCTGTTTCTCTGGCGTCGGTAGCATTGGTGCTCAGCACGGAAAACAAGATCGACGGAAATCAAATGAAGGAAAAAAAACAGGGTAAACAGAACCCATCATTGTTTTTCAGTGATTGAATATTACAGTCACTGAAAAACAATCACAAGTTCTTCCCGCTCTTGTTCGTCATGCATAAGAGATACAGATATGATTTAGGTTAGCGACTGAGAGTCAATTTTTATTTGTTATATGCGACAGTTAGAAGATACTGAGAGGTTAGCACATATCATCGGCAAGAGACGTGCGTGTGAGAAAATTTGCGAAAAAATCTAAGGGCACCGGTGGGATTCGAACCCACAATTCCCATTCAGTACACGATACAGATATGAGTTATAAACAAAAGTTTTAGTTAATATCAAAATCTACAAAAGATTCATACATCATTTTACGGAATTCTATTAATGGAAATAGTTGAAAATGCCATGACTTGACACGACCATGCCGAGGAAACTGGAGCCAAATAGTCCAGCGTACTGGTGGAACAAGCCACTTAGCACTTTCCGCACAAGTTGGCTCAGAGCCAGAAGACGTGATCAGAGAGCAAGAACAGAAACAGGCAGAGATGAACGCAGAGGAGTGTTTCGAGTGGCCAGGGCCGCACTTAAACGAGAGATAAAGCAGAGCAAGTCATACTGTTTTGAGGAGCTGTGTCGAGACGCTGATACCAACCCCCTGGGGCGACGCATACCGTGTCATGGTGGTGAAGATCAGAGGTCCAACGATGCCAGCTGAAATGTGCCCAGAGAAGCTGAATGTCATCGTGGAAGGACTTTGGCCACCTACACCGTACGGAGAGGGAGATAACGTCGAAGTCACCAACAAGCATGGGAAAATTCATTCACTCGCGTGAGCACCACAGAATCAAAATAGCCATCCTCACCCAGTCTATAGAGATTGCTGACGTTTATCGTACGCACACTACGTCACGTATACGTATACGCAAAATGTTTTCATCGGGAAAAAAAACTTCATAGTGGAAAATTTTTCCGATGAATACAAATCACTGACACAATCATGCATTAGCAATCTCAATACAAGGTGTGGAATTGTAAGCCTGAATGTATTGGTGCACTTCGTTTTTCACTCGGCTTTCATTCCGCTTCGCACGATTCCACAGTGGTCGGAAATGCCAATTTAGTGAACTTAATTGTTTTGTGATCAAACCGTTGACTTAATCCAAAAACTGTCTTCAAAAGAATTGTTAACAAAAATATTGCGCATATTATGACGATTTTCAATATTTGTCATGGCACACTATGAAAAAGTTAAGAAAAATAACTTTTTTTGCAAAAGAGATAGAAGGGTAATTTTTTAAGCAAAGTTGTAGTACTTACAAAAATATGAAACTTTGTTCAAGACATCAAATTTGTATGACGAATACTTGTGAAGATATGAAGCGTTTTTGATGGAAACCCCCTTAAATTCAGTTTTTTATGTATAACTTTTTTTATAAATGTTTTTTAAGTAAACAATGTTCTAAAAAACTGTAAACAACATACAAATACATATTTTTGCTCAAGACAGTTTGTCGTTAAAATCATCCCTTTCAAAGTTAGAGTACTTTTTACATTTATTTTTCCTTAATTTCAGCTGCATATAGGGGAGAAGGTGGCAAACCGGGACACAGCACCAAGTGCTCTTTTTAAAGCTTAGACCCTGTACTACAAAGTAGTGAAGGTTTGGTTAGCGCCAATTCATAAGTGAGTGAATAGGGTCACGTTGAATGTTCACGTGTTTGGCCTTTTGCTATATAAACATAACCCTGTCTCCTCATTTATGAACGGTAAATTACGGATTATTATACTCATCCGTGAACAACAAGGAAATTTTCAGGACACCCAAAATCTCTGCAGGAACTGCTGCATTCACAAAAAAACGTCGTGCAGTATTCCCACGTTGCCGCGTGGCATATCAACAAGAAGTCCCAATTCTTGTTTGAAGCGTTGTCGGATAAGCTGCTTGCGGACTTTAACTTTTTCGGCATCAGGTCCAGTACATCTCCATTTTTTGACTTCTATTTTGTAGCCCAGGTGTAAAAATTATTTGAAAAATCTGTAACAATTTGTTATATTTTGAATGGATTGAACAACGTTATATTACATTTTTATTATTTGATTTTTGCATGGAGAACTGATAATCCAAACTGAAATACTTCTCCATCGATTGGTCGCAAAAGAACATTTTGAATATTATTCATTTGAGTGGGTGTAGTCTTGCAGATATTACATCGCTGTGCTGATTTGGTGGTCGTAACAGCATTAACAACTTTGCCATCAATCATGGTCATATGTAGCCTATATTCGACTCAGTCCGACGACCATTGATTTCGAATTCTGTTGGCCGAAAATTTTGGAACTTATTATCTACATGCTCTTTTTCTATGAGGGTAGCTTCAGTTGTCTCACTAACCAACTGAATTCGCACGGGTCGGCAGTATCTTGTTGAGGATGGTATAGGGTTTTGCACCACCGCTTTATTTTCACTCTTTTCTAACGAAAATATATATTGACAACTGGAGTACACTAAGCACACAAAGTGCTTGTCTTAGAAAATGTTTTGTTAATGCATACATACAGAAAATTTCCTTGTTGTTCACGGATGAGTATGATAATATCTGTTTCTATAATCCGTAATTTACCGTTCATAAATGAGGAGACAGGGTTATTTTTATATAGAAAAAGGCCAAACACGTGAACATTCAACGTGACCCTATTCACTCACTTATAAATTGGCGCTAACCAAACCTTCACTACTTTGTAGTACAGGGTCTAAGCTTTAAAAAGAGCACTTGGTGCTGTGTCCCGGTTTGCCACCTTCTCCCCTATATGCAGCTGAAATTAAGGAAAAATAAATGAAAAAAGTACTCTAACTTTGAAAGGGATGATTTTAGCGACAAACTGTCTCCAGCAAAAATATGTATTTGTATGTTGTTTACAGTTTTTTAGAACATTGTTTACTTAAAAAAACATTTATAAAAAAAGTTATACATAAAAAACTGAATTTAAGGGGGTTTCCATCAAAAACGCTTCATATCTTCACAAGTATTCGTCATACAAATTTGATGTCTTGAACAAAGTTTCATATTTTTGTAAGTACTACAACTTTGCTCAAGAAATTACCCTTCTATCTCTTTTGCAAAAAAAGTTATTTTTCTTAATTTTTTCATAGTATGCCATGACAAATATTGAAAATTGTCATAATAAGCGCAATGTTTTTGTAAACAATTCTTCTGAAGACAGTTTTTGGATTAAGTTAACGGTTTGATCACAAAACAATTAAGTTCACCAAATTGGTATTTCCGAACACTGTGGATTCGTTTCTTTCGTTCACTCAATCACCCTTGTAGTGACGTCATAGCGTTTGTTTCGATCGGCGCTTGCACAGGAAAATTAATATGGATTATACAATTTATGTATGTTACCAAAATTTATGCATGGTCTGCCACTAAATGTTGAAATAATTTATTGATAATTGAATAATCACACTGTATACCATGAAAAAGCAGCCTGTTTGTGAGTTTTTGCCTGTTTTCAAGTAAGGAGTTATCATAAAATAAAAATTACCAGCTGATATTTCGCGGCGACTTTACAAAAGAATACAATCAAGCAAAATCATTATGCAAAAATAGCTTTTACTCTTTATTTCGCAAATTTCCTTTCGAGTGTTATGACGTCGTCACCATCGTCTTCCGCAAAGTTTACATTTTTCCCTCTACCAACACATACGTCCGGGCTAGATCACTACACCTTGTATAGACCAGGTTGATCCTCACCTACACGGTTAGAAAAAAGTACCCAAAATTAAGTTCTTTTCACTCATCTCGGCACTATAGTGCAGGAACCCAAAAGTAGGTAAAGCGGGTCAAAATAATTTTCATTTACTTATGTGCAGTTCGTACGGAATTTTCCACTGGCTTTTTAACCAAAAGTAAGGTAGCTGTACCCAACAGTAGGTAAATATGATTATACTCAACGTTGGGTTCCCACACTTTACTACCCCTGTTGGGTGGTTTTGCTACTCCGTTTTTGACAACATTAGAAGGAGAAAAAGAGACAAACTAGTCAAAAGTAGGTAAAAGTGAACTGACCGTTGGGTACTTTTTTCTAACCGTGTACAAACAGATTGCCGAACGAGTGTAAATTCTTCCAACCAAGTGACTCTGCAGCTCGACTCAGAACTGACAGCAGTAGAAGGAAAGAAGGATAAACTGAAAGGCAGCCGAAACATTTTCTCTAGCGAGGGAGAACCAGATTGAATGCGTAAAATCCGAATGCTAACGATTTAAATAGCCGAGTCAGATAGTTTTTGGCTCACTGATTTAAATCAGTTGAGTTGGCCTCAGCGGAATGCAATCGTAAAAGGTTCAGCATGGAAAAAATAATAAGAGAGGAATCATCCACACTACTACATTCAGAATCGTTCATGTTAAGCTCAGCTGCCTGTTTTGCTCAATTATGCGTTCATCGAAGAAAATAGAAGCATTGCGAATACGAACGAGTGAGTGAGTAGTAAATGCAAAATGGAACGATTTTTCCCATGCTTGGTCACCAATGAGGAACTCGTAGCAGTGACGAAAGGATTGAAGGTGAAGAAAGGTTCCGGTCTGGATGGAATCCCCAACGAGGCGTTGAAAGCGGCGATCCAGACATCCCCGAACATGCTTCAGAAATGCTTGGACGAGGGTCACTTCCCTGACAGGTGACAGATACAGAAGCTAGTGTCGCTGCCGAAACCAGGAAAACCACCGGGGGATCCAGCATCTTATACATGCTGGATACACTCGAGAGGATCATCCTAAACAGGCTGCCGAAATGCACGGAGAGTGAGCATGGATTTTTGGAGAGGCAGTTCGGATTCCGGAAAGGGAGATCAACGGTGGATGCAATTCGAACAGTAGTCGAGAGAGCTCAGAAGGTGTCCAAACTGAAGCGGGGAGAAGTTCGATATTGCCCCGTAATAACGATTGACGTCAAGAATTCTGGGAGGCCATCGTCGAAGTGTTGCATAAAATGAGGGTCCCTGTTCACCTACGCAGGATCCTGAGGAGTTACTTCCAGAACCGGGTTCTGGTCTACGATACATGGGACACATGGGATAACACCTTCAACAACCACGTCGAATAGGTGTGAGAAGGTTTGGATGGCCATCACCGCTATCGCTAGAATCATGCTCTGGTTCCAGCATTAGTAAGAGGCATCTTCTGGCTAGTATATCGTCGTCGATACTGAGATACAGAACCAACGGAAACTGAGCATTACGTTCTGGCTCAAGGCCATGCGTGTCGTGAGTCCGTACAGAACCATCTCCTCGAAAGCAGGATACGTTATCGGCATCATCCTGCCGGAGGACAGCGCGAGTGCTACAGGCGGAAAGAAGCCAGAAGAGTACGGAAAGAGGTGATAGCTGAGTCGTTGGCTAAATGGCGGTGAACGGTAGATGGACCCATATTCTAATACCGATTCATTCGTCCTGGGTGAACAGAAAACACCTAGAAGTCAACTTCCATCTGACGCAGTTGCTGTCTGGCCACGGCTGTTTCAGGAAATACCGAACACGCAGCGTCTGTCCGGAGCATGGGTTGAAACAGTTGGTGTTTTTAACTACACTCGCTTCGATGTCCTGCACCACAGTCTGTTTGTATTCGTAGATTCATGCTCTACCGTCGTCTCTCTCACATTACACAAACGATAGAACAACATTCGAGCAAAAAGAATATTATCAAACAACTATCGTATGACATGTGTGATTTCGTTCTAATGCCTCAATTTGGTGTAAATTAAACCATTTCTGATCAAATTTGTTTTTACTAGGACATCGTTGCTTGCTATATTCAGAATTTCCACAAGCACAACATCAGCAGCTCATATTATGAGAGCCTGTCATTCGACATTTTAGTTTGGTACTGTAATTTGATAGCTTGTTTTGCAAGTGTCGGAAGGAAAGGCAGTCGATTATCACAGAAAATGCGTCAACTACGGTGGCTGCATACAAAACTGGTCCGGAGTGTGGCACCGTGGACGAAACACCGAAGCATGTGGTCTTCGACTATCCAAGGTTCGAGGCAGTGCCAAGGGAGATGCCCGTCGTTAACGACAGAGCAGTCACGCAGATTATGTCGGAGCTGCAGCGTCAATGGAGAGAGGAGCAGCGATCTAGCAAAGCCAGCTAGTGCTGAGAGTATGAGAAGTAGGGGAAATGGTTCTAATGTTGGCCTATGGATCTAATATTGGGCCCATCGTTAAAAATCTGCTATTTATCAATTTTATCAAGATGAACACGTCATTGGGACGGTACTAATGGATATTTTTGGTCGCTATTGAAAATTTAGTCGTTTGCTGAATTTATGTATGGGCCCAAATTAGGGACATTTAGGCCGACATTACCTACATTTCCCCTATATGGACAAAGTGTGGCAAGCAAAATCGTTAACTAGAAGATGAGAAAATTGTTAACACGAAAACATGCGAATCAAAACCTTGAAATTAATCCGCCACTCTCAAGATGATGTACTTTATAACGCGGTTCAGTTTAGGGCTGGTTCGTCTTAAAGCAACATAATTAATCACTGCATTGGCAGCAAGCGTTAGCCCATGCAGTAGATAATTCGAAAACAATACATCAAATAATGACGTCAATCTGATTCAGCAGGCATTTCCCACCTCGGTTTCCAGGGGAACGCCAACCAGACCCCAACCAGCACCGAGCCGGACCCGCCCGCGAATGAATGAATGGACTGGAGATTGGAAATTCAATTATCTTTATGAATTGGGTCATTATTTTTGCTTGACCTCTGTCTCTCGCCACATTTGCATTTGACGCCACCGAACAATTCCCCCAAGACTCGGCGTCGTCGTCGTCGTCGAGGAGACAAAGTCAAATCATTATCGCGTCGTCGTTGTCACCGTTGCCGTCATCAGGATCAAAGAGCATTAATATGTATTCACATTCATTTGTTCGTTCGCCCGAATGCGACGGCGGCAACAAAGACACCACAAAAGCAATTAATAATTATGACCGTATCACTAATTCAATAATTAATTCTTAATTAATAATGACCCTTTTGCTGGACCCGTGTACGGCGTGCATTCAATCCTTTCCTCTGGAGGAGCAGGAAAGCAAGTAAGATTGTCGCCATCGCCGATAGCTGATTGATTGTTCTCGGATGCCTTTCAATAATTTATTGAAATTTATTGCACATTTCCGTTCGGTTCAATTTGCCTATGCAGGGACATTGTATGCAGCACCCTGAAATCTCTCACCGCAGACTTATCAATGTCCGCATCCCTTTTGGTTCCTCTCCGGTCCGGGGTAACCAGGACGGAAAGAACGAGCGAAACCATTCATCAATTATTCAATAATTAAAAGATGCTATCGTTTCTTCCCGGGCTGAACCGGGCTCGATAGTGGTGGGAAAAGGAATTCTTCGTCGCTTTGCTCCGACCAACCGACCAAGTGGTATCGTGCCGTTTCGAAGGATTGTACCTTCTCGGTCCCTAAATGAAATGAATGATAATTAAATATGAATGAATTAATTGACGTGCGGAAAGATATTTAGCCGGCATTGCAATCGCGTCGAGCGTTCAGCGGAATGCCTGGCTGATGTTTAACTAGCTGTTGCCTGGTTGATGAATGGTGCATACATTTAGATTTACCCTGACAGCTATGTATTTTGATTTAATTCAGTATAATTGGCATGTCTGTTCTTTAAAATTTCCAAAGCGAATCAAGTGAAACTTGTAACTTCATGCTGAGCATACCAGCTGAAAGTTCTACAGTTTTTCTCAAACTGAACGAAAAGACCCGAAAGCAAATTTCCTTAACTGGCCAAATCATCACATGAGATAACATTTCCCAATTCGACTCAGGTGCTTCTACCTCTTCCCTGGGGGAAAAGAAAGTAAAGAAGCAGAAAGAAACTTGACTCTACCAGAGCAGTGAAATTCCAATATACGCTTGGATAGTTTTGCCAACCGCCCCCAGGACCAATTGGGAATACAGGCACAAACACACACGTAGGTGGCTGCTGTTGCTACTCCTGCTGTAGCCGAATATGGGGACAGCCAACCAATAGGCACAATCGAGCCGAATGGGTATTCCAATTGTCGAAGCACACACTCGAGATGAAGTGTTAATTTGATATGGTGATATAATTTTTCGCTTTGCTCTTCTCTCACTTCCGGCAACGGAGCCTGTGCTCGAAAGTGGAGTCCGCCCGGAGTGTTTTTTTTTTTCGATGATAGGGCACTATTCAGTGCTAGTGGGATGTTCTCAGGCATGAAAGAAGAGAGCTGATTGCTGTGGGTGTTTCATTTGGACTTGGCTTTCCTTTCGATTGGGTGATTTTCAACCTGTCACCGGGTTCCGGTGAGATTTATAGATTTTTTTTTGCTGATGAAATGCTGAATGTGAGCTTTTGTCTCACCATGTTTAACTTATCAAATTTAAATGATATCTAGCCATTCTGCAGAGGAAGTTCTTGTTGGTCTGACATTTGTATGCTAACTTAAAATCAGTGCCCAGATGATCAAATATTTAATAACTGGGTTGAGCCTTGAATAGGTCCTATCCAGTGCTGAGATTTGTCACTGACATTGACAGACTTTCACGTGATATTGAAAAAAATGTTCGTCACATAGTCACTGACAGACTTGATCCTCAAACAAACCTTCGTCAAAATATCATTCATTTTTTTCGTCAATGACAAAGATTCACCTCGTAACAAAAAGTGTAATTTCGTACATTCTGTGTCAAATTATTGTTATCCAAGTAGTTCAGGGCGTAGATGCTTGTTCACTTTGACGGCTCCATGTAAGTGTGTTGCTCAAGTCATTGAATTTCGTTACAAATTTAATAAATATAAAAATCTACACACGTTCGTCACTGACAGCATTGTCATCGACAATTGACATGGTTTGCCTCAAATGAGTGACCAAAGCAGAATTGTCAATATCACCGTGTATTGTCGAGATTTTGCAACACTGGTCCTATCTGATGTTCTTTGCATATTCTTGCAACCTGACTATAAGGTCAAGGAGTAAATTTAAGATTGTATGTATTGATATTACGAACATACCACTCCGGTCGCGGTAGGAAGCGAATATAGTTAATAGATTTTTTAATCGACGAAAGGAGATAGGGACTCCTCAAAAATTCATCGAGTGATTCTCTATGAGCATGATACATAAACGAAAAACGAAATGTTTTGAAGAGATGTCTTCATTTTAAAGACAGCTGAAATATTGGGAATATTTCACTGCGGTTTAGGGTCATAACCAGGGCCCCACAAAGTCACGTTCAATCGAAAATCGTCAAGTGACCATCACTCTCAATTGAAAGTCATTCTGTCTTCTCTTCGAGCAGATCCCCGTCAACATCAACAGAACCACTTTCGATCGGTTTTCATGCTGTTTGTTTTGGCTTGACTCGTGTTAATTTCTTCTTTCATTGTCAAATGAACTTACTTTTGCATTGAAGCGAAGCTGTTCGATCCAAATTCGTGCAGTTTTCATGACTTTTATTGATTGTTCACTCGGTTCATTGAGGCGTGAGCGCTTAGATCTGTGCACGGGGTTGTAAAATTTATAATTGTTGGGTGGTTTGTTTACCCATAAATATGGGTACTTTTTGAATCGGGGTGACGTCTACAGATCGAAAAATGATATGCGACGCCATTTTGAAATCCAATATGGCGGCTTCCAGTTTAAGAAGAAGTGGGAAATGCTGTCAAATACCCATCAATATAGGTATTTTTGGAATCGCGATGACGTCTAGAGGCCGAAAATCGATATCCGACGCCATTTTGATGACGGCTTCCTATTTCAGAAAAAAAATGGAAAATGCTGATGCCGTCCCATCAATATGGGTATTTTTGGAATCGGGGTGACTTCTGGAGATTGGAAATCAATATCCGACGCCATTTTGAAACCCATGATGGCGGCTTCCGGTTTGAGAAAAAGTTGTTAATTCTATCAAATACCCGTACAAACGGTTTTTTTAAAATTCAGGTAACGTCTAGAAGCCGGAAATCGATATCCGACGCCATTTTGTAATCCAAACGGGGGCTTCCGATTTGCGGAAAAGTGTCAAATACCCTAAAATATGGGTATTTTTAGGTTGGGGATGAGACGTAGATGCCGAAAATTGATGTCACGCCGTCTTTAAACCCAAGATGGCAGCTTTGGTTCAGAAAAACTGTGAAATACTGTCAAATACTGATCAATGTGCGACGCCATCTTGAAATTCAAGATGGTAGCTTCTAATTTAAGAAGAAGTGTCAAATAGCCTAACAAATGGCATCGAATATCGATTTTCAACATCTACGCGTGGTCCCCGCTCCGAAAATACCCAGATCTTAGGGCATTTGACACTTTTTGTGAAACCCGATGGCCACCATATTGGATTCCAAAAGGGCATAGAATATCGATTTTCGGCATCTATACGTTGTCCCCATTCCGAAAATACCCATATTTTAGGGTATTTGACACTTTCTGAACCCTTATGGCCGCCATATTGGATTCCAAAGTGGTATCTGATATCGATTTTCGGCATCTACGCGTTGTCTCTTTTCTGAAAATAACCATATTGTAGGGTATTTGACACCTCTTCTGAAACCCTATGGCTGCCATATTGGAGTCCAACATAGCATCGGATATCGATTTTCGGCAGCCACGTGTTGTCTCCGTTCCAAAAATACCCATATCTTTGGGTATTTGACACGTTTTAGGAAACTTGATGGCCGCCATTTGGATTCCAAAATAACGTCGAATATCGATTCTTCGAACCTTTGTGTTGTCCTCGTTCTGAAAATACCCATATTGTGGGGTATTTGAGACTTTCCCTGACCCCGATGGCCGCCACCTTGGAGTCCAGAATGGCCTCGTTAATTTAATTTTTGTTTAATATAAAATAATATATTATTATTACATATAATCTGGATGCCTTCCCTATCGGCAACCTATATTGTGCGGATACTGTCCGGATACAATATTTTGATGCCTGCGTCGTCAGGTCATGACAAGTCGAATGAGTCCCGAATTGAAGTGAAAGTGGAAAAAAAACGAAGGAAGCGGCTTTCGAGGCATTAATTGCGTCAATTGAAACAAGTCTTTGCTTCAAATGAAATAAACTGAAGCACTCGACGATCGAAACAAGTGATAGTCCAGTCATGTTTGAAAAGAGGAATGTTCATCATGACTCGATAACAAGAAACACGATGACTTACACGAAAATGATATTGCTTGAAATGAAGTGATTCTGCGGAGAGTTCATTTTCTTTTCATTGTTTCGAAAATGCAGAACCCTGCTTTTCACCTAATGATCAATTTGATTTAATGGCATAATGGTATTCTATGTTATGAGTCATAACATAGAATACCATTATGCCATTAAATCAAATTGGTCATTAGGTCAAAAGCCATGAGACCAAATAAAAAATAAGAATTATATTTTTGATCAAAGCAAAAACAGGCTCAGCTGCTCGGCTCTGTGGTTGTGCGTGGTCACTATTAGTCAATGACTACTAAGCACTAAAACCAATAAAAAACCTTTAAATTATGTATTGCAATGATGCGTGGTATTTCTATTCTGCACAATTAATTAAGAATCCAATCAAAGTTTAGGGATAAATTTATTAAATATTTTTTTTTTCTGAAATACATGATATGAATTAATACTGTCTATAATTCCATACAGGTGGACCTCCCTTAGCTCAGTCGGTAATGGCTCAGCTACAAAGAAAGACCATGCTGGAGGTGGCTGGGTTAGATTCCCGATCCGGTCTAGGAATTTTTGCGCGTTGGAAAATTTCTCGACTTCCCTGGGTATAGAGTATGATTGTACTTGCCTCATAATTATAGTAATGCAAAAATGGTACAGGCATCGAAAGATGTCAATCAATAACTGTGGAAATGCATCTAGAACACCAAAATGAGAGCACGCAATAAGCTAATATGCGATAAGCATTAAGCATTAAAGTGTAAATTGTGGATACAAATTAAATGATTTATTTCAAGTTTGCTTTACACTTTTTGAAATATAAGATATATTCAGTGAAGTCCCTTTAACTATCCATCAATTGTAGGAGCTTTATAGAAAGTCTGAGGAATGAACGTAAATGCTAGGAAGGTTCTTAAAACATCTTAAAACATTTCGGGTGCTTCATGGAAGTCTTGGAGAAATTAAGAGATGTGGAATTTGAGAAACACTGTAGAAGCATTTAAGATGTTCCACGTATCTCAGAAAAGCTAGATCTAAAGATTTTTGGTGATTGTCAGAGATCAGTTAAATGACACTCTCCGTAACTGGAGGAAAGTCCAGACTTTTGGAAAAGTTTAAAATCGATTAGATTATAGATTAGATAAATTCAGGACAGCTCCATGTTCTTCAAGAAAAAAAACGAGAACTCTTAAAATAAGTGGAGAATAAGTAGAGAGGCCTTCTGAGGACTTAAGGGGGGAGTACACTTTGATTTTTCAAAAAAAAAAAACACATTTTTTTTTGGCTGAACGTGTTCCTTGGGATGTATACTTTAATTTAGAAAAGACTCCAAGTCCGCAAGAATATTCCTTACCGCTTTACGAAGCGATTTCTTAAAACATGTACCGGCGCGCTGAGAGAGCATTGAAATCTTTAAACGCGTTTATCTCGAAACGGGGTTTTTCAAACTCGCGTGGGAAATAACTCTAACCAGTTATCATCAAATTTGGATATCGCCTAGGTTTTCTTGTTCAGAATTAAATTCTGCTTAGAAATACGTATCCACATTTTCGATTTTGTCAAAAATGGATTTTTAATCCACGATTTTGTAAGCATTTTTAGGGTGAAAAAATGGACTTTTTTTTCCTAAGGCCACAGCTTTTGAAAAAAATTAATTTGTAAAAAAATCGGAATACGTATTTCCAACCCAAATTTCATTACTAATCAGGATTTTTGTTCGATTTATGTTCCAGGATACCATGGAAAGGAGTATTTTCCCACGCCGTTTTACGACTTCCGCGCGACCTGGTGCACCGGCCACGGGAGACGACAATCGAGTTAAAAAAAATACAAATTGTAGTTCGAAGGATGACTAATAAATGGGTTATAACATGTTTGCCCTCCCGAGTGTTTTATTACTTAAAAAAAAATTAACAAAAATGCCTTACTTTTTTTTGACGTTCAAAGTGTACTACCCCCTTAATATGAAAAATTTAGAGAAAAAATGATAACTTCAAAAATATTTCGGAACCTTCTTAGAGGTTCAGAAAACTAACAAAATGTTTAAAAGTGTTTAGGAGAATTCCATTTATTTCAGAGCTCAATCAATATATTTTAGAATGGTGCTTCAGGGGAACTCCTCTGATCTGGGCAGATCAGAGAACCTAATAGCAATTCAAATAATGTCAAGGAAATTTCAGAAAGCTTACAGAAGTTCAGGGAAATTCCGGAATCTTCAGAAAAGCTCCGAGAGAATTTCTAGAACGTGAGGGAAGTTATTTTAACATCATGAAAATGTGTGAGTATTTTACGAATGTTATATGATTATCATGGGAATTCCAAAAATCCCCAAATTCAAAAATTGGGATTTTTTTTCCCAGAGAACTTCAAGACATTAATTAAAAAAAAACTACAATAGACGAAATGGTGACGTAGGACTACGTGGTCTTCTCCCTGTTTATACTCTTTTAGTATGACGCGCATAGATGGCTCACAGCGACTCACGAATAGCTACTGATTCCGATCAATAGCGGTGCGGCTTGTGTGGGCTGCAGATCGCTGCTTGCAGGCAGCCTATCGTTGTGTACAGAAGAACACCACCACTCACCACGCGTTGATTTAATATACACTGTTTGGTGAGACCGGGTGGAATGAACTCTGTGTTAGGGAAATCGCTTTTCGCAGCAACAGTTTCGCAATTATCATAGCAACAGTTGCACATTCGTGCAATTTTCAATAGTGACATTTTGAAAATTTTTGAAGTCTTAAGTTTAACAGATGCGTACAAATATTTCTGATCGATTGGTGATAAAATTATTGAAATTGGTCCAGGGGCAGCTGAGTTATTAACGTTCAAAATCTTTCATAATTTTCCATTTTTGGTTTTCACAAAGTGTACTCCCATATAGAAATCACAGACGTATTCGTACATAAACAAAACAATGGAATATCTTCAAGAAATTCCTGGGATCTTCGAAGACATTTTGAAACTTTTAGATAGTTTCGAGATATTCAACTAGTTGCTATCCATCTCTCAAACTGATCGGACGTTATATCACCAGACAATATTTTCGAGCATCTTTTGTGCGGCGCACGTGTGTTTTTTTTTGCCAAGTTGTGTTGTGTTATACACATCAATTCTTCCGAAGCGATCGTGTATCTCGGATATTACAAATTTCTTGGACAATGAACTGCAGCTTGACATGTCACTGGTGAAAAGTATCCAGCCCCATAATGTCAAGAACGTTGTGTATTTGGGTATGCAATGTGACATAGTGGCAGGTAGAATCGCTTTAGCTCATCACCTGAAGCATTTAATGGAATGCGAGGAGAAGAAAATCTTGATTCCAATTTACGTCGAGAGCAGTGCTGTCGTCGTGCGCTTACATGATCTTCCAGACGACATGGATAATGTGGCTATCATTATTATATTTTATATATTATATATTATATACGTCAGTATGGTGAAGTGATAGCCATTAGAAGCGAAGCCTGTGCTTTGTTATGCTAGCGCTAGTGTACTAGCACTGTACTAAAAAGTAGCCAGCATAATGTAAACAGAGCGTCAGCATCTACCAGCATAAGATTTCAGGAACACATGAAATTCGCGCTTGTTGGATAGTGTTTTTTGAAGGTCCTTCAAAAATGTCGAACTGCAGAATTGCAACCAGCAAGTGTAACCCAAGAACCAAAAGCGGTGCGCTGCTAGTTTTCATTGCTATGACGACGACTGAATTAAGGGGCTTAGACACAGAGGGATGAAAGTCAATTCTCTCCATCGATTTCCGCTTTTGATGACCATGGCTTCACTAACCTACTTCGCACTATTTCTGCTATGGCCTACAAAGAAAAAAACAATCTGAATTTTAACTATCGCGTTAAATCTCCCTTCGTTAAATTTTGAGCTATACTTGGCATAAACAGCGAAACCGTTTTCAAGCTTGCATACAATATTGATAGTTCATGCGATATTGCGCTTAAATTTACACGAAATAACGCGTAAATTTATGCCAAATCTAGCGTAAATTTTATGTGCGCAGAAATTTAGATGAATTTTTCGAACGGTGTACTATCATCCAGAACAACAAACGTTTCAATGAATGTGTTGGTCGTCGAGTTATTAACGAAACAGAAAGTCGATGAATCGATCAAAATCACTTGCACTCCTGCTTCCAAGTTTGGTTTCAAGATTACAACTCTGGAGAGCATTTTGTGTGGTCGTTGGAGGCGTGTGGTTCTGAATATGGCGATGAGTGTGCAGAATATTACGCAATTGCATTCTTCCTATTCGCACACGCCCGAAGATTGGAGGCGAATGCCACTTCGACTTATTTCGTCTACTAACGACTCTCTGATGACAGTGTTGGGGAAGCAGCAATGCAACATGGACATGTTTTGTCTAGAAACGGTTCTCTGATGACTGTGTTGGGGAAACAGCATATGCATGTACGTAATTGGTGGATTTGTCAGTTATTTCGACGCTTTTTGACAATGCTTGATATTTATCACCATTTCAATCGTTTTTTGTTGAGAATAAACAGTTGGAAGCATTTGTATCGATGCGTAGAAATAGGTTTGGTCGATTGGTCATAAAATTATTGAAATTAGTCCAGGGGTAGCTGAATTATTAAAGTTCAAAATCTTTCATAATTTCGTTACATGTTCCATTTTTGGTTTTGGAATGATCCGCAAGCTTCATAAGCGTCAGGGAATTATGCATATTTAGGAAACCTGAGAGAAGCATAGGTACCTTCTGGGATGTCCAGAGAGGTTAAGGAAAAAATAGTGATTCAAAGCAAAGTTCTGTGAGCTTTTATGAAGCTTTCAAATCTTTAGGATATTTATGGAAAATTAAAGGATTAAATGCCTGAACTTCAGTTAAATTTCGTGTATTTATAAAAATACTGAGAAATTCCGGTCAGTCGACAGAACTTTTAGAAAATTCAGCAATATTTCGGACAGTTTTTAAAACATGAGGAAAGTATTGACTAATGGCAAAGTTATGAATTAGTGTCACTAATTTAAACTTCAGTGCTAATCTCGAAAACTTAAGTGAAAATATTTGATTTTTATATTATTTTGCGAGACAGAAGGGGGTTTTCTGACGCCTAAGTCTCAAGTCCACACCCACAATCCAGAAGGCAAGTGGAACATGGTGACCGATAAGAGTTAAAAATCTAAGATCTGTAGAAACTAAAAAAGTTTCTGAAACTTCTGGGAAGTAAAGACATTTTCGTAAAAAAATATAAGCTTCACAGAATTATAGAGATCTTCAGAAAAGCTTCGAGAACTTCAAAGAAGTCCATGGAACTTTAGGGAAGATCCGACCACTCCCCGTATGTTTCATGAGCATTAGGAAAATGTGGGAACATTTCAAAAATGTTTCTTAAGCTCTGAAAATTCTGGAACCTCAGGAAAATTGCATGAGTTTCAGAAAATTTACGTTAACTTTTAAGAAAATCTAGACTTTTTTGGAAAATTCCCACATTTTCAAAGATTTTCAGAGATGTTAAAACATTTTTTGAGTTCTTCACATAATTTCAGTGAGCTTCAGGGAAGGTTAGACATTTTCAGGACTGTTTATTTAAATTCATGGCAGTACTAAAAGCTTTACGAAAACTTAAAAAACGTTAGAGAGGTTTCTAGAATTTCAGGAAAGAACAGAGAACCTCAGGGCCAGTTCCATAACCTAATAGTAAAAACATAAATTCAGTGCCAACATTTCAAAGGGGCGTAATTGCTTTTGTAAACAATGACTGTAGCCGTCATTTTCTCGCTAATGAAATCTTACCTCTCCAAAATTACAATGCTAGCTGCTAGAGGAAACATTCTTCTACCCGCTGGTGTCATTATTTTTCATGAGCGAGCTTTTATACGCGAGAAATCGACGGCTAAAGCCATTTTTAACAAATGCAATTACGCCCCTTTGAAATGTTGGCACTGAATTATAAAAAAAAATATTTGGGAATGAATTGTTAAAAAATCAGGAGCTTCCTAGAATCAACACACTTATCATGTGCACAAAATTTGATTTTGAAGCAATGTGGCATTGTGACGTGAGCCATACATTTTCGGAGAATCAGTGTACAAATTAGACTGTTTCTACAATAAGTGACGTCCGCCATACATAAGTGCTGAAAAACCATTTTTTTTTTAAATATAATTTTCGCAATCATTGCGAGGTTAAACAAAAGTATCTGTTTCCTGAACAATTCACAAAAATGATTTACGTCACATTTGTCTTCTAACGGCTGTTCAGAGAAGATCCATGACTGTTAGGAAAATTGAAGAGCATTAGGGACGCCTAAAAAAGTACAGAGAAATTAAAAAAATATATAAGAGAAGCATTGAGCAGTTCCATGCCAAATGCCGAATCGACTTGGATGAAACTTTGCATAATTGTTTGATATGGGCAATGATCCACATTTTTGATAAAATTCGGCCGTTTTGGATGAAGATTTTTGCTGCCAAGATTTTTTCTCGTGATTCCCCGATTCTCGTTTCATCCTCAGTCTTGGGAAAAATGTGTTTTGATTGAATAATCACCGGTTTCCAGTGCGGAAATTGTTCCTACACAACTTTAATAATCAACATATAAAGTGAAATTATCGTAATAAAGTGCTAACACACCCAAAAATGAACCAAGCCGAAGTGGCCAAGCTGATGTCACAGCTGAAGGTTGCGATCCGGCCCCGTCATCGCAACTTGAAAACCATCGACGGACCGGAAGGGCGGCTCGACAAGCTTCGCAAAACCGTGACGGCGCTGATCAAACACGAACGGATCGAGCTGAACTACCAGCGAGCGGATGAAGCGCGGGGCTACACCGAGCGGCTGATCTCCGATGCCATCCTGTACGGGGATTGCCACAAGCCGACGATGGAAATGGCCGACTATTGGCTGACGGAGAAGCAGCTGGTGCACAAGCTATTCAAGGTGCTGGCGCCCAGGTTCGAAGAGTACAAAGTGTCCGCCACGCGGATGTACAAGGCACCGAAAGAATATCCCGGCTGGTATCGGAAGCGCGCGGTACTGGAGCTGCGGGGGAATCCGTATCCTTCGTTGGTGCAGAATTTGTACCAGAATCGGAATTTACTGCACAATGTTTTGCTGGACGAGGCGCGCAAGGATTTCCGCAAGGGAAAGTACGCGGAAATTGCGGCGCAGATTGGCGGTACGATGGAGACTCACTCATCACATTGGAACAACCAGATAAGTACACTTACTTTTTATTTTATTCTACACATATATCCCAATCATTTTATAACTAAGTACGTGCCAGAATAAAAAGTTTTTTTTTATTCTGGAAGTGAGAATACACTTGTGTATTTTTGCGGGGCTTATTGTATCAGAAAATGACCTCAGAATGTACGTGCAGAAACAGGCATTCTTGAAATGGGTCGTTTGATGTACGATAGAGCTGTCACCTTCCATCTCCAGGGCTAAAAATATTTGCACATTCGACATACAGAAAATGCAGATAAGCTTCTTCCATAAAAACTCTACCGGTACAGAGGGCGATGGATTGTACTCACACACACACAATTCGGCCGTTTTGGATGAAGTCAAAATTTTAAAATGGCGTCCTTGAAAATTTTCAGTAAATTCTAGCAGGACAACGGCACGGCCCATCGAACTTACGTCCGAGTCAAAGTTGTAGAGAAAATTATGTTTTTTTCTTCTTCTGGGAAATAGGCAAAATGGATGTAATGCCCTAAATGCCCCTAATTTGGGCCCATGCATAAAATCAGCAATCGACTATATTTTCAATAGTGTTCATCTAGATAAAATTGATAAATAGCAGATTTTTAGTGATGGGTCCAATCTTAGATCCATTTAAGAGCCATCTATGAATAATTAAAAAAAAAAATCATAAGCTTTTTTAATTAAACAAACAAACTAAACAAATCCCTAAACATAGACTGAGCTTCCGTCATTTCGTAGAACCGGCATCACTGACTTGCATTTGTTGACAGAACGAGGGAAAAGCAACTAGTTAAGAAATTGCATGGACAAGTGATGCTCCGGTTGCAAATCAATGCTTCGGAATGTGAAAAATAGAGGGTGCTAGTGTGCATACAAAATACGCTTGATGATATTTTTTGAAGAATTTTCCTCTAAGAGCTATGTCTTTTTGTCTGTTAGTAAACTGAACTGAAATGTGGGTCGATCTCATTGGCCGTGTGGTACAAGACGCAGGCAGAGAAGCACAGCGAGCTAGGTGGATAAACCAAATGGACCAATATCTAGGATGTTTGGGACGCTCAAGAAACTGGAGACAAGCAGCCACGAACCGACTTATTTGGCCCATCGAAGGACGTTGGATCAGGAAAGATAAGAAAGGTCCACACTGTCGATCGATTCCAGATCAGATTTTGATCATCACCCTATGTTTTGAGCTCATTCAGCAGCAAGAAATACGTTGAGATTTACTAAAATTTTACCTCGTTTCAGCCATGCAATAAATGTTTGCATTTTTCGATACGAAATCTCAATTTTGCATTAAAAATGACGACTCATTTAAGCAAATTAATCGATCATCGGACCAATTTTCCGCACTTTAATAATCAAGCACCGCGGAAAAATTGACTAAGTAAACATCATTTTAATCAGCGACATACAAAGACACAATTGCTCCCTCCTGGGACAACACAGACCCGGGGAACCACACGCCGGAACTGACACGCCAATGGTAATTGGAAAATTATTCACTTCCCCGGTCGTTTAATTAATTTTAATGACGCGAGATAATCATAATTTTTCCGTGGAGCTCAGTCGACAGCAGTCACTCAGTCGCATTTTGGACTACACCACCAAGGGGGCTTTACAAAAAAGTGTCCCATCCATTAATCAGAGACCCGGGCCAGAAGACGGAACGAAAGCGGTACGGGAGGGATTGAAGGACGACAGGTAGTCCCCCGTTGTCAATCGTTAACAGTTTAATTGTACTTCTTTCCGAGCAGCAGTGAGCCGACCGAGATGATTAAAGTTTAATTTGGATAGCGAACTAATCCACCTAAGGTGAGACCAGGTGTTTCACTCTACCGAGAAATGGTAGATTGTCATACAATTCTGCGAGAAAACAATGATTAATCCGTAATAAATAACAGTACATACAGATTCTGTAACACATTGAACCTACAAATCATCTTGTCATATTATGGAAAATAAAAGTTACATGACTGTTGTTGAATTTCTCGTTTAGTTACGTTGATTAACACTACGAACACGATGCCTCCGGTAAAATTTGTAACGGCAAATTGGAAATGTTTGATAAATCACTGCTCAGCAGTTTATCAATAGATTTTAAATCTTTTGATACCGAATGAATTTTTAAAGACTGTATTTTCAAACGGCGCCAATAGATTTAATATTCGTAAATAATTGTCTGTGCTTTGATTTTCCAAACATTGCAAGTTTGCCATTACACATTTTACATTTTGCCAGAGGCATCGTGTTCTGAGTGTTAAAAAATTCCAATTTCGAAGAATTTCAAAATTAATTGAAACTGCATGTCATCCATCCATTTTCCGGTTCCTAGGAAAGGTAAAATTATGAATTGTAAAATATTTTTTCCTCACTGCCGATTGGTGGGGCACTTAATTAAATCTCCATTCCTCAGTCGGGCATGGTTGCATTTTTGCGTCAATATGCTATGGACAGTACGGGCGTGGTGTTTGTGCAGGTTTTTTTTTCCCCATCCGAAATGAAGGGAAAATAATAATTTGGCATTGATTTACATCGTTATCGAATAAGGCTCGGTTGCATATCAATTTCGTATCGGAAAATTAACCAGGACTCGATGAAAAATTTCAATCAGTACCCAGCGGGGCAGCTACAGCCCCGCCCCGCATCATGAAGGGAGTAATGTTTAAAGTTGGAAAATTTAATCGACTCCTTTCAAGCCGAACTTTGATGGATGAACGGTTGCTATGTAAAAAGTGTCCACCGCAATGAGTTACATATTAATTTCGCCATCGGGAATCGAACCACAAAAAAAAAAACATAGCAAAAATTCAAAGCTTTCCATTTTCCATTGAAATGATTGAATGACCTTATTTGCAGTGTTGTTTACGCCCTGTCCCAATAGGACAATTTTAATGAAATTTCCTCGAATAGAGAAGCACATTTTTAATTACGATCCAACTGCTCGCTTCGAAGGAAGTCATCATACATTTTCGCTTCCATGTAGATATCCGTCGTGAAGCTCCTCTGCTGAAAGATCCAATCAACAGCACTGCTATAATTAACGAAAACCCATTGATTAGAATCGGCGGAGCTCATTGCGAACCTCGTTCCCACCCTGCATTGGTTGATGTTGTTGTTGTTATTGTTGTTGGTGATGGTGGCACACTCGAAAGTCCCACTGGTAAACATTCTGAACAAATTGAAATTGATTACGAGTTGGATCTTCTGCGCTTCCATACTGCAAGCAACATACGAGCTCCGTCGCCATCGACGATTACAGGAACCATGGTAAACATCTGCCGAATGGAGGATTCATTTATTTCCGACTCTCTTCCCTTCAGCAGCTCAGCAAAGCAAACGGAATGCCACGCCACCGAAGTGTGAAGATAGTGTAAAGCGTTCGTTTACTGCGGAACACTCAAGTGTCCAATGGGGAAAATGTTACAGCGATAATCAAATTACTTTCCCATGAGGAAAGCGTGCGAGATTCGAACATGATGTTGGAAAATCCTTTGACGACGATTGAATTTCGTGGGATAACTCTTCACTGGGAATAGTCATCGCCGTCGTGACGAATGCGCAACGTAATTATTCATTATTTCGTCCTGTATTTAAACATCCGTCATCACATCAGCAAGCGATGCGTGACTCCGATGCGGCAATTCAACCACGCTGGATATTTAAAGTCGAGAACACAGAACTACGTCTGTGATTTCTATATGGGGGTACACTTAATGAAAACCGAAAATTGAACAGGTAACAAAATTATGAAAGATTTTAAACGTTAATAACTCAGCTGCCTCTGGACCAATTTCAATGATTTTATCAGCAATCAATCAAAAATATTAAATTTAAGACATCATCATTTTTCAAATTGTCACTATTGAAAATTGCACGAATGTGCAACAGTTGCTATGATAATTAAAACTATCACCGATTGCCTGCGAAAAGCGATTTCCCTAAAGGTCCGTTTAGACTACCTGATTTCTTGGTCTGATTTTCATCGCCGCCATAATGAAAAATCCTCCCTTAGCTCAGTCGGTAAAGACGCAGCTACAAAGCAAGACCATGCTGGAGGTGGCTGGGTTCAATTCCCGGTCCGGTCTAGGAATTTTTCGGGTTGGAAAATTTCTCGACTTCCCTGGGCATAGAAGTATGATTGGACTTGCCACACAATTATACCAATACAAAAATGGTACAGGCATCGAAAGCTCTCAATTAATAACTGTGGAAGTGCATCTAGAACACTAAGTTGAGAGCACGCAATAAGCTAATATGCGATATGCAATAAGCTTGAAATGCGAAGAAGAAGAAGAAGATAATGAAAAATCTGCTCGAATTTACTTTCGACACACTTTGTCGAACTCCCCTGTTTGCTGGTGTTCACATTGCTTGCACTTTCGACATGTCAAATAAGATTTCAAAACAAAACTGTATCAGGAATCAAAAGTAAATACTTCCATCATGAATTACCGGAAAATTGCTCTAGCTTCGGCAGGCGTATTTGCTTTTATTATTTTAAATAAAATGAGAAAGAGAAGGTGAACTTTGTGGAGTATGAAGTGGTTGCTCAGGAGGAACACCGGCAGGGATCTGGCTCGTCTTGTTGAACTGCGATATGAAGATAAAATTGGATTTCAAAACTTCGCCAGGATCTCGATACCAACTTTCGACAAGTTAGTGGGAAAAGTTCTCTATAGATCTACATGATTCCTTGAGTTCTGAAATTTTCTGTTATGAACCTTAATTCTGCACTTTTCTTTGAAAACCTTCGGACGTCCCTGAAGTTTGGTTACTATTCTCCGGTAAAATATATTTAAAGATCAACAAACTTTCCTGAAGATCTGAAAATTTCTCGGTAGTTCTACAGATTTCTTTGAAGTTCTGTGTGTTCTTCAGAAGATCTGCAATTTTTTCTCTGATGATTTAAGATCCTTAAAGATCATCAATTATCTCTGATGTTCACAAAATTTCTAATTATCTACGAACTTCTCGAAAGTTCTGTAATTTTATCTGTAGATTTTCATGATTCAATGAATATCTGCAAATATCTCTGAACATCTACACAATTTCCTGAATAATTAAAAAAAAAAATCTAAAAACGTACGAACTGTCTGGCGACTTCTCTGAAGTTCTTCAGATCTATCTATTTCTAGTGGAATTCTGCAAAATCTTGGACGTTTGAACTTCGCTGCGATTTGTTTTTGGAATTGATGTTCTTTTCTGACATTTTGCGAATCATTCTGAAGATCTCACATTTTTCTGAAGCTGTGAAGCTTTCTGAAAAATTCCTGCAAATATCTTTAATATTCTGTAAACTTGTCTGAAGCTCCGTAGTTCTATTCTCAAAATCTACAACAAAAAAAAAACCTTAAGGCTCAATAAATTTCTCAGTAGATCTGCAAACTTCTGTGAATTTTTTTAATTTCCTTTGCAGCCTCTCGGGCTACTCTGAAGATCTGAAAATTTCTCTGAAGATCTTCTCAATTACCTTAAGTTCTCAAAAATTGCTGAAAATATTTGAGCTTCCTTGAAGTTTAAAATGTCTCTCTCAAGATCTACAAATTTCCCTGAAATCGTATAAATATTTTTTTAATCGCCGATCTTCTCTGAAGTTATACAAATTTTACTGAAGATCTATGCCCTAGCAGCACACTTGTCATTTAACTGTTGTGGTTACTTGTATGCACCTTATTTCAGTCACAATCAAGTTGCAGCAACCAATTTAGATGGATGTGTGTTGCTTGGGTGACCATTCTTGTGATTTTTTCAGATGTTTTGTAATTTTTTTCAAAGTTCTGAAGCTTTGTTCTGAAGATCTACGAACTTTTCTGATGTTGAATAATTTTTCAGTAGATCTCAAAACTTCTGTGAAATACTGTATATTTAACTGTAGATTCTTGGACTTGTCTGAAATTATGCGAATTTCCCTGAAGATTTGCAAAATTTCGCTTATAGTTTTACAAATTTGTGATTTTTTTTATGAATTTCTGTAAATTTCTTTTAATTTTTGTAAAATTTGCTGAAGTTTAACAGTTTTGTTCTTAAGATCTCCGATCCTCTCTGAAGCTCTAAAAAAAATCCTAGTAGGCTCTCAGAACTGCTGTCTGGCATGCTTATTCTTATACAATACATACTTTGTATTATATAAACACTGTTTCGTTGACCATGCCAAGATCAAAGCCATTACGGCATCTTTCGGCCAATCACACTGGAAAATAAAAATCAGTCAAACCATACACAGGACATTATTGAATAGTGGAATCGGTTTACCTTCCCTAACAAAAAATACCATACCCGAACGATAACCCAAATGATTGAACTATTCCACAAATGGTTTGGATGATACTTTGAACACGTCGTTAAGCGAAATACACATTTTATTAGGGTTGCTGCTGGATGCCATCCAAATACCAATCAAGCGTTCTTTAGCGGTTCAAATCCGTGAAATTTTAGAAAAAAAAATCAATATTTTCACCTAACTTGCGACTATTTTGCTGGATGAGTCGAATGAAAATTAAACGCAAACCTATTTCGTTCGACAAATCAACCGTCAAATCTAATAATCCTGTCGAAAAAGTGTGAACGCATCCAAATCCGACAAACTTATCGAGCAGTTCGCTCGAATCAGACCAATAAATCAGATAGTCTAAACGTACCTTAACATAGATTTCAAAGTTGAGTTTCATTCAGTCTCACCAAACGGTGTTTATTCAATCACTGTGTGGTGAGTGGTAGTGTTCTCGATTATACAACGAAAGGCTGCCTGCAAGCATTGAGCTGCAGCCCACATGAGCATCCATAGAAGGAGGAAGAAGCCGCACAGCTATTGATCGGAATCAGTAGCTCTTCGTGAGTCGCTGTGGGCCATCTATGTCAAGCGCGTGATCCTCATTCCAAACAACATACAGCTCACCAGTTTCATCTGTGTTGCTTAATAGCTCAGCATTACTCAACCATCAGGACACGGTCCTTTTGTCCTTGGTTAAACCGCTGTTTCACCAGTTTCATGTTTCAAGTATAACATAAGTATAAATATAAGTTTCTAACACTAGGTTCACTTCGAGGTAAACAAAGTAGGCAACCTCAGCAACGATTGGCGAAACGTCATCAATCAACAGTGATGTCGTTTTGTATTATATTGTTTGTGTCCTACTTGTCAGTGTGTGTCTTAAAGTGCCGAACTGTGCCAATCAGTGTGGCATATTGTGTTTTGGCACAGTGTGCAGAGTTGATTACCCCTTGAAGAAACGATTATTTATCAGAATAAATAAACTTAAAACATAATGTAAAATATACTCTCCTTACTTGAAAAATCTGTATATTTTTCAAACATCTGTAATCTGTATATACAGATATCTGTATCAAATACTGAAAAAAATCTGTATGTTTCTGCGCCTGGGAAATAGGATCTACGCTGAGAAGGAATCCATTGCGGGACTTCACGGTTGCGATTCCCAAAAAAGTATACATCAACAACAAATAACACTAGTTTACAAAACAACATAAAAAGTGTGAACTTTAGTGGTTGACCAACGTTTCTAATGCAAAATCCTACGCTGAATTCAATGCCGTGGTCAGAAAAAACTAAAGTAGAGCCATTTTTGAGATATACAAAAATTTTGATTTTTTGAATTTTGGACAAAAGTACGATTACTAAAATGTCAATATCTTTGGAACTAGTGCACCAATTTTAAATCTTTTTTTATGAAAGCGAAGCTAAATAAATTTACTATCGTTTACTTGAATATTATGTCTTAATTAAAATTTTAATTTTGAAGTCATTTAAAAATTTACAGCATTTTTTTTATTGTTTCCTGTGAATTTTCCATAAAAATCTTGTTTTAATCAACATTTTTAATGAGATAAAAAGATTCAAAAAATCATTCCATAATTTATTCTTAAAGTCCATTAAAAACTGGAGAAAATGAGCCTTTAAGGGGGTATTCCCGATCTTTTTTTTTCAAAAACTCAAATTTTTTTTTTCACGTTTTTTTGTACTTTAGACTATATACTTTCATCCCCCCAAGCCGTTTTCCGATCAGCGAATTCGGTGTCCAGGCATAGCTGACTAATGGTAAGAACCCCCAAATGGTTTTAACTAAAGTCAAAACTTTAAACGCGCTTTTCTCGAAACCACATTTTTTTATCGGGCGAAGATTTTTCTCAAAAACTATAAGAGATATTGACTTGAATCTTTGCGCATTTTGTTCCTTATTAAATTCTTTGGAGCTTCTCCCACTTTCAGCCAAAAATATTAACATTTAACATTGTTTGAAGCACCTTAAAGCTGCAAAAAAGCGGGCTAAAAATCGCCTGTTTTTTCATATGGCCGCCATTTTGTTAATTTGCAAGATTTTTTGCTGCCAACGGGAGAAGCTCCAGAGAATCTTATGCAGATTATTAATTTCATCACGAAATCTGTTTCAGATGAAGCCGTTCCAGAGAAAAGTCCTCGCCCGTCCAGACGTTTGCGGCGAACAGGGGTCTGTTTGCCGCCATTTTGTGACGTCAATAATGTCTTTTTTTATGTCGAAAAAAATTTATTTGTAAACTTCAATGTTCAATAAACAAGAATCCCAAAGAGTTAGGCGCATTACTATTCATTTTCCTTGAAAAAAAAAAATAATTGAAAAACAGGCCGAAAAAAGGCAAAAGATTGGGAATACCCCCTTAATGGATGAAATCGGTTGGAAATTGTCGAAGTTATGAGCATTTTTGTAAAACACTTAAAGTTCATAAAAAAAGATTTAAAATTGGTGCACTAGTTCCAAAGATATTGACATTTTAGTAATCGTACTTTTGTCCAAAATTCAAAAAATCAAAATTTTTGTATATCTCAAAAATGGCTCTACTTTAATTTTTTCTGACCACGGCATTGAATTCAGCGTAGGATTTTGCATTGGAAATGATCATCACCTTACCGAGTTCAAAAATGCTGTAAACTAGTGTAATCAATTTATTTTTGATACATACGCACTGCACAGACTCAAAGATAGTCCAGTGTTGCCAGTAACTTTAAATATTGTGAAAATTTCACAGCATGGGTGCCAAACAGTACCAATGAGTGTACCAAAGTTTGTGAAAAATTTAACTTGCTCACCTCTAGAATCGCTTCTCTCTTAAATTTTCTGAAAATTGTCAGTTTTTCAAAACAAATTTTCAAATATGATGTGTTCAGATGGGTCGCATAAATATCCGATATAAAGTAACTCAAAACCTTGGAATTGTAGCTTGAGACCCCATAGACACAGATCGGTAACTAACTTTTATCAGTAAATTGAAACGTGCAACCCCCAAACATTTTTTCAGATAACAATTTTTTGTAATAGGCTAATCTACTATTCTATGCGTGAGCAATTTAACTTTTCTACAAAAAATTGTGGGACACACTAATGCTACAATAATGCATACACTTTTAGCTCTGAATGCCGATTTTTTAATTTTTTCGCCAAGATTTGCTCCGACATTGTCCCATGTAGTCTTTGTTGATCTAGTAGAGCACAGCTTCTGAACTCCAAGACAATTTGGACAACCTAGATCATCTGCACACTAAGATTTTGTTTCCGTGTTCCGTAAATTTTACCGAAATCAGAACAACTGAACGTTCGGTAAAATTTTGACCTTCATTTTAAAGGCCATTGAATTTGAAAATAATATTAAAACATGTTCAACCTTATTTAAATGATCAAATATTGTCATTTTAGTGGAGATTTATTTTCAAAGTAGCTGAAAAGCAATTGAATTGAATTGCATAAATTTTATCGAAAAGTTCAGCTGTTCAGATTTCGGTAAAAATTACCGAAGTTGGCGATAAGTGTGTGCTATACATGGCAATAGGTCGTGAGTCATCCACGTAGGCAAATTGAATCTGTTTGAAAAAATTTCGATACTTCAGACATTGTCCCAGTCTAACATCATCTGAAACCCAGTACGACTTTTCCTAGAACCTAGAATATCTGGTATATTTGGAAACAGGTAGAGCATGATCCTCACAGCCACTATGAATCTGCTTGGACAAATTTCGATACTACAGGCATAGTCCAACAAATCATCTGAACTTCAGCATGGTTTTGAGAAAGATAGAAATCGTGTGTTGCCAGAAACGATAAGGCACTGTATTTTTCTAAATTTCCTAAATTTTGAACGTTAACGCCAGGTAATCAGTTCAAGCAGTAAATGGGATGTTATTATGATTTCTAGCAATGGGTGAAAGAAACTGCAATCATCTCGATATTAACCTACAAAAAGGGTTGGTTAATCGCTTAAAGTTTGCAGCAAGTTCATGTAATTTTGTAGATTTTCAGGGAACTTTGCAGAAAATCAACGAGATACTTAAAAGCAAGCTTAATTGGAAAAGAAATTTGTTTCAGGAGATTCATAAATCTTTTAATGCTGTCGAACCTCTTAACGAAATCTCTTTATGAAGAGCTTTGATTTGAGAGTGTGTTGATTTATTTCCTTTTAATTCCTTCATAATTGTTTATCTTTTGACTGATACGCGTATTTCGTCTACTATTTGCAGACTTCATCAGTGCCAAGTGCTTAACACCAGATTCGTAAAGTTATTTCCTATCGATTGATATATTTGGATTACAATTTCATCTATCAATGTCAAACTTATAAGCGTTCAAAACCTAACACCTTTTTGTGAAGGGGCGGTTGGTTGGTTGGTTGTCTTTATTAAGGAGATTTTCAATTTAGATTTTCAATTTACCCCCTGTACCTTCCCGTAAGATGTAGTCTACGTCAAAATTGAATCAAATATTTAATATAATACGTCTATTTCGTAGCACTTGAGTTTTTATCCCCGGTAGAATAATCGAAAAAAAGCTTTAACAGAGAAATAGTTGCATTTCAAAATTTCAACCCCATCCGCACCGTGTAAAATTTTGAATACAGCATGTTTTTTCAAGATGGCCATAAAAGGCTCCGTTTCGATGGCCTCTAACAACTGTTGGTAGTGTTCAAACAACACTAAAGATCCACCCACATTAGATCCGTGTGCGTTGCGTTGACGTAAATTTGTTTGTTTGACAATAGATTTAGAGGATCTAATATCGGTGGCCGTTAATAGTTGGGAGCACGCGTCAATGATTCACGCTATTTCCAAACAACCCAAATTTGAGTACAATCTAGTCATATCCATCACCAGTAGGGCTGCTCAGAATTGGTTAAACAAAGTTGGGACTGACAAGATGACGAATGGATAATATCGACCAAAATCAGATGGATGTTGTTTATTTGTCATATCGTCAGTAGTTGAGTTGTTACGAAATAGCGTGTATAATATTTAAGGAGTGTCTTTTTGCCATTGGCTTGGTTTAGTTTCGGTCAAACAAACTTATTAATATTTGCTGAGATTCGCACAGCCAAAAATCATGACATTCAATTTGGCTGGGATTCACAAAATAAGCTGCAGAGATACAGCGAACAAATGTGAATATTTTTGAGATCTAATTGGTCCCTTAAAGCAAATTTCCGTCGAAATATGTATTATGGATGTGCGGGTTCTCACCAATCTAGATTTGTGTGTGTGTTTGTAGAGCATTGTGTCATTTTAAATCGACTAACCTATAGTAATGCGACTGAGAATAGCAGATTTGTAATATCCATTTCAATACAAATCGATACTTAATTAGCTTAATAACCTTCCCACATACGCAAAACATCTCTTTCTTCCCGTGCAGTGAATCGTCGATAAACGGATTATTCCAGTAATCAGCAGCATCATTCCGAGTATATCTTCTACTCTCGAAAACAAGTACCCCATTGATTCCCGTTATCCCGTGTCCCGATAGGCAAATAATTCATCCACCTTCCGCGTCCTCGATCCTCGCGTTCATTGTACCATAATGAATATTAAAATATTGATCCCAAATAATCACCTAAACTGATTTTCAATAAACTCTCTCTCCTTCTCTCTCTGTCTGTTGAACAGGATAGTTTATAATCATGAATATATATTTGAACTCACACCCATGACATTTTGAATGCAGCAGAGATCGCCACCGCTTCTGTTTGCACGTGAGTGCTTATAAATTAAACTATTGAATCTTTACCGCCACACTTCCGGCCGCTCCTCGGAAGCGCAACGCAAAAAACCCGGGACTCTTTCCAGATTGGGTCAGATGATTTATGATGAATTTATCTCACGCTCTCGGGTTTATCCCGAACAACAGCGGCGGCACCTATCGGGTTACGGACGGGGAACGGGTAGTGTAGAGCAACTGACAAACCTGTTAATATTTATTTGTTTTATGTATAGGAAACATGGTGGTCGGTTTAGATTTTCCCCGGGAAAATGTAGTCGTATACCTAACTAACAGATAGAGTTTCGAGCTGGTGGAGGGTAAGGTGAACAAAAAAAAATGTGGGATGAATTATGATCCCCGTACGGTCGGTAGCGGTTCACAATGTGATATTCAAATCAAGTAGGTTCTTCCCATTCACGCTCACACGCACACATTGATGGTTGCAATAAAAATAAACGCTCGCCGAGGTGCGAACAAACAAAACTAATAGTAAAGGGACAGAGCACTTTTGCGGTTATGTTGTGATTTAGTGCTCTGTCTATTGTTCTTTTCCCGCGCAGGATGCGGGGCGGTTACGGTGGAAAGGGAGCAAATATTGAAAAGAAATTTGCAGCGATAATTTATTCGCAATGGTTCTCCAGAGGAACTACCACACAATGCCAAGTAAGCAAACAATGTTCATCGACTGTCACGACCGCGAGCATTCCCTCACGCACTCATATGAACGAAACAACTTTGCGGAAACTACAGCGATGAAGCGGGGTGATGTGTGTTGATGGTTGTCATGGATTTGATTTGATTGGGTGATATTTGTGTTATTTTTTTTGCGATTTTGATTTCGAAATAGCATAGATACGGGATAACAGCTGTTTGTGTTGAGAGAGTATATCAGGATCCAGGGGAAACGAGTGCGTGTGTGTGTGAAAGGCAGAACAACAGGTAGGTTACACAATCAATCGGTTAGAAACGGAACGCAAAGTGAAATAAGAGTGAAATGAAACGAAAAATACAATAGAAAAAAAAAACGAAAGTTAAACAATGGAGTTTATAGCAGAGTATAGTACTGATATGGCACAATCGACACTGATAGTCATATAAGATAAGGTATTTCTTTTATGAATTGGCATTATTTTGCGGTTGACGTATGTGGGAAGCACAATAGTATGGGAAAGTTTGGTAGGATGATTTTTTTTTTGGATTTGTTTTACATTACTGCTTGTTACACGGGAGAATAAGAGAAACAAACACACACACACACAGAGAAAGTGACGGCAAGAACGTGACTTTAAACACAGCGAGAATATGTTTGATAAGTGAAATTATAATGGAACCAATTTTTCACGATTAATGAAATACACAATGATTCAACCGAAAAGCATGTGGTAGTATTCGTTTTCCATTGGTCGTTGGTTAATGTATGTTTCGATACAAAAAATAAAATATACAACAGGAAGAAGACAGCAAGGCAGTGAGAGTGAATGAGTAGAATAGAGATATCACCAACACATAGTCACTTTGAGTAGTTTTTGTTTACAAGTACGTACAATATGGACACATTTTGATTTAGAGAGGGTCTCGACAGTAAGCTTAAACTGAAAATTAACGACTGGACAGGAGAATGAGTTTTGTCCTAGATTGGTTGACGTTTTTTTTTCTTTTAATAGTGCTCTATGTTACAGATATCAGGTACTAGGTGACATTCTGCAATGAATATCACTCTGGCTGCGGATCGCGTGATTTATAAAACCTAGCCTTGAAGTTGGTAGTCTGTGTGTAGTCCGAGTCAGTGGGTTGGGATTGTCCAAGTAATAAGTTTCAAAATGAAGCATGGTAAAAAGTGTATGATTTTGTTGCACGAGTTAATCAAAGTCGTAGATATCTTATGGTAAACAGCTAGAACTAATTCGATTTCGTAGCTGCCGGGATGGTTGTAAAAATTAGGAAGGTATAAAATAGATTGCAATCAATGTCCTTGTCCAATCAATTGTTAGGGGTGATTCGAATATTACGTCCTTGAGTTTGACGATTATATTTTAAATCCTTGAATTATAATTTTAAATAGTTTACAAAATTTAACTTCCCGGAAGATTCTTCCACAACCACAACGGAAATTTCTCTCAGAAGGTTTTGCCGAATTCAAGCTCGGAATTTTCCTCTGATCTCTTCCGAAAGATTTTTTGGACTTCTTCTGGCGTTTCTTTCTAGCAGTCCTGATTTCCGTAGAAATTTTCTTCTGACTTATAGAATCGTAAGTTTATTTTTCTGGACCTCTCTCGGAGTCCTCGGAAGATCTTTTCAACAGCCACCAGAAGTCGTTCTGGCGTCTCCCAGAAGTGATATTCAACTTTATTCTGGCTTCCTTCGAGAAGATTCTTCCGACTTCTCCTAGAACTTTCTGCAGACCCTTCGAACAATTGTCCAAAAGTTTCCTCCAAACTCCCCCAGGAATTTTCTTCCGTCTTCTCCAGTAAGATGTTTCCAACATGCACTCCAGTTTGAGACTTTCGAGGTATTAAAGTTATCTTTTAACTCCTTCTGCAAGTTTCTCCAGACTTCCCCGGAGATTATTTTAACTTCTATAAGGCCCTTTTGGTTTCCCCTAGAAATATCTTCCGACCTCTACAGAAGTTCTTCCGATCTCTCCTGGTACTTTTTACAGGCTTCACACGGATGATTCTTGTGACATCTCCTGGGACATTCTTCTGAATTTCCCTAGAAGTCTTGCTGGCTGCACCTGCAATTGTCATTTTCATGAAGTTTCTCCAGACCTCCATCGGGAGTTTATTTATCTGACATCCCTCGTAGCTTCTTTCGGCTTAAACGATTGGAGCAATTTCGTTTCTCTGAAATTACCTTCTGTCTTTACCGGAAGTTTCTTTCGACATTCATCAAATGATTTCGGTTCAAATTCACTTAAAATCCTTCAATAAATCCGGAAATTCCATAATCTAGTCAGAAGGTTTGTGAGATTATCGGAAGCTCTGTAAACTTATTGGAAATTCCGTGAGCTTGTTCGGAAGTCATTCTCAAATCTCATTCATTGAGTCTCCCTGAGAGAATAAACTCGCGTGTGAATCTGACAAGCTTGAGATCATCATGCATTTTCACGCACTCACACTCACAACGCAAATAAAATCATTTCAGCTTGACTCGTAAAAACCGCTCAAACATCAATTGGTAGCAAGCTTAGGCATGATGTATTAGTTTTTCATCCACTGATGCAAAATAACAGTAAGAACAATTAGTAAAGCAATTTATGTTTGAAGCTGAACGGTGATTTTTGCGCTGTTGAATGTTTTAAGGCAAATGAACTCACGCATGAAATTTTAGTTTTTCCGAACATTGCTTGTCGGTAGCTCTATGAACTTGTCAGAAGTTCCGAGAATTGTCGGAAGTTCCGAAAACTTGTCAGTAGTTCCGTGAACTAATCGGAAGTTTTTTTTCCGAACATTGCTTGTCGGTATCTCTCTGAACTTGTCAGAAGTTCCGAGAATTGTCGGAAGTTCCAAAAACTAATCGGAAGTTCCGTGAACTAATAGGAAGCTGAAAAGTTCACGTAGCTCACGAAGATCCGTGAAATTGTCAGAAATTTTAAGTGCTATTCGTAAGTTTCGTGAACTTGTTGGAAATTCCTTAAGCTCCTCGGAAGCTCCGTGAACTTGTTGAAAGTTCAGTGAACTAGTTGGAAGATTCGTGAAATAGCCGGAAGCTCCGTTAACTTTACAGTAGTTGCCACAAACTTGTCGGAAGTTTAGAGAGCTTGTCAGAAGTACCGTGAACTAGTCGGAAGTTCCATGTATTCATCGATAGTCCCATGAATTGCTTTCAGAAGCTCCGTACATGTGTCGGAAGTTTCATGAGCTAGTCGGACGCTTCATGAATTTGTCGGACGTTTCCTGAGCTAGTCGAAAGCTCCGTGAACTTGTCAGAAGATCCGTGAAATTGTCAAGCATACCATGTGCTATTCGGAAGCTTCGTGAGCTTGTTGGAAACTCCACGACATTGTCGGAAGTTCCGTGTACTTGTTTTAAGTTTTGTGAACTAGTTGGAAGTTCCATGTATTCATCGATAGAGCCATGAATTAGTTGTAAGTTCCTTGAACTTCTCCGTAGTTTCGTAAGCATTTAGGAAGATTTTTGAACTTTGCGGAAACTCCGTAAACTTTTCAGAAGTTCCGTGCATATGCTGGAAGTTTCATGAACTTGTCGGATGCTTCATGAATTTGTCGGACGTTTCATGAGCTAGTTGGAAGCTCCGTGAACTTGTCAGAAGATCCGTGAAATTGTCAGGCATTCCATGTGCTATTCGGAAGCTTCGCGAACTTGTTGGAAATTCCGCGAGATTGTCGGAAGTTCCGTGAACTTGTTTTAAGTTCTGTGAACTAGTTGGAAGTTCCATGAAATATCCGGAACCTCCGTGAAGTTGCCAGTTTAAAGAGCTTGTCAGAAGTACCGTGAAGTAGTCGGAAGTTCAACTTTATTTCCATGATTTATTTTCCGTCGGTCTTGTGTTCCGTACTGAGTACCAATGCTACCGACGCCAGGGAGGCAGCTCCTACACTTGAACACTTCCTATCAACCCATCAACTCATAGACCGGGGACCAACGGCTGTACTTCCCTTCCGAAGGAAGGCGTGATCAGAGATTTTATGCCTCAGAAAAGCCCGGCGGTGCCGACTGGGAATGAACCCAGGCCTTTTGGGGTGGGAGGCAATCACGCTTACCACTACACTACCGGTGCCGCTGTAGTCCATGTATTTGTCGATAGTTCCATGAACTTATCGGAAGATTTGTGACCTTGTCGAATATTCCATGAATTAGTTGTAAGTTCGTTGAACTTGTCCATAGTTTCGTGTGAATATTTGAAGATTTCTGAACTCTACGGAAGCTCCGTAACCTTTTCAGGAGTTCGATACATATGTTGGAAGTTCCGTGAACTTGTCGAATGCATCATGAATTTTTCGGAAGTTCCATGAGCTATCCGGAAGTTCCAAGAACTTGTCAGAAGTTCCGTTAACTAGTCGGAAATTTCGTATACTTTTCGGAAGCACCGTGTACTTGCCAGAGCTATTCGGCAGTTTCGTGAACTTGTTGAAAACTCTGTGAACATATCGGAAGATTTGTTACCTCGTCGGAAGTCCCGTGAACTAGTGAGAAGTTCCGTGAACTTATTTGAAGCTTTGAGAACTCATCAGAAAATCTGTGAACTTGTCGAATGTTCCATGAATTAGCTGTAAGCTCCTTGAACTTGTCCGTAGTTCAGTGAGCATTTCGGAAGATTTGTAAACTTTTCGGAAGCTCTGAAAAGTTTTCAGAAATGCCGTGTATATGTTAGAAGAACTTATCCGAAGTTCCATAAACTTGTCGGAAGTTCCATGAACTTGATCCATGAACTTGTAACAAATTTCATGAGCTCTGTGAACTCGTAAGTAGTTCCATGAACATGCCTGAAGAGTTCTGAACTTGACAGAAGCTTCGTGAATCTTTTGTAAGTTCCATAAACTTGACGGATGCTCCATGAACTTTGACGGAAGCTCCGTGAAATTAGCTGTTCCAAAAAGTGTCAGAAGATCCGTGAAATTGTCGAAAGTTCCGTAGGATTGTTGGAAGTTCCAAGAACTGGTCGGAAGTTCTGTGAACTACAGCCAGGAATCCCTATTACCTGATTTTTCTTTTGCCCTTATTCCTTTTTCCGGATTCCCAGATGCTTGGGCAGCGGCAGCAAGAATGCTCTCCGCATATGGTATTCTGACGAGCAAACAAAAGGCATCCAGGAATTTGGGAAAATGAATACGAGCATTCAAAACCATCCAGGAATAAGGATAATAATAATTACAGTCGGAAGTTTCGTGAACTTGTCGGTAGTTTCATGAACTTGAACCATGAGCTTGACGGAAGCTTAGAGAACTTGTCAGAAGTACCGTGAAGTAGCCGGAAGTTCAATTTTTTCCATGATTTGTTTTCCTTCGGTCTTGATTTCCGTACTGAGTACCAATGCTACCGACGCCAGGAAGGCAGCTCTTACACTTTGACGCTACCTATCGGCCCATCAACTTATTGACCGAGAACCAACGGCTTTACTTCACTTCCGAAGGAAGGAAAGCGTGATCAGAGATTTTATGCTTCAGAAAAGCCAGGCGGTGCCGACTGCGACTAAACTTAGGAATTTTGGGGTGAGAGGCAATTACACTAACCACTACAACATCGGCGCCGCTGTAGTCGGAAGTTCCATGTATTCGTCGATAGTTCCATGAACTTATCGGAAGATTTGTGACCTTGTCGAATATTCCATGCATTAGATGTAAGTTCATTGAACTTGTCCGTAGTTTCATGTGAATTTACGTAACCCTTTCAGGAGTTCCATATATGTGTTGGAAGTTCCATGAATTTGTCGGATGCATCATGAATTTTTCGGAAGTTCCATAAGCTATTCGGCAGTTTCGTGAACTTGTTGGAAGCTTTGTGAACATGTCGGAAGATGAGTGACCTTGTCGAAAGTCCCATGAGAAGTTCCGTGAACTTGTTGGAAGCTTTGAGAACTCATCATAAAAATTGTGAACTTGTCGAATGTTCCATGAATTAGCTGTAAGTTCCTTGAGCTTGTCCGTAGTTCAGTGAGCATTTCGGAAGATTTGTGAGCTTTTCGGAAGCTCTATAAAGTTTTCAGAACTGCCATGTATGTGTTGGAACAACTTATCAGAAGCTCCGTAAACTTGTCAGAACTTGAGGGATGCTCCGATGGAACTCGTAAAATATTCCATGAGCTAGTCTGATGCTCTGTGAACTCGTAAGTAGTTCCATGAACATGCCTGAAGATTTGTAACCTTGTCGGACGTTCCGTGAACTAATCAGGCGCTCCGTGATTTTTTCGTAACTTATCGTATCTTGATGGATGCTCCATGAACTTGACGGAAGTTCCGTGATCTTGTTAGAAGTTCCGTGAACTTGTTAGCTGTTCCAAGAATTTGTCAGAATTTTCGGGAGATCCGTGAAATTGTCGAAAGGTCCGTGAGATTGTTGGAAGTTCCGAGAACATGCCGGAAGTTCTATGAACTACAGTCTTGGTTTTGTGCCCTTATTCCTTTATCCGGATTCCCAGATAATTGGGCAGCGGCAGTAAGAATGCTCACCGCATATGGTATTCTTACGAGCAAACAAAAGGCATCCAGGAATTTGGGAAAAGGAATGCGAGCATAGAAAACCATTCAGGAGTAAAGATAATAATAACTGCAGTCGGAAGTTTCGTGAACTTGTCGGAAGATTAGAGAACTTATCAGAAGCTTAGTAACTGTGCGTGGGTGATAACCCGATTTAGTCAGCCCTCTTTTTGAAAATATTTTTTAATGTTCTCAATGTTCTACGAAGCCCATGCGTTTTTTCAACGGTGTTGTTTCACCAAAGTATACCCTAAATATCCATCTTAAAGATTAATGAGATTGATTTAGAATAACGGTTATGTGATATTTTTGAAAGATAGGCTGACAAAATCGGGTCATTACTGTAGTTGGAAGTTCTGTGAACAGTCGGAAGTTGCGAGAACTTGTCAGAACTAGTCGGAACTTTCGTGAACTTTTCGGAAGTTACACGAACTTGTGTTAAGTTCCACAAACTTGTCGGAAGTTCCATACAAATTTCAAAAGTTCCGTGAGCATATCGGAAGTTCCGTGAACATGTTGGAAGTTCTGTGAAGAATTTACGGAACTTCCATCGAAATTCTGAGTAAACTTCAAGGAAGTTCCGAGTGAAATTCAGAGAAGGACCAAATTAATTTTAGAGAAAATCCTATCATAATTTGCAAAAGCTTAGAGTTTCAAACGGACTCCAGAGAAGTTCAGAGGGAATGTTCAGAGAAATTCCAATGAAAATTCGTGCATTTTTAGAACCCGGGGATTCTTGAAAAACTGTTTTCTATGTTGAATTTTGTGGTCCAGAATGAACATTGATGACCGTACATTTGAAAGTTATCCAGTAAAGGGTTAGCAATACATTATCAGTGTGCAAACTCCGATGAATCAATACTTCCACGGTTCCGGCCACGTCCTTACGGTCATCAAGAGGATTCACTTTGGAAACCGATACCATATCAACTCAGTATTGTTAAGGGTCCTGGTATTGAAGGCACGATTTTGGCCACCCAGCCCCGTCAGCATTTGGCCACCCAGCCCCGTACCCCACAGTTATCCATGAAACCAACAATCATTTAAGCCCGGTAACCAGCAATGGAAACTAAATTTATTCAAATTACCTTTCAGATAAGTTATGAGGAATTGCCAGAGAAGCTCCAAGGGTACATCAAGGAATTAATAAGAGTTGACATTCTCTTTAGTGACGTTTGAATGAAACGTTAGGGAAATTCCAAAAGAATCTCAAGGAAGTTCTGAGGAAACTTCATGGAAGTCAATGAAAATCCCCCAGAACTTCCTTAAAGTTCCCTTGGCACTTTCCTAAAGCTTACTCTGCACTTCCATGCAGTTCGTTTCGGAAATGCTCTGAGGTTCATTGGGAACTTCTCCAAAGTTCTCTCTGGATTTTATTGAAGTTTGCTCTGAACTTCTCTGAGGTTTCCTCAGAAAAATCCTGATGCATCATGCCCAGTGAATTCTGATCAGGAATTTCCGGTTATTTTCCGTTTTTTTTCACGAAATTTTAGAAATTTTCCCAGTTGTTGAGTAAACATTTAAATTTAGCATAACACCGAAAGCCGAAGAGATTACTAGGATATCTGGGTCATTATGAAAAAAGGGATTTTTTTATAGTCGAATTTGGTTCTACGTTTGAGTTCTTCAAAAATTGCATATGTTTTAACTACCTTTAAAATTTACTCAAAACACTTTGCTTTGGATTTTTTTTTTTCACAGAGATGCTCTTGGAATTCCCTTTATATTATTTTTATTTTGTTTAAAGAGACTTTACCCTTCAAGGGCATTCGTCTCTGCCTTAAAATTATTCTCAGAATTCCTTTGGAATTGTACCCTCAAAATTCGATTCCCTTGGTATTTTCCACGTATCTCGGGATCCTCTTCACAATTGATTTGGAATTTTCCTCAGAGCTTCTTAAAAATTCTACTCTGACTCACACAAGTGTTAAAGTCTTAAAATCTCTAAGTAGGGGAAATGTATGTTATTACGGCCTAAGTGTCCCTAATTTGGGCCCATACATAAATTCAGCAATCGACTAAATTTTCAATATCAACCAAAAATATCCATTAGTAAATAGTAGATTTTTAGCGATGGGCCCAATCTTAGATCCATAGGCCAACATTAGAGCCATTTCCCCTGTTCTTTCGAAAACTCCTTTTACTTTTACTTTACTTTACTCTGAAATACCTTGGTGTTATTTATGACATTCGTTCAAAAATCTTCTTGAAATTCATTTAAAAGAAATCTAGTCCATTGCATTGCAATAATCATACAAAATTTCAAATAGGACAAATGGATGTAATGTCGGCCTAAATGCCCCTGATTTGGGCCCATACAAAAAATCAGCAATCGACTAAATTTCCAACAGCAACCAAGAATATCCATTAGTGCCGTCCCAATAACGCGTTCATCTAGATAAAATTGATAAATAGCAGATTTTTAGTGATGGGCCCAATCTTAAATCCAAAGGCCAACATTAGAGCCATTTCCCCTATCCAAAATCTTATTTAAAAAAATGTGGTTATCAATTTTTTCTCGGGTTGTTCCCGGTGACTTCAAATTACCGATTTTTCAGGTTTTCCCGATTTCCCAGTTCATTGGTTGATGCTTACCGGAAAATCGCTGCAATTTCATCGGAACATCCCTCAAACCTTAATTGAACTTCCCATAGAATTGTTCTGATGTTCGGTTCTGTGTTCCATACCCTTTAACTTGTTTGAAGCCTCTTTAAAAAAATTCATATACTCCCTTGGAACTGCCCTAAAGGTCCCTTGAACCTCCTCTGAAGCTGGTTCCCACAAAATTTCTTAAAACTCCCTTCTGATCTTCTCAAAAGTTCCTTCGGAACTTTTCAGGAACTTCCTCAGGTTTTTCCAATGTTTACCCGAATAATTCTCGAACAACACTTGAAAGGTCTAATGTGACTCTAAATGTCGATCGTTCTCAAATCACCACTCGCTCACGTCTTTTTCTCATACCCAGGATTGATCCTCGGTATGCGGGCAGTGTTGCCAGTCTTCATCACACCTTCGAATCAACACTTTCATCAACTTAAAACAAACGTCTGGTCACGGGATGTCAACGTCAATGTGTGTCATTTATATCCCTATCCTGACTCTGTTTTCCTACTGATTAGTGGACTGTTGAACCATTCGATCGGCGATTGCACAACAATGATAATAATAATAATACACACAGACAAACCGACGTGATTAACTGGTTGGATTTTCCATGTCAACAATTTAGGGGCAACGCGATTTTCGTTCTAAAACCTTTTGACTAGTTTTACTTTGTTAATACGATCAACCTGTAGTTTTGAACCATACATTTTAAAGTTATAGGACTTTGGAAGATCATTTTAGTTTTTCCTGTGTCTATTTGATTGTTTTTCTTTGCTTTCTTTCTCCATTGCCATCGGATAAACCCTTTAAGGTGAACCAAAATTCAGCTCAACTTGCTTGTTAAATCACACCGGTTTGTCTGAGTCTAATCCGACAACCAAAAGGTAAACAAAAACCAATAACACACGGACACAGTTGTTTTTGTTTTGAGTAACTTATCGACATCGAACAATTTTGTTATGTTGTTAGTTATCCGTACCTGTAACAGACAGCCATTAGTGCGAAACAAAGGAAGACACATTTGACGATTACCACTAACATGATTACCATAGCTAATGTGCTGACTTTACCTTGGTCGTGGTCTTTTGTGGGTTTATTTTTTTTTGGTTTTACAAAATTTTTGAAGCGAGAATTGTTTTTTTGGGTTTTCAATTGTTCGTCGCGTCGTTGGCGTCGTGTTGTATGTGTTGGTTTCGGCGATGTAGATTTTTATTTGTTTATTTTGATTGGTGGATTGGTATTGGTATCACACGATTTCAATTCAAATGGGCACGCGCGCATTGGATGGAGATTGAAAGGAATGAAAGTTATGATAAAGATCGAATCAAATAGAAACAATAGAACGGCGAGAATGTGTGTGTGAGTGGATGTGTGTCGTCAATGGTGTGAGAGAGCGCGCGCACGCACACACACACAGAGAGGAGAGCTTGATTACAAGTTTGAATTTAGTTCAACGGTTTGATTACGTCGAGGTTAGCTTAGGTTAGGTTTGACACAAACAATTTTGAGGGCCATGTTTAGTGTTTTTGTTTAGCTTGTATTGAAATCTAGATGAATATTTCAAAAGGTCCTATCTGATTTCTCTTCATAGACTTTATTTTTCAAAAGAGGAAGTCGATGAAGAGAATAAATCAATAGCAGATAGGACCTTTAGCAATGTTCATTTATAAATATAAATGCATGAATGAAGAAAATCAAACATAGCAATGTGAAAAATAAAATACAAAAAAGACAACTGAAAGCTTGAAATGATCAAAACAAAAGTGGAACAGTATAGAAGGTAGGGGGTTGCATCTTGAAAGTGATGAGGATGTTGTTTTTTAAGAGTAAATAAGCTTTCAAAGAATATGGTTGCTTAGTTACGAACTACTACCAATCTGGGTTTGATCGGAAATTGTTTTGTTAGCCTACTACGGGGGGATTGGCGGAAGAGCGATGGAGCAAGAAGGCAGTGTTGCCAGATTTATAGTTGAGAGTGAAGGGTTGAATTGTGACTGTGACTGTTATGGCGGGGATTAGCTGTTTGTTTATCTAAAATGAGCTCAAGGGGTTATGCTGGAATCAATTTACTGCTACAAACTACGGATCGGTCAGAGTAGAGAGGCAACAATTTGGGAACGGGAAACGATTACCATTGTCATAATTTGTTTTCGGTTAAACTGCTTTACTGCGGACAAGCGGAACAATTGGGCAGCCCTCTTCAAAGCGTTGCTTTGCTGTTGATTTTGTTATTGCAAAACGAGCGAGGGAAAATCCGATTAGATTTCCCTTTGTCCGAACCGGCTTAGGTGAACCGGGTTCATTAAAAGAATTACTCGATACGGACAGGTGAAAATAAAAGTAAGCAAGACAGAAAATGATAAGGTTATGGTTGAAAGGGTGGACTGTTTTATGTTCAAAAGTTCTCGAGTAATAAAAAAAATGAAGTGAAAGATAGAGCACTTGGAGTTTACTTTTCCTCCACCATGGAGAGAATTTAGCCCAAGGTTATGTATTTCGTCGTTTGTACAGATTACGTGAAAAAAAATGGAGTTAAGCTTTGAAGTTTTGTGGAAAATGAAGACAGATAAAATAACGGAAACCTGCTAATGCAATTTGCTGGACCAAGTGAAAATGATAACAAAAGGCACTGAGCATGAGAGTATGAGTGTAAAAATAGATTTGAAACTGGACAGACCGCGCTAGATAAAGGTGGGATGTGTAGTTTTCTTTGTGTTGGTGGCGTATGGGGTGGGGTGTTGGTGGTGGAACAAGCAGGGCGGAAGAAATCGGAACTCATGGCGCACTTACCGTAGCGAGTGGTTTTCTTTTCCATCTTTTCGTTGATTACCTCCGATGCGGGGGTTGTTACGGGTGACGCGAACGTCGTTGTGATATGAGCCTGTATCGAGCAGTCCGGTCCGGTCCAGCCGAACTTGCAAAAGCACTTGTTTGTGTTGGTGCAATCCTGTTGGGGAATGAGATTGAATTAGTAGGCCACTCGATGACAGATGTGCAGTATTTGACAGAACTGTCAGATGCCACTTGAAATCCTTTGGCCATCAGAAACTGAACGTCACTGCCGACAGCCGGTTATTTCTAGAACGATGTTTTCGAAGCTTCATTACATCATTACAGAAATCCGAGAACAAGTTGATTGATGAGTTCCATTGATGTTACGAGTTTACCAACGTTCAATTCCCCTTAGCCATCTCAACGCAGATAAATATCGAATAGTTTCGAAATCATCCATCAAGAGCTGAGATCAAAGGCCTCAGCCAACTATATCGCTATACACACATACCCACGCGCTTTTCAAAGCACAACTAATGATGCCAACAGGAAGCCATATAAATACTCACCCCATTTCCGGAGCACTCCATATTATGGTGATTGCTGGGACACTTGGTCTGGTCAATGTACGGGAATATACTGACGCAGCTCTGGTTGACGCAGATCAGATTATCGCCACACGGTGTCCCGTCGCGCACCAGACCGAATGGTGGCGTATCGATCGCCGTACCGGATATCGACCTGTAGAGTGTACGGAGAAATAGAAGTTATCATCGCCGCCATCATCATCATCATCGTTGGGTTCAGACGGGATCAAAATTGACTGGCCAATAACCGATACTCACTTGCACTCGTACTCGATTCCCTTAATTGAAACAATTGTCTTAGCGTATTGATTATCCTGGCATTCCTCCACCGGCTTCTTGTCACCGTCTTTGCAGTGTAGCGAACCGCACTGGATGTTTCTGTTGGGGGTGAAAAAGCAAGATGGAGAAAGGGTTTGATTTATAGAAAGTTTTTTTTTTTATAATTTGGTATTAATTTGGTATTCCATTCGCAAACCAAAGCGGACCCCAGTGGAGAATAGAAGAACTATGCAAATGATGATGATTTCAAAATGTTGCACGGGAGGTATACGAGTGCAATCTTAAAATGCTTTTATTTTGCAAATAGAGTAGTTTTTAAAAATCAGGTTGCTGCTACGGTGGTAGAAAAGCTAGCCCTCAAGTCCATTTGCAAAATTAAAGAATTTTATGATTGCACTCGTATACCTCACCGTGCAAAATTTTGAAATCATCATTACTTAGTTCTTTCATTCACCGCGGGGGCCAACTTTGATTTGCCAATAGAAAGTTGAAAATTAAGAATCAAGAAAATCCAAAGCTATTGGCAAATCAAAGTTGGCTCCCGTGGAGAATAGAAGAACTATGAAAGTGACCACGTGGTTCTCCTGTCAACATATGTTCAAGTATGCCAATGCTTATGTGTGAATATTGTGAATTTAGGGTGCACTATCAGTGCTGATTGAAGGCTTTTAGCATTTACAGTCAGTGGTAACTAAAGGCCTATCATGAATAAAGGGTGTTACGTACAAAATTTGGTCGAATTAAACTAGACGCATTTATTTTAATCGAGCATTTAGAAAACGTGAACACCCCTCTTTAATAAAAACAACCAACCAACGAACCTTCATTTCGCAGGTATGTGCGTGCAGAATGATGCGTCTATTTTGATTTTGACATTCAGCTATCAAAATGGCGTCCAAGCAAGAGGAGCAACGCATCAAAATTTTGCACGTGCATCGCGAAAATCCGAACTACTCGCACGTCGAGTTAGCGAAATCGTTGAAAGTGACCAAATCAACTGTCAGCAACATAATAATAGTGTTCGGCGAACGTTTCTCGAAGCCTGGATCGGGGGGAAAGTGCATAAGCGATGACAAAAAAGCCAGTGGTTTCAAACGAACCCCAACCTCTCCGTCCGAGATGTCGCAAACCAGCTGGAAGTGTCATCTACAACCATGCATAGAGCTAAAAGACGACCCGGACTGTCGGCTTAAAAGAAGGCAGTGACTCCAAATTGCGACGATAAACAAAACAAGACAGACACTATCCCGGAGGCACGACGATGCTGACGAAGTTCAATTGCGTGGTAATGGTCGACGAAACCTACGTCAAGGCGCACTTCCAACAGCTTCTTGGGCAAGAGTTTTATACGGCAGCCGGAAGGGAAAAGGTGGCAGATATTTTCAAGCGTATGGAACTATTGAAGTTCGCTAAGAAATACCTGGTTTGACAGACACGACCGAAGATTTTACGTAGGATACTTGCTTGGTATCAATATTCGGCGTCTGTGTTAGGGAAACCACTTTCCCCCCTCACGGAAACGCCTCGTTTTCTGATCACAAAATTACGCATTTTCGTGCGCAAAACGCACGGAATTTTTGATTTATTCGATAGATAATAAAAGAAGTGAAAAATGATTGATAGAATTTCATGCTAACATTTTCCAATCGCGAGATATTCGCAATCAATCATGTAGCTCGAGATTTTTTTACTTGCTAGACGGTCCACAGTGGCCCACGAAGAGCAACTGAATCCGATCAGTAGCGGTGCGGCTTTTTCCTCCTTCTTTGGCGAATCGAGGGCTCTTGAAATTTTAAATAGTGATCTTTTGAAAATTAATAGTCATAATTTTAACAGGTTCATAGAAAAATTTCTTATCGATTGGTGTATTAAGAATTAAAATCTTAATAAGACCACGCATTCTTGTTTGTCCAAATTTCGATCGTTACACCCTTTGTAACCGTCGAATTGTGCGAGTGTGTAGATATTTATAAGAAAAAGCACCACATTAAAAAAAAACAAATTCATAAAATGTGTAAATCATGCACACCAATCTTGGGTCACCTTTTTTGCCAGTGTGCCGCAGATATGCCGATTTTTGCCGGTCATAGAGTAAGCTGCGGTTGTTTGTAAAATACCTATCCCGGCAACTCGGTTTTTCTGACGCCTTGAATGTTTTGGTTTGAAATTGCAAGGATAAATCGGATTGAGGATGACCCGCGGGAAGTGGCGGGTATATGAAATTTTGGTGTTTTGTGTTCATAGGATAATAAAAGTCTTGTGTTTTAGGGTTTTATAATGCACTCAAAGGCAGACTAGAAACTTAGTTTTTCGTGATGTGAAAAGCAACGGTCTATCAGCGTTCGGAAATAGTTGGAACCGGTTGGGTACGTTGTTGGAGACCGACTATAGAAGAGGATGATGAATATGACTTCTGTAGTTTGTTTTGTGTGAGTTGCAGCATTATTTGAATTAAGGGTACTAATAGGGTCTAATTAACTGCCTCTTTCTCTTGAGCCCAGTCTAGAAACTACATTTCGTATTTAGATCTATAAGTGAACCAAGAAGTAAACTGCTGGTCTGAGTTCCTCTTGTATATTCAATTAGAGGATTTTCCTGAATACACAGTAAACAGCACGTAATGTTGTGAACAACTTAAATGACAGTTGTCCGTCAGTACTCCTAATTTATTTACAACAATCCAATGCCTACGAGATTGTGCCGATGGATGTGCCCAAGCTGTGCCGAATCTAATTTCGACACTATGTGCTGAGTGACCTACCCCTTGGAACATTTCTGACGCAAAAGAACCTGGGGATCGTCATGCATGTAGTGCGAACCGGAAACTTCAGAATCGCTCCGTGTTTGCAGATGAAAGTAAGGATCACTTTGTTGCCAAAAGCATTAGAGAGTTAGCAAGCAAAAAACTAGCCGTGGTTAGTTTTTCAAACGGCGCTGGAAGACAATCAGGTAAAAAATCTCTCACGAAGATTTACTCAGCTTTATGAAAGATCTTAATCCGAGTGTTAATAAGGTCAGTATGTACATAACTTTGTACACTATATTTTTGTTATGTTACAATTGGCTAAACGTATGAGACATACCGACCGTCAAACTATCCAGCCCGGTCTCGAATCAGCAATAACGAAAGGCAACGCGGCCAATAATGATCCCAATAACGCTTCAAATTCTGTGACTGCTGCAAATGCGACTCAACATGCGCAATTTGGATTCGCTGGTCGCCATTGTAGGTGCTTGATAAACGTGTAGTATTGGCAGGATGGATGAGTGCATAGGTCTTTTTTGTGAAAGTTGGTCTACCGAAACCTTCCGGTAGCCCCAAAATTCAATATTGTTAAATATCACATAATAGATTTTTGCAAGAGTACAGGAAAAGTCTTAGCCTAGTTTACGGAAAAAACAAATGATGCTGTTCATAATGATTTTTCCCAAACATGGAGTATCTATAAAGCAGTGGAAAATTAATTCAAATACGACAAAAACTTGATGAAAGCGGTGGTATCGTATAGTAGTGCTCATTTGAAGTAATCTCCTTATCTTGGCAGCTCTAAGTTTTTTTTATCATTCTCTTTAGATATTTCAATTAAGCATTGATAAGAATGGATGAAACAGAAGGAACTGATAGTAAATTTAGAGAATAAACCATTGTAAATTATTTTATCATTTTAAACATTAAGAGTTCACGACAAAGTAACGACATCTTACGGTACCGAAGAGGAAATCTTACTGTACCATTGAAACGAAGTATTTTGACTACCTTAATCTCCAACAATCATATTCAGCTGTATTTGTTTCGATCCGTAATAGTTTTGTATCGTCAATAGTCCATATACGCCTTCATAAACGACAAAGTATACTTCAAAATACTTTTTCTCAAAAAACCAAAGATGAAATATTTTCAAACCATCACTGATTTGATTGTTAAGATCCATTCTAACTTCCTGTGATGAAAAAGCTGAGGTACATGTATGTTGCAAAAAAATTGCCTTCAGACATAGCGTGAATACTAATGCTTAGTTTTTAGAAATTCAGCGGAATTATTTTTGGGGATTCACTGATCCCGTTTTTGGGATTTCTATGATTCACCCTTAGAATAGTATTCTACAAAATAACTATTTGGGCCCTCCATAATCCCGCTTGGAATTGATTTGTATATCATTTGGGATTCTCTAACATTTCTTTTGGCATTGCGGACTGAATTTTTCTTCGGATTATTTATAATCTATGTCTTAGCGAGACTCTTCGATTGTACTGTTATTTTATCGAATTGCGCATTGTTTCTCCGGAAATATGCCGGCATTTGATTGTAAAGGTATTTAAAAAAATCAAATGCGGAAATTTTTAAAAATTTATCTATCGATTCTCCAAGAGCTCAAATAAGATTTATCTTTTAAATTCCTCGGAAAATTTTGTGGAATTCATTGCTATGTTCTTCATTTACTCCTGATCAGATTGTAAAGAATTTTGAGTGGGATTCTTTAAAATCTTCCTTGGAGTTATTTGAAGTTCCTGCCTTAATCAGAATGCCACTTGGAACAGTCTAGAATTCCCTTTGATGTTCTATAGAATCCCACCTGAGGTGCATGGTTATACCTTTTGGGAGTCTCTAGAATCTTCTATGAATCTTGATGGTGCTGGTGATTTACGCGGATAAGCATTTTCGCTTCTGTTATCATGAAATTGAATCTTTAAAGACGTGTTATTTAAGTTATTCATCGAAGCTACCGAGTTCTTGGTAGAATGCAAGACATACAATGCAACGAATCTACGGCTTTTAGTGATTAATTTGATGGTTAATTATGATATTTTTTTAATGGATTGCAGTCTTTACGGAGAGACGTCATTATTGCATTCAAAAGGCACTTTAGCCAAAACGATTTTTTTCAATATTGCTCACATATTTTCAAACAAATTTTTTTCGTTTGCATGTAGAGCGTATGTATTATACAGTAAAGAATGCGTAGCAACAAAAAAGTGGATTTAGGTCATTTGGCTTAACGTCAACTATGCAGTCATAGGCAGTTTAGACCTTTCGACTTTTTACTTGTGGACCTTTTGTCCTTTCAACCATGTATCTGTCGACCTATTGTCCTTTCGAACTTTTGTTTGTTCGTGGGCCTATTTGATGTTTCCTGCTCGATATGCCCAAAATGGGCGATTAGGCTGAAGTACCCAAGTAACCATAGGCACGTTATTTCGGTTTTTTGGCTAAATACGGCCCTCATCAGAACTTGAAAACACTGGTATAGCCATTGTTCAGCTGTATATAGCCAAAAAGGCGAAATATCGTGCCTATACTTACTTGGATAGTTATCTACCACAATCATAGAAATAATTGTTTTTTTTAAATTAATCATAGAATATCAAGTTTAAATCATTCAAAAATTAATTATTCATTGGGAGCCTCATAAACGTTATGAGTTAGACAACATATGACGTGCTCACAAATTTAGCATCGAACTTAATTGATTAGATTCTCCAATAATATTGCATTAATCCACAACTGGATGCCCATCAAAAAATAACATAAAATAAAATACAATCACAACCAGTGTTGACAAAATCATCAGTCAAATGATATTTTTCTGCTATCATATGCTCTCAATATCATGCGTGATATTGGAAGAAACGGTCATCTGACAGTTGACTCGACACAAACTTGATTTCGTTGCACATCGTTTTCTTAGAAAGAGAAAGTATAATTTGCTATAGAGATGTATAGTTCAGCTCAATTTTCAGAGCGGATCGGAGTTGCTCAGCTCACCAAAAAGAACCGATTCTTTAGAACAGCTCATCAGCTCAGTTTGATTTTACTATTATTTTCAAATACTTTTTTTTTTAAAGTGAGAATTATACAAATTTATAGTTTAAGGCTGGTTTATTAAGTTCATATGTAGTTTCTCTTGTATCGGATCTTCCGGAGGACGGTCTTATGGCCATACAGGTCCATGTTTATGTCATGACCCCAAATTCTTCCTTATATCACAGTTCCTAATGCTTTCGAAAAAAAAAAAACCGTGGAGCTCTAGAATCAATTGCATAGATTGAACGCTTTTACGGATGTTCTGGAACTTTCGGAGGACGGTGACTGTATTCTGGCTTATTATGAAAATAATCTGCAGAACCTAGGAATTCTAGAGGTACAAAAATGTTTGAAATTCATCAAGAAATGGCTAAGTTATGTCATTGCAAACTTGCTGTTACACGTTTTTCGGAGGCTTCTTAGTCGGGGTAAAGTATTTTACCCACCGTATTCGGAGTGTTAAAAGGCTTTCAGACTTCCGTCCAGACAGTCTTTTAATCCGGACATTTAATTTTCAATTAAACATGAAATCCACTTGGCAACATAATAATTACGTTAGATGGATTTGGACGACATTATAGTATCATCACAAACTTTACGTGGCATTTCGTTCCTAATTTCGGTGCATTACGGTACGACTTATTGCTTAATTCAGAAACGATGCGAAAGCCGATTTAGTTCCAAATCCATGGACCATTTTCAAAATTCTCCCTTTACTCGATAATCGCTGTCATTGATTTTGTTGCAACACGCGTTGGCAGTGTTTTTGTCGATTCATGCCCACTAACTTGGACACATCGGCTTTTTGGCCATAGAACGCGCAAACATTTGCGGTTTCGCCGTACGATGGATTGCGTGGCACCTTACTTCTACAAGGATCCATCGCTATCGGCCAGCATTTGTTGATTGTATAATGGATGTTGCGTAGGCGGATCGGTTCGGGTGGTGGTTAGTTGCAGCTTTCTGACAAAGATACGCAAATTACCGAACCAAACCATATGGCGGGTATTGTGAACGGTGCCCGGAATCCCCTTGTGGTTACGTTGCTTGGATTGGATCAGGATATTCAGGCGCAGTCGGATTCTGAGCGGAATGCGGCTCTTTTGATGATGGATAGCTTCTGGTGAAATGTTGTCGGTATATATTTGGTTGTGGGATTGCGTGCATGACGATTCAATTGCTGGAGATCGGGCTTTGTTGTGTAATGTAGCCGCAGTAAAATGATTGGCGATGATCTCCGAAGGATCATTAGTGGAACTCTATTAAAGTTGTTATATTTTCCCAGATCATTCAAATATTTGCCAGATAGACATGAGCTCCTGTTTCCACCTTGAAAAGTTGGAAGTCATTCTACACCCGTCTGTCGTTTGTGGGCGTCTACAAAATAAGCAGTAAATTTTGCACTTCTCTGCAGTATTTCCAACTGCACACGAAGCAAAAAGTGCACTGTCAACAAGTTCAGTTCCTCCTCTCCTTCCCCTGGCCATGGGCGCTTGTTCAGGCATCATTAATCAAAGCGATGATAAATTCCCGGGTCTCGCAGGGAAAGTGTAGATGCTGCTGCTGCTGGCCGCCGCCAGTGAGTAGGGTAAAAGCAAAAGAGTGTCATGACGTAAGAAAATTCTTATCGAAATCCCTCTTCCGAGAAAGAGATGAGGGGTTTTCACTCCCAACCAACTTCGATGGGGCTAAGGGAAGGCGAGACAGAGTTGCAAAGCTCTTTTCAGACCACCCCGTGGGGGTAAAGCCAACCTCCAGCGGAACTAAGGAGAAAACTTCAACATCGCATCTATCCCCATCCGGGCAATGTGTCACTGCAAATTAATCATTGCTGCAGTAGTGTTGCTCCACTTTCTCCGCTCTGAGCGTATAACCTCCTTGATACATACATCTAAGTACGAACAAACACACACACACAATGGTGGTCGCACATATTTGTCCCCGGTGGGAATTGCTTCCGCTTTCCGCTTCAGATGAACTCCTTGCTCGCTGCGAGGCTATATGGCATGCTTTCTAGAGCTATGACGAAGAAGGTAAGAAAGTGTGGTCTCCCAACAAAGGCGGAATGTCCATTATTCATCATAAAATTAATAATAACCATTGTTGATAATAATGATACTACCATTAGTCAGCATGTTGTGTGCGTGTGTTCTGTTCTGCACTGCACTTTGTGTAATAATCACAAGTGGTTCTGTTGTAGATCAGCAAGCATGCAATAATCTTGTATAGCTGCAGGAAGGGATGACAGATTTCTTGCTATTTGCATGCACTTACTCGAAAACGAACTGCAAGATGCGGAACAAACTTGACACTCGGCTATTGACATTGCTGCAAGCTCGGTGTTTGTTATTTGGAATGGACCAATAATGCGACTTGTCCGGGCTGTTGGTTAGGACCTGGTAGATACTTGAATATTCATCAGACCATTTCTGTGCAGGACGATACGTGTAAAGAACGACTGGTTGACATTGGACTCCGGTCCGAGAAAACATAAGAATAATATGGTTAAAATGTATGTATACATCCATCTTGCATGAGTGGTTGATTTCTTGTCTAAATGTCCTCTACTATCTGTTGAAAAGTCATTTCGAGAGCAATCAGTCATGCGACTTCTTGCACTTTTCATATTTAAACCATATATCAGTGCCAACATTTCAAAGGGGCGTAATTGCTGTTGTAAACAAAGGCTTTAGCCGTCAAATTGTCGCGAAAGAAATCTCACCCCTGCAACATAACAATGCTAAAGCTGGTAGAGGAAACATTCCTCTACCTGTTGGTGTCATTTTTTTCATGGTGAGCTTTTATTCGCGAGAAATCGATGGCTAAAGTCATTGTTTACAAATGCAATTGCGCCCCTTTAAAATGTTGGCACTGATATTATGGACACATTAACTATTTATTTTTTGCGCTTATGCCTTAAAAGGAACCACTCTTGATGATTGAGAATAACAATAAAACTGTTTTAAAACACTGTGGAAACAATCATGCTCTACTACAGGTTCTCATAACCTCTTTAAGAGTAATATTAAATTCATGCAGTTTTATCAACAATTAATAAGAAACTAACGATTTTAAATTGGCTCACTGCTTGACTAGCCTATTGGTCTCAAGCAAGTCGATTAACGTCCCCCATTCTAGTCGAGATTCTAGTACAACACAATGTTTGTTTTGATTCGCTATGAAAGTTTGACAGATAAAATGAGCGGTTAGTGGATTTTCCTATGTTTCGAGGAGTGCATCGATTAGCTTGGAACCGAAGATAGTTCCAGAGCTGAGCCAAAAAGTTGAGCTCGTTTCTTCGGGACCTTCTGGTCTTAAGACCCACGCACATTAGATCCGGATCGGACGCGTTGCGGCAAAGTGACTGCTAAATCTATTGTCTAACTGTCAAATTTACGTCCACGCAACGCAAACGGATCTAATGTGCGTGGCCCTTTAGAGTTGCCTCTATGGTTTTATTACGATCTGCTTAAAATCAGGTATAAATCCAACTTGATTTTTTATTGCTTGACAGCAACTGCCATAAATTAGCTTGTTGAAGTTCTGTTCTACAAAAACTGTAACAGCAGTGAGCTAGACTCTTTTTTATTTGGAAATATTTAGTCATCGTGTTCGATGGCAGAATTCATAAAAGATCTAAAATAGAAAAGTGACTGATGGCAGCTTTTTAAGATATATAAATACTAGAAATTTCTACTCATAGGGAGAGATGGGCGGAGAGAATGGTTTGAGCCAAATGAACTGTCTAAATCGGAGCCAATCGAACATTCCTATTAGAATTTTTACGAGGATTTCTTATTCTCACTAGAATAAATTTGAGAGTATTGAAATCGAACAGAAATTCAATCACCTTTGTTTCGTGTGCTTCTCAAATTCAACTAGTTTTTGGAATCAAAAACAATATTCTAACTCTATTGATTAATTGATCTTCGGTGGTTAATTAATGGCACCAAGAAATGTGCAAAATATTGCGATGCAATCAATTCTTGATAGAGCTGGAATTAGGGCGTAACAGCTTTTGTAAACAATGACTTCTCTAGATGATTTCTCGAAACTCAAGGCACGCCCATGCAATCCAACATAACCAACGGGAAGGCGAAGTCATCCCATACCCGATGGTGACGTTGATTTGAGTGAGCGAGTCTTGGCTTTCTAGAAATCATCGAGAGAAGTCATTGTTTACAAAAGCTGTTACGCCCTAATTCCAGCTCTATCTAGAATTATTATTTTGCACGTAAATCGAATCAAAAATAAAAGTCATGTGAAATGTTAGTTTCTAGCAAGGGTTCAAAATAATTTAGGTACAAATCCCTGCTGCCGAATTGTATTTTGTTTTCTCCGCCTATCGCTCCCTCTGAGTATTTCTAATTAATACGCATTAAATTTTATCGTGCATATTGCGATGAAGGAGCCTTAAAATTTATGCGCCACCAAATTAATGCAGATTTACATAACAAAGTGAATTGAAACAAAATTGAATTCGAGTGGTTAAACTGTCAGCTACCCAACAAACCATTTTAGCTGCAGACCAGCTTATACAGGCCAAAATTAGCTGCATAAGACAAATATTGGATGTATAAGCTTATCTGCAGATAAAATTGTTTGGGTACCTAGCTATAGCTTCAATAAGACAATAAATCCACCTTTTTGAGAAACACAAACTGCTCAATATGTTACTTCACGAGATGAACAAACATAATCGTTTTCCAGTTGTCCACAATCGTAATCAACTTCTAATTTACCACAATATTTCGATTGGCTTTGCCAAATTATTGACATTTAAATGTTTTAGAAAATATGTAAAAGGAAGCTTCTTAAACAAGTTGTGGATTGTATTATGTGTAACTACCTCATAAATTTCCGTACTACCTCCATATTACTATAATCATAATTCGTATACTCACTCGGGTTCGCATTTGATGTAGTTGTCGCTAGGGTCCTTCCCGCAGTGTCCGTTGATCGAACCCTTCGAGTTGTACTCCTCGTAGCAGACGCGATCGGCACCGGTGCCACTGTAGCCCCAGATTCGTTCGCACTGGGTCGCCGTCGTCGGGCAGAGCCCATTGAAACAGTAACCTGAAACGGAAATCGAAAGCAAACTCATATTACACTTCGTATTTCGTAATCATAATAAATACATCATGGACACAATAGCTCGAACTTCTATTTTCAAGATAACACGCTGCATCTGACATCCAACAGACATCGGCACAAGGGTACCTCGAACGGCTCAAAACGAACCAACAGCCGGCAGAGAGGGATGTGAAAACTGACGGAAACAGACACGCAAAAGGTCTCTGGTAAAACGTGACATCTTTCCCACTTTCGCCGTCCGTCCTTTCTCCTAGGTAGGTCCCTAGGAAACGGTTGCCACCAGGTTCCCCGTTGTGACAAACTCGAGCGTCGCCACAGCACCAGTGTCCTAGATAGCGTGTCAGTCAGTCAGTGTGCGGCAAAGTGGTCTAGATGCGGTTGCAATTCATGCTTCTCAACGTTCTTAACGCCGTCATCGTTGTTGGTCGCCGTCGCAGTCATAGTCACCAATTAGCGTGAAACCATTTTCCCCGTGTCATGCCATTCTTGTCACCGTATCCGGATCTGGACAGTTGCCGTCTTGGGTTTCAGTCTTGGTTTTTCTTGTAGGCAGACGAGTAGGATACTGTATTTGAAAGCGTTGCATAGTTCTCCAAATTGTGAGCCCTTTCTTCTTATATTCCCAGTTCACAGAAATCTTAGCATTCATTGATTTTTCAGAAACAAGAAGAAGACACAACCGCAACTGTCATACATTTTTAAACACTGACTCAAAAACATATTAATAAATGAATTGTACACTCCGAACTTTTATAAAATTCAGATCTAGTGTATCTAAATAAATTCTTCTGAGACCCGTTCTGGCACAGATTCGGGCATATTTGACACTTATATGTAATCACAGCCGGATCAATTATATCTGATTCTTAAACCTCATTTTCAGACCTTTCATGTGAGGTCCTGCGGATATAAAACAACTCTGTTGGTACCGAATATCAAGCATTTTACCATGAAATGTATTCCGGAAGTTTGAGAGTAACAAATATCGTTTAAGGACAAAATGAACTGTGTTCCGCTGACCCGCTAGATGGCTCGGTTGACGGCTTCGAACGTGTTGATTATAACGTGATCGCTTAAAAATTTTGTCTTATTTAACTAGAATGCAGGCTAGAATGCAGGATGAATTTTCGGTATATTTTTAGGCATGATTGGGTGGCTGAATTGTCAAGGAGTGCAACACATCTAAATTACAATTTGATTCTGTAAAGAATCGAACCGATTTTTTAGATCAGTGTACATTCATTAAGGACCATTTAGATCACAAACGAAGTGACATACGGAGCGGCTCGAAAACTTTGGTGACGCACCTGCTAATGCATTTTTTCAGTGTACCACATGGCAACACCACTACTACTGGATTGAGCCACATAGCAACACTACTAATCGATTGTACCACATGGCAACACTAAATGTACTAGAATGTTTTGGTTCTATCTCTTTCACTCTACTCTAAATCGAAATGCATAAAAAAAATGACAAAATGATACACTCTTTGCACATTGTCAAAGATCATATTGCACACAAAATCAACTATGTTCAAATCAAAACAAATATACTAGCCCATCTAGTGGCTGATGGCACAAGCTTCTAAGAAAATTCTTTTACAGCGAACCACATTATTTTAATTGATTTCTTCGCCAGTTAGTCGTCTGTCACTTCGTTTGTGATTTAGACTATCTGATTTCTTGGTCTGATTTTGACCGCCGCCATAATGAAAATTAGCTCGATTTTACTTTCGACGCACTTTGTCGAATCCCCCTGTTTACTGGTGTACACACTGCTTGCACATGTTGAAAGAACTGTCAATTTGGATTTCAAAACAAAATTGTATCAGGAATCAATGCTTCCATAATGAATTACCGGAAAATTGCTCTAGCTTCGGCAGGCGCATTTGCTTTTATGATTTTAAATAAAATGAGAAGGAGAAGGCAAACTGGAAATGGCTGCTCAGGAGGAACACCGGCAGGCATCTGCCTCACCTTGTCCGTCAAGAACTGCGATATTAAGATGAAAAAGGATTTCGAAACTTCGCCAGGATGTCGATGCCAACTTTCGACAAACTAGTGATAAAAGTTCTCTATAGATCTACATGATTGCTTGAGTTCTGAAAATTTCTTTTAAGATCTCAATTTTGCATATTTCTCTGAAGACCTTCGGTGGTAAAATATCTTTGAAGATGAACACATTTTCCTGGAGATCTGCAAATATCTTGGTAGTTCTGTAGATTTCTTAGAAGTCCTGTGTGTTCATTAGAAGTTCTGAAAATTTCTCTAAAACTTTACACAGTTCCTGAATCCATACAGATTTAAGACCCTTAAATATCATCAATTATCTCTGTAGATTTTCATGATTCAATGAATATCTGCCAATATCTCTGAACCTACGCAATTTCCTTAAGTATAAAAAAAATTAAATATCTATAAAGATCAGCGAACTTCCCTGAAGTTCTCTATATTTCTCTTAAAATCAAAGAAAATTAATAAAATTTTGCAGATTTGTCAGTTGATCTTCTCTAAATTTCTGTAACTTTCTTTGTAGATTCTTGCACTTCCATAAAGTTCTGCAGATTTATCTGAAATTATTTTAAATTCCTTAAAGCTCCACAAATTATCTGATAATACTTGAATTTCTCTGAAATTGTGTAGGGTAAACGCTCCTATAGTTGCGGTACGTTAGAAGCGTTAGGTTCCTATAGTTGTGTATTGAGTTTCCATGCACAACTATAGGAACCTAACGCTTCTAAGTACGAACTTCCTGGAGGTGTACTGACTTCTCTTAAGATCTACGGACTTCTGTGAAGTTCTTCAGATCTATATATTTCCAACTACCATGGAGTTCTGCAAAATCTTGAACTTTCGTACTTTGCTGAGAGTTGTTTTTGGAATGGAAGTACTTTTTTGAAATTTTTCTGAAGCCGGCGCCGGTGGTGTAGTGGTAAGCGTGACTGGTTTCTTACCCCAATGGGTCTGGGTTCAATCTCAGCCGAAGTCGGTGGGATTTTTCTGAGGCATAAAAATCTCTGGTCACGTCTTCCTTCGGAAGGGAAGTAAATCCGTTGGTCCCGGCCCATGTGTGTTGTGAATGGGTGCGATATCCTACGCAGAGGTGTGGAAGCTGCCTTCCTGCACATTCGGTGGCCGTTAATGGGTGGCAACCGATGTCCGTCGGTGATTGGCACTAGATTGCGGAACAGAGACCGACGTTAAATAAAGGAAAAGAAGAAGAAGCTTTTGTAAACAGTGCATTTGATCGTCGATTTGGCGTAACTGGTAGCTTGCACACGATTACTAACACCACTAGCAGGTAGGGGAAAATTTCCCCTATCTGATGGTAGTATTAGCATGCGTGGGTGAGCTAATATTTACGCCAAATCGACGATTAAATGCATTGTTTATAAAAGCTGATACGTCCATTTGAAAAAGTAGTCGAGATTTCTTATCGTCTTTGTCGTACTTAATGCTAGATTGTTGCTTCTTCTATCGATCTGTGTTTTGCCTTGATTTGTTTTCCGTGCTGAGCACCAATTAACCACTACATCCGAGCAGTTAAAATGACGTTTACAGGGTGTCTACTCAATCCAAGGAATCAAATTCCCTGAGTTTTCCAGGTTTTTCCAGGTCGAATGAAAAAAATTCCAGATGTATACAAATTATAGACATTATTATTTTATCGAACCCCCTCTGTTTGCTGGTGTTCACACTGCTTGCACATGTCGAAAGAACTGTCAATTTAGATTTCAAAACAAAACTGTATCAGAAATCAAAAGTAAATACTTCCATCATGAATTACCGGAAAATTACTCTAGTTGTGGCAGATTTATTTGCTTTTATTATTTTAAATAAAATGAAAAAGAGAAGGTGAACTTTGTGGGGTAGGAAATGGTTGCTCAGGAGGAACACCGGCAGGAATTTGGCTCATCTTGTCCATCAAGAGCTGCGATATGAAGATGAAAATGGATTTCAAAACTTCGCCAGGATGTCGATACCTAGCTAGTGGGAAAAGTTCTCACTAGATATACATGATTCTTTGAGTTCTGAAAATTTCTGTTAACAACTCAATTCTGCAAGGTCTTCAAACCTTCTGACGTCCCTGAAGTTTTGTTTTTCTGTTCTCCGGTAAAATTTCTTTAAAGATCAACAATCTTTCCTGACAATCTGCAAATGTCTCGGTAGTTCTACAGATTTCTTTGAAGTTCTGTGTGTCCTTCAGAAGTTCTGCAAATTTTCCTAAAAATCTACAAAGTTCCTGAATCCCTGAAGATTTAAGATCCTTGAAGATCAAAAATTATCTCTGATGTTCACAAAATTTCTAATAATCTACAAACTTCTCGAAAGTTCTGTAATATTCTCTGCAGATTTTTATGATTCAATGAATATCTGCAAATATTTCTGAACATCTATACAATTTTCTAAAGAATTAAAATATTATCTAGAAATTTTTGAGCTTTTAGGAAGTTTTGGGAAGTATTCTGAAGTTTTTCCTAATTTATGCAAATATCTCTAAAGGTCAGCGAACTTACCTGAAGTTCTGTAAATGTCTAAGAACCGCAGTAAAATTCTGAAAATTTACTTAAACATCTGCTAATTTTTTGAGTAGATTTACGACCTACCCTCTGAACTTTTCTGAAGTTCCTAAAATTTATTTCAAATTCTGTAAAGTATTCTGAAGTACTGTACTTCTGCTCTAAAGATCTACGAAGTGTCCTGAAGTTCAATAAATTTTACAGTAGATCTCGGAACTTTTCTTAAGCTCTTTAAATTTCTTTGTGGATTCTTGATCTAAAGATCGGCGAACTTTCCCGAAGATCTGTGAGTTTTGCTGAAGTTTTGCAAATTTTTCTAAAAACGTACGAACTTTCTGACGTTCTACAGACTTCTCTTAAGATCTACGGACTTCTCTGAAGTTCTTTAGATCTATCTATTTCCGACTTCCATGGAGTTCTGCAAAATATTGTACTTTTGTACTTCGCTGCGAATTGTTTTTGGAATTGAGGTGCTTTTCTGACATTTAACGAATTTTTCTGAAGATCTCACATTTGCGTGAAACTGTAAAACTTGCTGTCAAATTCCTGCAAATATCTTTAAAATTCTATAAAGTTTTCTTAAACTCCATAGCTCTATTCCCAAGATCTACAAAAAAAAAAACTTGAGGCTCAATAAATTTCTCAGTAGATCTGCAAACTTCTCTGATGTTTTGTAAATTCCTCTAGGGTTACCCTGAAGATTTGAAAATTTCCTTGAAGATTACCTAAAGTTGTCAAAATTTATCTGAAAATATTTGAGCTTCTTTGAAGTTTTAAATGTCTCTCTCAAGATCTACAAATTTTCCTGAAATCGTGTAAAATTTTTTTTTAAATCGCCGAACTTCCCTGAAGTTCTGCAATTTTTACTGAAGATCCATTAACATTTCTGAAATTCTTGTGATTTTTTCAGAAGTCCTGTAATTTTTTTCAAAGTTCTGTAGCTATGTGCTGAAGATCTACGAACTTTTCTGATGTTGAATAATGTTTGGAGGATCTCCAAACTTCTGTGAATTACTTTATATTTCACTGTAGATTCTTGGACTACTCGGAAGTTATGCGAATTTCCCTGAAGATTTGCAAAATTTTGCTTATAGTTTTACAAATTGATTAGAAATTATTTTTGCTTGCTTGAAGTTTTGAAAATTTCTTTGAATATTTATCTGAAGATCTACGACCTTTCATATGATTTTGTTTTTATGAATTTCTGTTAATAACTTTTAATTTGTTTGTAGTTCTGTTCTCAAGATCTACGAACTACCCTGAAGCTCAACAAATTTCTCAGTAGATCTCCGACGCTCTCTGAATCTCAAAAAAAAAATACTATGTTGGGTCTCAGACCTGCTGTTTGGCATGCTTATTCTTATACAATACATGCTTCGTTTGCTTCCTTTTGACGGTTGCCAGTCTCTCTTTTTCGGCTGTTTCCTTTTTACGACGATTTTGATCCTCCACATACAAATCAGCGAAGAGCGAGCGTGACAAGACTCTCTGAATGAACTTGTCTCGTTCGCACACGTTGTCTTAGCTGTCAGATGCTTGTCAAGTTCAGTCCTTAAGAAACGTTTCGAGAAACTGATCGAAATACTTCTTTTGAATTACGAATGAAGTGATAATTGGAAAATTCCCTGAGTGGAACCAAAATTCCCTGTAAATTCCCGGTTTTCCAGGTTTTTCCGGGAAGTAGACACCCTGGTTTACTACCACTCGAACTTTGAATTAAAACATTATTTTGAGATTTTTTCTTCTAGAACCTCGAGAAAAGTAGCCAAAGTTTGTGCGTTTCATAAAAAAATAGAAATTAGTTGGTCCAGTTTTTTTGAAATCGCTGGTAGAAAGTTATGCCAAAACTGCTTGACAAAGTGGTCAATTCTACCGTTCTTAGTTCGTTTCTAGCAAGCAATGCCCTGCTGTTCGTGTAATTATTTCGTCAGTGCATGATCTCTATTTGGCTGCACTCGGCCATTAGGAAAGTTGAAAAATATAACAATAAAAGCTTTAACAATCTGGTACAAACCTTATTGATTAAAGAAAATTTACTGCTTTCAGTAATAATCAACTGAACAGATCTTGTACGTTTATTTCATGAGAATAGCTGCTTTTGTAAACAAACGTCAATTCATCGAAACGGAGCGCTCGCTTCACACAAACTAAACTTAAATTTTCCCCTACATTATGGCGGTGTTTGGTTCCGTAGGAGAGCTATCAGTTTCGATGAATTGATGTTAAACGTCTTTGTCTATAGAAGCACTTACGTAGATTTTAATATTTACTCGAGATTTCACTATCTATTCTCGCTCGGTAATTTATATCCATTTCTTGCGCTTCCATTTATTCCAATTATGGAAAGGAATTGTATTGTTTTCACCCCACATTCCATGAACCAGTCACCGTGGAAACAGAGTTTCTAGTGACTGCTGACTGATATACCACACAGTCACACATCTCCCCGCAACGATACTTCACGATCTGTTTACATCTTGTTCTGGTGGATAATGCATTCTCGGAAATCATGCACCCTCGAACAACGTCATCAACATCATATCAACCGATATATCACCATGGTGAGGTGAGTCTGGGATAAACACGAACACGAGTTGCCTGGTTGTTTCATGACTTGGTAAAACATCATCCTACATACTTTTGTTCTTTTCCACGTGTGCGTAGTTACGTTTACCCATTTGCCGTACACTTGTTGGCCGTTTTCGAGAGCATGCTTTGTTTTTTCGATAATAAATTGCATTCGTCAGATTTTGCCGGGTGCTGTCGTCTGGGAAATGGGAAAAATGGGAACGCCGCATAAAATGAACGCAGAAAGATTCACAGTGAAAGGCAAAATCAGAACATCATGTCTAATTGGTGAAAAATTTATAATCAAAATGCGTGAAATACTGTGTTAACCGATCAATAGTGCTAAAAACCGACAAAACGACATGACACTTCATTCTTACTTATGCCCGAAAATCGTAAACGGCCGATTTAAATGTGCAGTGATCCTAACTCCGATCCGAAACCATAGGAGTTTTTGATCTAGATAAAAATGATTTGGGCAGAATAGATCAGACACGAACCACTTCATAACTTTTGCATGCGGGTTTATGGCTTAGCTAAATATTTCCCGCGAAAACAGAGCCAGATGTCAGTAGTGTGCTTTGGACAGATTTTTTTTTGCTATGGTCATTCATGCCGGTTTGTCGGTGGTGCTGCCATGGTAAATTAAGAGCTGGTCACTCACTAATTTTTCATATGTCCGCCATACCATCTCACCCTTTAAGGAGTTATTTGGGAATTTACACACACACTATAGCTTCCTCTAACTAAAACTAGGGCGAGGGTAAAACTTGTCTGCAATCAATACTTAATTTTTTTGCCGAGATGTTTATAACCGAGTGCTAGGCAATCTGTTTTACTGAGATCTCAGCAAAAGTGACGTTTGGTTGCTGAGTCTCGGCAAATTCTTTGCTGAATCTAAATAAAATTGATTGCCGAGCACTCGGCTGTGCGAATCTTGGCGAGAAATTAAGTGTGTAGGCATTGGCCTTTCTCAGGGGACATAAAGTTATACCGCCTTTCATTGAGTGCCAAAAGTTGAGGGTCCCAATCTAAAACTAGCCTTGATAAAGATCTCATCCACCCTTTCGAGTTGGCAAACCGATTGGGACACTGGACATCTTGGACGGTGGTTACATTCAATTTTTGTTAATGTTTCTTCAAGAGCGTGGTTTAAAGGCTTGCACTAAAGTCGTGACTTCATTCGCATGATGAGTAGACTTATGTCCAACCATTACTCGCTAGATGCGCATCTTCATAGAATAAACCTCGTGGACAGAAACATCTGTCGGTGTGGAAAAGGTTACGATGACATCGATCACGCCAGAGAGTGCCATTGAATACCCTCGAGGCCCAAGGAAGAAACATCCTACATCCCTATCAGAGACGTGTTGGGTACCCGCGATATCTGCTATATGCAGTCGATTTATGTGTTTCTGCAAATCAGTGCACAGTGGTCCAGAATGCAGATTTAGGTGGAATGATATGTTTTGAGCCTGAAATTGAAACTTTAGACTAAAAGTCTCTTCTACAAAGTTGTTCCTTATAGTTAGACCCTCATTTTTATGACAATGAATTCTAGGGTGGTTCTTATTATCATTAAAATCAAAAGTCTAACTTTTTTGTTTGAATAAATTAAGGTATACATTCTTCTACAAAGTTATATAGTTGAACTAATTTCAAGCAACTTTGTTGGAAACAACTTTTTTGTATCTCTTAAATTGACCGATTTAGAGCTATTTTCTTGAATTGAGTTAGGGTGGCGCTAAATGATAATAAGAACCACCCTAGAATTCATTGTCATAAAAATGAGGGCCTAACTACAAGGAACAACTTTGTAGAATAGACTTTTAGTCTAAAGTTTCAATTTCAGGCTCAAAACATATCATTCCACCAAATCTGCATTCAGGACCACTGTGCAGTGTTGGAAACGTTCACGAAGTTCACCAAGGGAAAAGTTCGCGTGTCATAGTGAATATTCGCGAACTTTTCCATCACTGCTGCAAATGTCTAGTATAAGAATTTAATTCCTTTTCCTTTTGCCTCTCTATAATAGTTTTTGTTTGTCTTGTCCCTCCGTCTCGATGAGTCTCATCGTCGCCCACTGATCACCATAGCCGGTCAAAATCCAGACGAAACTAAAACCGCACTACCTTTCATACACAAAGCTCTGATGAGGCAACGAAACCTTACACCCAAGCTCCGCCCCTGATCCTATCCTTCGACAATGTACCTCTCTAGCCTCGGGTAAACCACGACATAGAATTAAGTAAATTTTGTTACAAATAATGAACAATAGATTATCGGCTCCGTAAAGGTAACGCCATTGAGCCTTTCATTAAACAAACTAGATTAAAAAAAAAAAGATCTCATTCCCTGGATCGAAACGTTGACGATGATACAACTTTAAAAAAAAATTCTCTTGTAGGCTGAAAACCGAAACAAAATTACGAATTCTTCTAGATTTTTGCAATTCCCCATAAGTCTACAGTCCCCGTCTGAAGTTTTCGGTGATTCCCTGAAGTTATTGGGTCTCTTATCTTAAATTAAGTTCTTTAGAATTCCCTGAATTTCCCCGGACTTTTCACAGTTCCCGTAATTTTCCTGAAGTTAATTGATCTACCTCAAAATTCTTCGGTCACTGCTGATGCTCCTGAAAATTACCTGTAGTTTTGGATAAGTACCTCCTTGAAGGTCATGGAACTTCCTTTGAAATCTTGCCTGGAGTTTTCGTTCCCTAAATTTTCAAGAATTTCTTGGAACATCTCTTACGTTCCAACAGTTTTCCTGATGTTAATGGAACTTCTCTTAGGTCCCCAAAGTTTTCCAGAAAATTTTGGAACGATTTTGAAATTCTCGGAATACCTTATAGTTCCTCGGCACTTCTTTAATCTTCCTGTAATTAATAAACGGAGCTGATCGAAATACTTGGAACATCCCAGAAAATAATGGAACTGCAGTTCTCTGGATTTCCCTGAGGGTGCGACACATCTAAATCTCAATTTAAGATGGTTGGTAAATCTCACGCTAGCGAATCAATCTTCGAAAAATCTTGTTTCATCTCTTGCATGTATTTCCATCTACTCGCATCGCTCTACACCTTTTTGCAGGAAATTTTCAAAATCTTCATCAATTTTCTTTCTAGCTACTAAGCGTGCGATCATCTCACAACAGCAAAGCAAATTTTTTCCTGCTTCTTAGAAGTCGTTCCCCTCGGTATTTCCCTGTAATTTCCCGTACATTTAAAAAAGGTTGAACACGAAAATATCCGGACACATTAAAAACGCTACCATTAAGGTATATTTTGAGTATTCCTTTTTTTTATTTCACTGTGTATACACAGATAAAAATTCTGAGTTTTAATTGTGATGTAAACATTCAATCACGTTGACTTTTATTTCATTTCACGCAACCGAGCAACTAGCAAACAATGTTGTTTACAAAGATGGGCTTTTGTATACAATATTTGCTTGAAATGTGTCAGAACTTTACATGATATATAATGTAAACGTATATGATATGTGACGCTCCATTTATGTGCATCATATTGATCAGAAACTTACACTACTTTTTCGAACTGTGTAGAATCACAGTAGGCATTGGTTGTCAGGATAAGTTCACTTGTTTACATCATGGCTTCACCGGAGCAAGCACATCGCGATGCGATCCTGCACGCTCGTAACGAAAATCCCGGTCTATCCGTTCGAGAGTCAGCAAAACTTTTGAACTTGTCGAATTTTACATCTCGGTTGACCGGAAGAGTACTCCAGATAAATTTAAAATCAAAAAGATGTCGAAATTCTCCGAAAAGTTCCGTGTCTGGCAAGCAGTCTGCAGTTGTGGGCTGAAAAGCGAAACTTACGTTACTTTTGTGACCATGAACCAGCAATTTAATCAGGAGGAATGCCTACTGATGAGACTACTGCCTTTTCTTTAGCAGCATGTGGTGCATTGCCTATTCTAGCCGGACTTGGCAAGCTGCCGCTTTGTAGGATGCAAGGGTTTTCTCCAGCACAATATAAAATACACCAGAATAATGCTTCCAGATACAAAGCCTGATTTTAGACTTTTAGTGGTCATTGAATAGTGCTTTGGAACAATTGAAATCCTTCGTCAGACGCGGAACGTCCGTTTATCTTACCTTGTATAATTGATCGAAGAATGACTTGATTTTTCACTGCAATCCTATAGAATGCAACAACATGGTGATTTCTGTTATGTTAATACTGATATACTCTGGGTGGTAATCGGATGACCTTCAAGGTAATATAGAATATCAGTTAAATAAACTATCTCTTATATTTTATTGAAGAATGACGCGATACACCCATGCAACAATTAAAAACATAACAAAATTATGATTTTCAAATATGATTTGGGCATAGGATCTTCCGGTTAGCCATCTGCTGACCACTTAGATCCAATGAACAGCTAATCAAGACAATTCATTGATCTTGATCTTGAAATTAGTTGTGGGTCATCTGGTGACCACTCGGAGCCAATAGGGGAAATGGCTCTAATGTTGGCCTATGGATCTAAGATTGGGCCCATCTCTAAAAATCTGCTATTTATAAATTTTATCTTGATGAACGAACGCATCATTGGGATGGTACTAATTTTTCTTTTTTTTTAATATTGTTTATTTAGGTCTTGCAATTCAAGATATTTAAAAAATATATCAATCTTCTAGAGTCAAAATGAAATCTAGCTCGCCTACATTGATTCTATTATTAATATTCACATTGACAAAGTTGATGTACTTAATGAACGTTTTCTAAAATATAATTTCTTCTCGCTGTTGTCATGTTACTCAAGATTGGCGTACAAGATTGTCGAAGCTCAGCATCTGCCAGCCGCCGAGCGTCGTCGTCAATTTTCGCTGGATGTGTGCCCAAGCTGCAGCAACTCGAGGGCATTCGCAAAACTTATGTTGCAAAGTCTCGATTCCTACCGCACAGTGCTGACAGTTTGGGTCGTTTGCACGGCCGATGACGTTCATCAGTCTACAGTGCTCCGTCTTCTCGTTCACTAGCAGGTAGAGATCAGTACGCTGGCTCGACGATAGCCTTCTCGATGATATGTTCATCCAGATCTTTTTCCAATTGATGCCTGGATGGTTTCGTTCCACTCTGGGTAGCTCAGTTTATTCCAAGTAGAAACGATGGATTTGATCGCTGGGGGGGTTTTGTTGGATGTGGTGTGGAAATAAGGGAATTTGCTGTGAGAGAAGTTTTAGGCAAGGAAGATCGGCGGGGGGAGGAATATTTTGGGCGAGAAGGGACTGATAATAGGGAAGGGAAACGATCACCTGCAGGTGACGATTGACTAGAACTGCTTTTCATTTGATCGCCGGCAGTTGCAGTTTCATTCCACCCTGCTCTCTGCTGCGCGCCAACTGCTGCATTGGGACTTATGCGGGTAGCCCACGAAAAAGGAAAGTCCCCATCGTTGATGTCAGCTTCGCCGTGTGAGCACATTGGGGTGGAATAACACACTGTGATGAAGATGTTCAGCAGTAGAACTTTCTGCTGCAGGGAAAGGGAGCGCATGTTATGCAACCATATGAGTTGCGAGATCCTCGATACTAAAGCGTCCCAGTTTAGTTTAACCATCAGTCGCACTGAGTTGGTGAAAATAACGCCCAGTACCTTGACATTCTCCTTTGTCTGCAGCCCTGGTATCGTCAGCCGATCTCCATTGATGAAACCAACATCGATCGCCACTGTTTGCAGCCGATTTATAGCGAATTCGTTTATTATTCAGTTCCAACCTGGATCGGGTATCAAGATTGGGTCTGCTTGTTTTCTAGCAAACGTCAGTTTGATCGTTTGTTTTTAAAACCTGGCACGGGTCGAGGTTCGCACTGACAAAAAGTTCGGGTTCGCACGGGTTGGAACTGGTTCCAACCCCGATAATAAACGAATTCGCTATTAGATTTGCCCCGGATACGATCTCGAAGCTACCGAACAGCTGATAAATACGGTCGATCGTGTGTTTTGAGGTGGCAATCACCGTGATGTCATTAGCATACGCAACGCAAAGGTCACCAGCGCATACACGCTCCACTCGTGTGAGGAGGGGATGAAGATAGAGCACGAACAGCAGCATCGACATCGGGTCTCCCTGAGGTAAGGACCGTTCTATACGGAACGGCTCTGAGAGGCACCCATTCACTAGCAGCCGTGATGAAGAGGCAGCAGCGACTTGAGAGAGCCAACAGACGAAACCCTGGTCGAAGCCCAGAGAGAACAAGGTCCGATGCAGGAAATCATAAGAGACCCGATCGAACGCGTGGTCAAGATCGAACGAGATCATCTTCCCCTTCTGCTTCCTCGCGATTAGCTGCGCAATATGATCTTTGAGCGAGAGTGTAGCTTGGAAAATAGAACGGTCGGTATTTGCGCATTTTTTAGAGTCGCTCAGGACTCGATGGATCCGCAGTACTCGTTCCAAGCGGGCCTTCATCACGCGGGAGAGGATTTTAAAATCGAGGTTGAGCAGGCCGATCGGACGGTATGCTCTTGCTGTCCCATCCCCACCTCGCTTTTTAACCAACACAATAGTGCCATCCGGCGAAATCAGATGGGAGCTCATTTGTCATAGCTACATTAATAACGAAGTAGAGCTCTCGATAGATGACGTCGAAAGTTCGTAGCACTCTACCGGCAAACCATCGATCCCCGGTGATTTACGTTTTTGCGACGTTCGGATGGAGTTTTTCAACTCGTCAATGCTGATCTCTGCCATTAGAGCTGAGTTGCCTTCGTCGTTCTCGTTTTGGTCGTTATTGAAAATTTAGTCAATTGCTGAATTTATGTATGAGCCCAAATTAGGGGCATTCAAGCCGACATTACATCCATTTCCCCTGTATAAAAATAGGGGAAATGGATGTAATGTTGGCCTAAATGCCACTAATTTGGGCCCATACATAAATTCAGCAATCGACTAAATTTTCAATAGCGATCAAAAATATCCATAAGTACCGTCCCAATGACGCGTTCATCTAGATAAAATTGATAAATAGCAGATTTTTAGCGATGGGCCCAATCCTAGATCCATACACGCAAACCAAAAATCTATTACAATGAATGTTAGTTCCAGTGCCTATCATCCTCTGTTCATGAACATCGCAACGAATGTTAGAAATTTACCATGCAGGCGATGGAATGGTTTTTTGTCTTTTTTTATTTCGTGTTCCATCTACGCTTTCGACTATACCAGTAAGCTTGTAGAACGACGCACATTGTAGAACATTGTAGAACGACGCACACACTTGTCACGAATCTCTCCAGCAGAAAAAGCATACGAAGTCGAGCATTTTTATTTCGTGTTCAATCTACGCTTTCGACTATACCAGTAAGCTTGTAGAACAACGACGCACATTGTAGAACATTGAAGAACGACGCACACACTTATCTCGAATCTATCCAGCAGAAAAAGCATATGAAGTCGAGCATGCGAGAAAATGAGCGCTTCATGTTTGCTTTTAGGCACATTTTTCGGTCTCCAATTTTCTTACATCGGACCGCAGCTAGGTATATCGCATCCTCGGTTCATGCGGTCTCCACTTACATCCTCTGATGATGAATCCCACATAATTGTAAGCGAATCTTACATCCACCGGTTGGGTGTAGGCCAACATTAGAGCCGTATCCCCTAGTTGTAAAGATTGTACTCCGAAAAAATGCAACACTTTCTTTTGTGCCAACTTTTTATTGCATGAGTAAAAGTAGATGAAATTTTGAGTAAAACTAGTTTAGAGTATAATGTTTACATGTGGCGAATCTCGTCACAATCTGTCAAGGTGTTATACAGATGGCTTGCAAGCAAGAAGTGCTTCGACAAAAAAATATGGAAGCGATTGTGGAATCCAGACCATTCCCACAGATGGATCGTGAAACAGTTTGGAATCGACAATTCGACCATATCTCGTGTGATAAAATCGTTCAAGGGGACCCAGACGACCCAGCGGCGAGCTGGCAGCGGAAGAAAAGCGAAGACGATCGACCCCGTGAACGTAAGGAAGGTGAGGGATTACTTCAAGCGCAATCCAGACCTTTCGATTCGGGACGTGGCCAAGAAGGTCAATTCTTCCGTCTGGTTCGTCCAGCAGACAATGAAGCGGGCCGGACTTCATGTCTTCAAGGTAAGAAAGGCGCCTAACCGAACTGATAAATAGAATACGGTGGCCAAATCCCGCGCCAGGAAGCTGTACCGCGAGTGGTTGGTGCAGCCAGCCGAAATGCATCGTAATGGATGGCGAGACATACGTCAAGCAGATGCCCGGCCTGGAGTTTTTCGTCGGCAAGTCCCGCCTGGATGTTCCGGAGAAGTTCCGGAAGATGAAGGTCGACGAATTTGTCAAGAAGTACTTAGTGTGGCAGGCGATCTGTGGGTGCGGCAAATTCAGCAAGCCGTACATAACGACCTGCACCATCAACGGCCAAATATATAAAGAAGAATGCCTCCAGAAGCGCCTGCTGTCCTTCCTCCGGTCCCGCGAAGGTAACCCTCTGTTTGGCCGCATCTGGCATCGTGCCATTACGCGACATCACCGGTTTCGCGAGTGGTACGAAGCCAACGATGTTGTTTTTGTGCCGAAGGAGGCAAATCCGCCAAACTCACCAGAATTTCACCCAATAGAAAAATTCTGGGCTATTATGAAGGGCAAGCTCCGAAAAACAGGGAAGGTCCTCAAAAACGACAATGGTTTGAAGAAAGAGTGGATGAAAGTGTGTAAGAAAGATGGCGCAAGTGTTGCACAGGATTTGATGGGTAGCGTTAAGTCCAAGACGTTGGAGGCGAACCAGCCTCAGGCCAATCAAGTCCAAGATGCGGGCATTTAGCCTAGGAGAGGAGGTAGAATAATTCAGCTTTGCAGAAACATAGCTAATATGTGTTTATTTATTCCCTGAGAGTTTCAAAAATATATATATTTTTGGTGCTCATTTTTGCCTGTTGCATTTTTTTTTTCGAGAACAGTCTTTAGAAATAAATCATGGCCTACTTTAATCAAATTTACGCAGCACTAAATTTTACGGATGTTCCGGATCTTCGGAAGGGTCATCTGGTGACCACTCAGAGCCGATGATCAACTAATATACTACTGTGATAAAATTTACGCAGTAATAAATTTTACGGATGTTCCGGATCTTCCGGTGGGTAATCTGGTAATCACTTGGATCAATTGAACAGCTACACCACTTTACTTACAGTTCATATAGTTGCAGCGAAAATTCAAGACATACATACACAGCAAAAAAAGTTGTTGAATATTACATCGAAACTGCTGCAACCAGGTCAATCCATCGGTTGTGTAATATCACATTGTACGATGTACATCGATTTTCCGAACAAAATTACATCCATTGATGCAATATTGTATCTGCTTTTTGCTATTACATCATTATTTCATACATCAGCATGAATTACGTTGATCGATATTACATTTTTTTTTGCTGTGTACTTAATCAAGACTACGGGAGAGCGGCGCCGGTGGTGTAGTGGTAAACATGATTACCTCACACCTCAGCAGGCCTGGGTTCTTTCCCAGTCGGCGCCGCCGGGATGTTCTGAGGCATAACATCTCTGATGAGTAAGGGAAGTAAATCCGTTGGTCCCCCGGTTCATGAGTTGATGGGTCGATAGGTAGGGTCCAGGTGCCTCCGTGGCGTCGATAGCATTGGTGCTCAGCACGGAAAACAAAATCGACGGAAAACAAATCAAAGGAAAAAAAAAGACTACGGGAGTTGTGGGCCCTCGGATGGCCTTCCAGTGAACACTAATTATTTAGAACCAGGTTGTGGGTTGTTATTGTCATAATATTAATCGGCACTTCTCATAGGTGCTTGTTGCTGTGGCATTCCAGCATCATCATTTTCACCCACCGATGACGAAACAAAAAGGTTATACCCATGCAATAATTTCTATTCTTATGGCTGTTCGTGAACATATTCCTTTAGCAAAAAATAAATAGATCCAAATGGCAAGAGAGCACGATGCGGACTGGTTATTTTTCCTTCATCGGCAATAGAAAAGGGCCCATCAGCATTTGTAAACAAACCGTTCCAAAGCCCTTTACTCACAAAGCGAAGGCCACCCACGCAAACCAACACCATCATCGAATAGGGAAAAGTTCCACCTGATGGTGTTGGTTTGTGTGGGTGGCCTTCGATTTGTGAGGAATGGGCTTTGGAACGGTTTGTTTACAAATGCTGATGGGCCCTTTTCTATTGTTGATCCAGATTTGAGCATTTCAATGACAAGTTCCATTAAGGCGAATACGGCTGATGGGCTATATATAAAACAGATTATCATGACCCGTTCCGATTTACCACAATAGTAAGTGAGGGTAAAGCGGAGCTATTGGACGGGAAATAGATTGTGTATAACTGATGACCATCTGATATATTGGTACGAATCAAATTTAGACTTACATGTGAAAATGGTCTGGAAACTGTAATGTAAACAATGACTTTCAATTTTGATTTCCCGCGGACAAAGACTCATCCTGCACGGAGAACCAAAACTACCCAACGGTTGAGTTCTTTAAACTTACTTTTGAGTTGATGCCTCTCACTGCTGTTGCCAAAAACAAAAAGAGCAAAACAACCCAAAATTGAATTCTATTCGCCCAACTCGACAGTTCCGTGCGCCAAGTTAAAATTGAGTAAGTTGTGTTAAACTCAATTTTGAGTAGTTTCAACTTGACGTATGTAATCCTGCTTACATGCGTGTTAATGACAACAACTCAAAATTGAGTAAGCGCTAGAAGTCAATGTTAAGTTGGCGCACGGATCTACCAACCTGGGTGAAAAGAACTCCAAATTAGGTACTTTTTTCTTTCCGTGTAGGTCATCTACGCTTTTAGAAATGTCTCAATTCGAATGAGTAAAAGTGACTCACTCTCTGAGCAAGACTCGTTACCAGTGCATTATGTTTCATCGAGGTGTATCAAGCTGAAAATTGCATTAGGTCCTAAGTAATCTTGATCGATTCTCTTCGTCAACTCTCTTTTTCGTTAATAACATGAGCACATAACCGTTTCATGTTGTGTTTGTCGTATTAGATGCTAGATGAAAGCTTCTTTTATCGATATGTGTGCTGAAAATACCAGAGAATGTCTTAAGATGGTCGTGGTGATACAAAGGACCTAATGCAATTTTCAGCTTGATATGTATTATAATATTGTTAATATGGGAAATGGCTCTAATATTGGCCTATGGATCTAAGATTGGGCCCATCACCAGAAATCGGCTATTTTCAATTTTATCATGATGAACGCGTCATTGGGACGGTAGTAATGTATATTTTTGGTCGCTATTGAAAATTTAGTGGATTGCTGAATTTATTCAAATTAGGGGCATTTAGGCCGACATTACATAGATTTCCCCTACATGACTTACACTGAAAAAAGTTTTCACTTAGTTTCTATTAGGAACGCACATAGTATTTTTCCAAAAAAAAAACAATGATTTCTCGCGCAACACGAGAAAAGGGCCTATCATTGTTGTTAGATTCTCTTCATCGATTTTCTCTTTTTCGAATAACCCGACTGCAAATGAATTTTCCATTTAGTGTGTTGATTCAGGTGCAAGCTAACATCATCTTCTGTCAAACTGTGCTGCGAGCTTAGCGAGAAATTCGTTTATGTTGCCGTGGTAAGCCAAAAAGAAAGTCGATGAAGAGAATCGATCAACGAGGATAGGTCCTTTTCAAATGTTACGCGAGATTTTTACCTGATCATCACATAGCATTGGAAAATCTATATGAGAAATCATATAGATTTCATTGGACACATAACGTTCATGTGATTTAGTGGTGCAATTTCCAATTATGGGATCACATGAAAGTTATGTGAAATTCACATGGATATTTTCCACTGGTTTTGTGATTCATTTTATGAGTGTATGTCAAAGATCGTTTGCCTCTAGTGTAAAAATAGTTATTTCTAAGTGTGTGGTACCGTTGAACCATTGAAGTATCCACTTGTCCACAGGGTCATCCGAAATAGTAAAAAGTGTGAGCGCTAGTTTCGAGATCAAATTAAAATCTCTATTTTTTTAAGGTCTTGTACTTACCGGTGGTGAACCCGGTCGCATTCATCCCGCACGGGTTCCCGTTCTTTTTATATACATCGGGCGGACACTGTCCGGATTCCCCGTTGCAGTACTCCGGCAGGTCGCACTCGTTGTGCGCATCCCGGCAGATCATGCCCGGAGGCTTTAGAATACATTTATCACAGCATGGTCCAGAGGCGCACTGGGATTCCTTTTTCAGCTTGCAGGTGATGCCATCGCAGCACGGGTCCGTCTTGTCGCAGTCGAGCGCACTTCCGCAGTCGCACTCCTCATCCTCCTCGACGATTCCGTTGCCGCAGTTTTTCCGAAACACGACCTGGCGGGGGAAAATAGTTGGAGAACACAGTTTGTTATTGTAGTTTAGAAAGTTTAGCCAATTTCGAACTTCAGCTTGGTGGGGGGAGGACACAATCAATCGCTTCATTACTCATTTAGCGAGTGGCTCTGAATTCTTCATTGAATCCTATATAGCTTTCGTATTTTGGTAACTCTGCCCGTTCCCGCATACGGTGGAGCGAGAAAGAGAGCGGAAAAAGGGACATAAATTTGAAATTAGGGCCGACGCTGATTGAATAATGGAAAGCGCATCGGTTCGATATTAGTAGGTTTTTCAGCGGACCAGCTGCTGCCAGTGTGGTGCTTCGATTTGAATGATTCGATACAGGGTGGGCCAAATGCTCGAGGAAGTTTTTTGTGTCTCTAAGTTCGTGTTGCTCTTATATTCGAATCCAAACCGAAATTTTGTTGCCATTTTAATAATGACAAAGTCAGAGTTCTAAATTTGTAACTATGTGAGATTGAAATTTAAGAGTATAGGACGAAACTCTAAACATCTTAAGCACTCAGAAAAGGCTAACGTCCACCCAGTTCGCTTTCGATGATCATTCGTTCTCATGAAATGCTAATTCCTTTAAAAAAAAACCAGAGCCACGTTCGAATCTACGGAGAGTTCCCCAAAACCAAAGACAGACGAAAAATAGCCACAAAAAAAAAAGAACTTACCTCGTTCGGTTTATTGAATAAGCAGAGGCCGTGCCCGTACCGCAGTGCTTCGATATAATCCTGATGACTGCAGTCGGAGAATTTATACGGCTGGACGTTCTCCAAGCCGACAATTGACTGGGACATTATACAACCGTGCCAGTCACGACAAACGCACTCCTCACCTGCGACGACGAAAAGAAAAAAGAAAACAAAGAACGATGGAGGATTATTCAAGTGGCCGGTCACCAATGATGGCGAAGTTCAATAGCAAAAAAATAGAGGATATACTTCTGAAAAATCGCTGATAATAAGAGCTGATGGTCACCGCACCGACCATAGGTCGGTTCTCGTTTTTCTATTGGTCTAGGAAAATGGGGGAGGGTGGAAATGGAACATTGACAGAAATAAATGGGAAACAATTTTCATTTCAATAACCTACTGAATTTCATGGGTTTCGTTTCGTTCGGACCGAGTCATGAGCCATGAGGACGATGCTTGTGGGGATGGAAGACTGTTGCATTGAATAGTGGTGTAGTGAGTTTAGCCATTAATCTGAGAATGATGCAACACTGGTCACGGTTTCAAAACCTATCTCTGAATTAGTTGCGACTAACGTAGGACTGATATAAATTTTGAAATTTACACTCTCCTGAGCTCAAACCAGTGATGCCAGATTTCTTTGCGGTCAATTCAATAGATGTCAATTTTTTTGGAAGTGATGACTGGAGCTGAATTTTGAAAAATGACAAACACGGCCAATGAGATCAACCCAAATTTGAGTTCAGTTTACTCATAAATCCGTACTCAGGTACTCAGCGATGATCAAATTTGCCGCTTGTTTGTTCTGGTTTTTCCAGGTTTTTTTTTCAGGAAAAAAATCCCGAATATGAGAAAGGTAAAAAATTGATTCTCTCAGTCTACTGGTCCTACTACTAGACTGAGTAAACTTTTCGTATTTTTTTTTTCATTTTCCGGCTGATTTTTGAGGATTCTCATAGCAAACATCAAGCAAATCTAGTAATTGCTGAGTTCCTACACTTTTTGTGATTTTGAGTAAACTGAACTCAAATTTGGGTTGATCTAATTGGCCGTGAAGATGGTCCGATAGTTTCAGGAAACTCCCAAAGATTTAAGGAAAATTCATTTATGATGGTCCAACCGGTTTTATCTGCGGATTAAATCCCGATCAAGAATTTCCGGCTGCTTTGATGTCGACATCAGAGCTAATCAACACGGCTCAAAACAAGCACTTTGGAAATCATACAAACAGGAATGGTATTAAAAGTTATTCCGAGTTGGAGCTTACCGCCATTAGTTCTCATGAGTGCAATTTGATTAACTTTAGCAAGTTTTTTTTCAGTGAACTTCAGAGTAGTTCTGAAAACATCAGGGCAGTTACATGATTTCAGGAAAATAGAGAACTTCCAAAAATTTAAGGATAGTCCAAAGAACTTCCGGGAAGTGCAGTGAACTTAAGAAAAAATTCGAGAACTTTGCATAAGATGCAAATATTCACGACCGTTCATAGAACTTCAGGGAAGTTTAAGAATCTTTTGGATAGTTCCATTAATTTCCGAGCATTTTCAGGAACATGATCAGGAGAATTGCAAGAACTTCAGGGAACTTACGTAAACTTCAGCAAAGGCAAGAGATCTTGAGGACAGTCCCATTGTCTTTACACAAATTGTAGGAACTTTGAAAACGTTCGGAGGAATGAAAGGAAATGCCGAGAATTTCACAGAAGTTTCATAATCGAAATGCGAGAACAGAAGTGAAGTACCGATAACTTTTGGAAAAAAATTGGGAATTTCAGGGAAGCATCAATAATTTTAAATCGGTTCCATTTGCTTCAATAAAACTGCAGGATCTTTTAAGAACATTTGAAAACTTCAGCGATATCCAGAGAACTGCAGGGAAATCAAGAGAACTTACAGAGAAGAGAGAAATTGAGCAACATTTTTGAAATTTCAATAAAGTATCTCTGAGGGATTCGACGGAATTAAAGCTCTGAGAAGCTATGTCTTGAGCTCTTTATGGATTTCAGGGGTGTGCCAAAAAACATCAGGAAAGTTCAGACTGTCTGGTAAGTATAAAGATTTGTAAGGGCAAGTTCCGATAAATTCAAGACAGTTATGTAGTAGATAGAGTTAGTATGGAATAGAAATGAGTAAAATCGAGTGAGCGTGAAGCGTGATAGACCGTATGTAAATAGAATCTGATTGGTTCGTGAATTTTGATACAGCTAGAGGTATAAATATGAGGTACCTAAGCTCGTTGACGGGATTCTTATGACGGAAAAGTGGAAAGAGCGTACCAACAGCAAAGGACCACCAGCAGAAGAGATAGTGGCACTAGCGGACCAACAGAGGGAGCAGCAGATTCGTAGAACCGTGACTGAGGCTGGAAACCTCGGTCCGGTTACTACATCGGACCACCAGCTGAACGGCAGATTCGTGGAAGCGTGCCCGAGAATGAAAACCTCTGTCCAGTCACGACAAGTTAGTTTCTGTAAAATGTTGAAAGAAGTTCCGGGAATCTCAGAAAAGTCCAGAGAACTTCAGAGTGCTATTAGAAATAACATAAATTTTACGGAAAACTTCATAGTAGTCAAGAGAACTTCAGGGAAGTTTTAAGGTTTTCAGGACAGTTCCATTTATTTCAGGAGATTTGAGAGACCTTCAGGGAAGCTGCGAGAAAATCAGTAAATATCAGAGAAGCTTAGGGCAGTTCAATTAATTTAATGGAAATTGCTGGAACTTTAAAAGAAAACTTCAGCAAAGTTTTGACAGGGTCTTGAACATTTTGAACATGTTAGGGAAGTTTAATGATCATAAGGATAATGATCAATAAGAAAATGGAAGGATATTGTAGAGGTAGTTTCATGTTCCATGGTGGATTCGAGGGGACTTCAGCGAAGATCAGAGAACATCAAGATGGTTTCATGAAATTTAAAAAAATTGCGAGCGTTTTTAAGAAGTTATAAAATCTCCGAATGAAAGTACAGAGAGTTCCAAAGGGGATCATAGATTTTTTTTAAGGAAGTTTCGTTATATTCAAGGAAGTTCCGAGTACTTCGAGGATGATCAAAGAATTTCAAAGCAGTCCTTGAATGAACTTCACGAAAATTGCAAAAACTTTCAAGGAGTTCCGAGAAATTATGGAATATTTCAAAAACTTCAGAGACATTTCAAGATCTTCAGGAAACCTATATGAAAATCAGGATAGTTTTTGAATAATTTGAAAATTTAGGGAACTTTAGGGAAGTGCATAGACATTGAAGGAAGATTGAGGGAAAGTTACGTGAGCTTCAACAAAGTTTTCAAAACATCAGGAAAATTATGGAAACTTCGAGGAAGATCTCGGAACTTCATGGCAGTTCAATTAACTTCAGAAGAATAATATGAAGTTTTTTTTTTAAATAGTTAAACACATTTCTGGGAAGTCTAGACAGCTAGCGGTGCCGGTGGTGTAGTGGTAAGCGTGACTATGCCTCGCACTCCAAATGGCCTGGGTTCAATCCCATTCGGTGCCGTTGGGATCTTGTGAGGCATAAAATCTCTGATAACACCTTCCTTTGCAAGGGAAGTAATAGTTTAGGACGTCCAAATTATTCTGTAGTCAGATCAAATGATCTACCAGATCAACCATGTCTTCAACAAGGCCTTTAGTAACGAAACAGCTCCAAACAAGTTCATTAAGATTATATACATCATTTTCGTTTCAATTACATGTGTATAAGATGTTCTAGGTTCTCCAAATTATCCTGGAGTTAAAATAAAAAGATCTACCAGATCAACAATGATCGATACGAAGCCCTTAGTCATGAAACATTTTCAAATAGGTTCACAGAGATTGCGAAGAACATTAACGTTTCAATTTCATGTGTATAAGATGTTCTCGGGTCACAAAATTGCCCAGGAATACAGTCTTTTTGATATACTTGATCAACCAAGGCCTGTACCGCATCCTCAGTGACGACCATGACTTTAGTTACGAAACAACGCCAAACAGTTTTATAGAGATTATGCACATAATTTACGTTTCAATTCCATGCGTATACGATGTTCTAGGTTCTCCAAATTGTCCTGGAGCTCAGTATATTTGATATACTGGATCAACCAAAGCCTGCACGGCATCCTCTGTGACGACATCAACTCACAGATGTTCATAGAGTTTTTGCGCATGACTAATAGTCTATTTTGATGTATATAAGATGATAAATGTTATCCAAAATATCCTGGAGCTCAGATCAAATCTACCCTATCAACCATAACTGATGCTTTGCCCTGAACTACGAAACAACTCCAAACAGTTTGTTTTTTAAATAAATTATGCGCATCATTTACGTATTAATTTCATGTGTATACGAAGCTCTAGGTTCTCCAAATTGTCCTGGAGTTTGGATTACTTGATCTCCTGGATCAACTAAGGCATGTACGATGTCCCTCAGCGAAAACATATTCTCAAACATGATCACGAAATGACTGAGCAATTACTTACTGAACTTACTGACAAGCACGATCAACTTCTTCAAGTTGTGACATACAACCAGCCATCAACATCTCGGCATGGTCCGACAAGGGTGCGAGCAATAACTCGCATCAACTCCGAGGCCTTATTAGTATTATAGGATTAGCACATCATGCATGATTTGCATAACATAATCCACACATCGTACAGAGGTTTGTAGAAAGTTAAGATTTAAATTCCAGAATATTTTTGAAACTTCAGTAAATAAAACTATACATAAATAGTTTTTGGTGGGTTTAATTCCAGTCTGAGCGAGGGTTTCTTTCGGGTTGGAAATTGTATCGACTTGCATGGGTATGGAGTAGCATGAAGTATGAATTGAAACCTAAATGATGTGCATAATCTCTATGAACCTGTTAGAGGTTGTTTCGTAACTAAGGGCATTGTATCGGCTCTGGTAGATCATTTGATCTGAACTCCAGTATAATTTGGAGAACCTTGAGCATCTCATATACATCAAAATATATTATAAGTGATGCGCAAAAACTCAATGCACATGTTTGGTTAGGTATCGTCACTGAGGGAATCGTGTATGCCTTGGTTGATCCAGTAGATCAAATAGCCTGTAATCCAGGATAATTTGGGGATCCCAGAACACCTTATACAAATAAGATTGAAACGAAAATGATGTACATAATTTGATGAACCTGATTGTAGCTGTTTCGTTACTAAGGGTCTTGTATCAGTCGTGGTTGATCTGGTAGATCTTTTGCTAAGATCTTGGCTAAATTCCATTTCTGCTTGAAATCCTTTGGGTCAATTGCAGTTCCACCCAGGCATGGAAAATCATTTGCATTCATTTCATACATTCATTTACATTCATTTGCCCCTAACTTTGTTCATCAACAGCATTCCGCAAAATGATGTATAGAACTTTTGTAGGTTTTACTATTAGCTACAACTTTTGCTCAAAACTCAAATCTGTATCTCTTATGCATCATGAACTAGAGCGGGCAGAACTTGTTACTGTTTTTCAGTGAATGTAAAAAACATTCACTGAAAAACAGTAGTGGCTTCTGTTCACTCTGGTTCGTCATGCATAAGAGATACGAATTTGACTTGCTGACAAAAGTGGTAGCTAATAACAAAACCTACAAAAGCTCTATACATGTTTTTTAGGAATGCTGTTCAAGAAAAAAGTTAGAGGCAAATGAATGTAAATGAATGCACGAAATGAATGCAAATGATTATCCATGCCTGGTTCCACCCTTTTTCTTCAGCATGTACTTCACAGTTGACCAGTATTCCTCAATTGGCCTTAGTTCAGGAGTATTGGCCGGATTCATCTCCTTTCGAAACACTGTGACGTTATTTCCGCTGTAACACTTTTTGATGTAATTTGAGTAGAGGCAGCTTGTCAAGTCCGTTTCAGAACGTCACACACCGTGGAGTTCGACAAATTCAAAAGTTTTGCTAACTCTCGAGTGGATAGACCGGGAATTGCGACGTGCTTGCTCCGGTGAAGCCATGATGTAAACAAGTAAACTTATCCTGACAACCAATGCCTACTGTAATTCTCTACACTCTTAGCTTGATTCAGTGAAATTTTGAAAAACTTTATTCAAAATATGCCTTAATGGCAGCGTTTTTAATGTGTCCGGATTTTCACGTGATCATCATTTATAAACCTCAAAATAGATTATAAGTGATGCGCAAAAACTCTATGAACATGTTTGGACAGGTGTTTTCACTGAGGACATCGCGCAGCCCTTGGTTGATCCAGTAGATCAAATAAGTTGAACTCATGGACAATTTGTAGAACCTAGACAATCGTATACACATGGGATTGAAACGTAAATTATGTGTATAATCTCTATGAACCTGTCTGGAGTTGTTTCGTAGCTAAGAGGATTTTATCAGTCATTTGATCTGAACTCCATGATAATTTGGAGAACCTTGAGCATCTTATATACATCTAAATATATTATAAGTGATGTACAAAAACTCATTGAACGTACTTGGGTAGGTGTCATCACTATGGATAACGTGCAGGCCTTGGTTGATCCAGTAGATCATACAGCCTGAACTCCTGGACAATTTGGAAAACTTAGAATTGTCAAATTAGGTTTAATTAACATGGCAGTGTATGATCCCTTGCTAAAAATCTTTGAGTTTAGCGCGTGGTCATATATGACCACGTGGGCTCAAAAGGGTAGAAGAAGTTCAGAGGTCTTTTGAATAGTAAAGTCTAGACTGTTATGAAAAGTTCTAAAATGTTGTAGAATTAAATCCGATTATACCTATATGGGCAGTTTAATTTATTTCAGAAAAATTTAGAGAATTTCAATAACAACCTAAGAACTTCATAAAATGTTTCACTTAAATTTCAGGAAAATTAAGGGAACCTTAAAATCTTCAAGAACACAGGAGTCCAGAGAATTTGGGGAACTTCATAGATATTCATAAAAAGAACTTCAAAATAAAAAATCGTGAAAATCGAGAAAATGCGGGAACCATTTTTAAAGAAGTAGCGTACAAGTTGGGAGAGCTTCAGGGAAGATGATTTGCAGTTTAATTTTTTTGGAAAAATATCGAAGAATTTCGAGACGCACCCAAATGTTTATGTAATCCACAAAACTTCAGAGAGGTGGAAACTTCATAAAATTTTTGACAGTTCAGAGGTTATGAATGAAGCTTAGGGATTATTAAAACTGTTCTATTAAGTTCAGGGCAGTTCTGTGAGCTTCAGAAAAATTTCAAAAATTCTAGGAAAGTTGCGAGAACTTCTGGGAAATTTTGTAAACTTCAGGAACCTCCTTGAATTGAAAAAAATTGTGGGAGCTGTGGGAAGTCCAAAAAAGTTCAGGAAAGTCTAAATATTTGAAAGAAAGCTCCATGAGCATCTATGTGGGTAGCAATTTCATTTACTTCAGAATAATGGCGGAAACTTTTAGAATTTCCGAGGACTTTAGAAAAGTACAGTTAATTTCAGGGAAGTCAAGAGAATCTCAAGGAAGTCAAAAGAATCTCTAAGAAGTTAAGAGAATCTCAAGGAAGTCCAGACCCTAATAAACAAATACCATAAACGAACTGTATCCCGGATGGGTAAACTATCCCACAAGTGGTTTGGATGATACCCCGAACACGTCGTTAAGCTCTCTTTTATGGTTATTTTTATTAGGGGAGAAATTTACTAAAAATTGAGAGAGAACTTCATGAAAACTGCAGCCTTTTTTAAGATGTTCTCTGAATATACGAAAAATGAGAGTTCTGTGAGCATCCGGGTAGGTTCGAAAACTTCAAAATAGTTCCATTTTATTCAGGATAGTTAATTGTGGGAACTTTTATAAGCTCTGGGAACTTTAGAAAAGTATAGTGAATTTCAGCTAAGTCAAGAGAATCTCAAGGAAATCAAGAGAATCTAGAGAAATTCAAGAGAATCTCGAGAAATTCAAGAGAATCTCGCGAATGTCAAGAGAATCTTGAAGAAATCCAGAGAAATTTACGAAAATTCCGAGAACTTCAAGAAAACTCCAGGCTTTTCTAGGATGTTCTAAGAATATCTGGAAAATGGAAGTTCCGTGAGCATCCGAGTAGATTCAAAAACTTCAAAGCAGTTCCATTTACTTCAAGATAATTGAGGGAACTTTTAGAAGTTCTGAGGACTTTAGAAAAGTACAGTGGATTTCAGGGAAGAGAAGAGAAGAGAATCTCGAATAAGTCTTGAGAATCTCGAGAAAGTCTTGAGAATCTCGAGGAAATCCAGAGAAATTTACGAAAAATTCCGAGAACTTCATGAAAACTCCAACCTTTTTTGGAATATTCTCTGAATATCTGAAAAATGGGATTTCCATGAGCATCCGGGTAGGTTCAAAAACTTCAAAATAGTTCCATTTATTTCAGGATAGTTTATTATGGGAACTTTTAGAAGTTCTGGGGACTTTAGAAAAGTACAGTGAATTTCAGTTAAGTGAGGAGAATCTCGAGGAAGTCAAGAGAATCTCGAGAAATTCAAGAGAATTTCGCGGAAGTCAAGAGAATCTCGAAGAAATCCAGAGTAATTTACGAAAAATTCCGAGAACTTCAAGAAAACTCCAGGCTTTTCTAGGATGTCCTATGAGTATCTGGAAAATGGAAGTTCCGTGAGCATCCGGGTGAATTCAAAAACTTCAAAGCAGTTCCATTTACTTCAAGATAATTGAGGGAACTTTTAGAAGTTCTGAGGACTTTAGAAAAGTACAGTGGATTTCAGGGAAGAGAAGAGAAGAGAATCTCGAGGAAGTCTTGAGAATCTCGAAAAAGTCTTGAGAATCTCGAGGAAGTCAAAATAATCTCGATGAAGTCAAGAGAATCTTGAGAAATTCAAGAGAATCTCGCGGAAGTCAAGAGAATCTCGAGAAAGTCCAGTGTAATTTACGAAAAATTCCAAGAACTTCAAGAAAACTCCAGGCTTCTCTGGGATGTTCTATGAATATCTGGAAAATGAAAGTTCCGTGAGCATCTGGGTAGGTTCAAAAATTTCAAAAAGTTCCATTTACTTCAAGATAATTGAGAGAACTTTTAGAAGTTCTGAGGACTTTAGAAAAGTACAATGGATTTCAGGGAAGTCAAGAGAATCTCGTGGAAGTCTTGAGAATCTCGAGAAAGTCAAGAGAATCTCGAGGAAGTCAAGAGAATCTCGAGGAAGTTTTGAAAATCTCGAGGAAGTCTTGAAAATCTCGAGGATGTCAAGAGAATCTCAAGGAAGTGCAGAGAAATTTACGAAACATTCCCAGAACTTCAGGAAAACTCCAGGCTTTTCTGGGATGTTCTATGAATTGTTTGTCTTATCAGGGTCTGGGATCAACTCTCGTTTTAAGTTTCATGACATGCTAATAGCAGAAAAGTTTAACTCATACTCCAGTGTCAATTAGAGGGAACTGAATTGCATGTACTTATACAGTCATTCCATAGCAAAACGATACAGTGGTTCTCAAAATTTCGTTAAAATTGATAGTTTTGTTCCTTATTGCAACATATATTTTTTACACGGTTTACACGGTACCTTTTTAACGATTTCTCGACAACGATACAACCTATCGATTTGATTCCAATCACATTATCCGTTTCAAGCTATTGGTAATCGAATGGCATACTTAAAAAAAATTACAATTTTTGGTGTAAATGGTGTATATGGACCATATCATGCTTTAATTAAAAATGGCATTCAAATCCGATTTTTTAAAAACATTTAAGCATGCGAAAAATCAAAATCTTGTAGGGTTTTTTTTTACACGGTTTTTTTTTACACGGTACGTATCCCCCGTGTAAAAAAAGACCTGAGTGTATAATGATATTGAAAAATTGGGCATCGAAAGGTAGCGCATGCTGTAGATTATGTTCAATGCGCGTGAGTTTTTAAGTTTCCATCAGATCGTGATCTAGTGTTGGTGCTAGGAAAATACGGTGAAGTGAAGTGCTTCATCGGGGGAAAATTCCCATCATAGCTGTGTCTCAACATGTACACTGGTGCACGTGCTGTATATATGAAAAAATAAATTGGTGCAACAGCGGAAGCAATTGAGGACCTAAATTAGGAAGTGTCGACAGTCGACGAGATGACCTAGAAGGGCTGAAAAAACAAGAAAGAAGATCAAGCAAGTGAAAGCCAGAAACAGCAGCGACCGTTTTTCGACTACCGAACAGAAGCTGTTGATACAGAAACAAGTTGCGGGCACGGGAAAAACTAAGCAAAATTAGTGCGTCGTATTAAAACTACGTTTATAGGAATTTAAATATTAAAAAAACTGTAATAATTTTAATTCAAATACCTTACACGGTATAGAAAGTATTATATTATTATGAAATAATCAAACAATCCATATTTGACAGTAATTGAAGTATTTAATTAATTACAATGTGAATTTGAAGCAATGATAAGATTTTAAATATTTGGTCAGTAGACTGCATTGAATATAAAGGCTGGTGCGGGACCCTGACAGTTGCGTGCCGAGAAAAAATGAGCGCAAACAGCAGGACGTTTCTTTTTTAAACGGCTTCAGTTGCACACCAAACCCCCATCGCACCAGCAATTTAGTCTGGTCAGTGTCAATAGCACTGGCCTGGTTTCGGTTTGGAGCTTTCTCCGATTTCAAAGAGGGCTCTTTTTTCCCATTCAGTGAATTCTGCTGACACACATAAGCGCAGCATACATACATATACGTATGACGTTTTCCAATCCGGCGCGAGAGGGATCATATTCCTTGCCAACACACCAGCCAGCCTGTCGATATATGAAAAAGTGCAATGAATGTCGTCGAATAAACAATCGAATCCGAGCGAGTTGTGCGATGGCAGCATAGCACAGCTGGCTGGGGTCGAATGCGGAGCGAGAAGAACGCGCGGTCGGTCACACATGCTCGCAATTTTCGAGGCTATTTGATGGCAAGCGAGGGGCGTGCAACCGCTTTACAATGGTGAGGACACACAAAGGAATCCCGGCGGTGGTGAATCTTTTATTGCTTTTGTCCGTAGGTGCACACGGAGTATAGTTGACTCAATTTCGTCGAAAGTGGATTTACTCAAAAGTGGGAAAAACTTTTCGAATTTGAGGAAAATCCTTGAAAAATTAACTCAGTCTATCGATTTTCCTTATATTCGAGAAGTTTTACCCTGAAAAAGCTCGTAAAATTCTACTCAATTTTGAGTAAATCCACTTTTGACGAAATTCAGTCGACTCGTTTCAATTTTGTTTGATCGTCCGTGCATGCTTGTGTGTAAGCTTTGTATGATTTTCAAAGATAAAGAAACAAACGAAAATGGTCTTTGGATCAGGAGCTTTAGAGACTAAAGAACTCGGAAGTGCAACCTGAAGCTAAGTTATTTTAGTACCCATATCTTCCTACTGCTGCTGCTGCTACTTACGGTTATCATCGTGACCCATGCCGATGTTGTGTCCAATCATGTGCGCCATCGTTCCCGCGAGCAGATGCGGCTCGTACGTATTGAAATCTACACTAATACCGACGGCCTTCGTAGTGCAGACGGTTTCCGGCACGGACATGCCCGCTTCGCCACCGGCAAACGTTTCACCCCTGGAAAGACGCACACAAACGGTTACGCTCTGCTCTGTGATAAGAAAGGCGAAAATCAATCACGAGTACTTACGTTAGCAGCTGCGTCGTATCCTTATCTATTTTATATAAATTCCTAGTTGTATAATCATTAAAATTAGATATTGCTTTACTAATATCCTTTCCACCGTCGATCTGCGCCTGGTTCTGGCCCTGCCACGTCTCTATATATACAACCGATACGCGCGTGTTGATCGTACGAAAGTACTGAAATGAAAGGGAGGGTGAGGAAAGCGATTAGTTTATCAGCTCATGATTTGTATCGATGATTTCGGTGATTGAAATGTGGCACAATTAGTCTCATTATTACCGATATATTTATTTTAAGGATGTTACAAACTATATATTATCGCTGTCTAGAGGGTCTATTGCAGTGCTGTTAATTCACAAATTCAAAAACAAATAATTAAGAAAATTGAGTACTGCTAACAAAGGAACCTCATTCAAACGGATGTCCTGTATCTGTGGCTAAGGAAGGGGTTTTCCAGCCTGCTCTTCAAGGTAACTACCTAACGTCCATAGATCTGTCGTTCCCTGATATTCATTACAATTCCAGCGCTGGGGTTCAGGACTATGTGTCAACCATATCGACCGCAAGAATTCAGTATTCAACCAGGGAAACGAGCGTTTCTTCCTGTAATATCAGCAGTGGCATTAATCATCCAAGTAGTCTTACCGAAACCGAAATGACTGAACATTCAAGATTGTGAGATTTCGTCAAACTATCACATCTTCCGCTGTGATCGCAGTCAAGCTACAAGTAAGCTCACCAGGGGCGGTGGTGTCCTAATCGTTGTCAAATCTAGGCAGTCGTGTAATTCTGTTACTTCGCTCGCTGTTCATCACTGGAACATATTTGCGTCCGCTTTCCAGTCCGGATTCATACACATCTTCAAGCACCGACATCATCATGGCGTTGGGCGATTACAACTTTCCGTTTCTAAATTTGAACTTTGACGAAGAGATGAATGGTTATTTACCATCTAATGCGTCCACGGACCAGGAGTTGGCTCTCACGGAACCGATTAAATGTAGCGAGCTATTGGTAGGCTTTTTTTTCCTTGATTTTGTTTTCCGTCGTCCTTGTTTTCCTTGCTGAGCACCAATGCTACCGACACCAGGGAGGCAGCTCTCACACCTGGACCCTACTTATCGACCCATCAACTCATGAACCGGGGACCAATGGCTTTACTTCACTTCTGAAGGAAAGCGTGATCAGAGATGTTATGCCTCAGAACATCCCGGCGGCGCCGACTGGGATTGAACCCAAGCCTCCTGGGGTGAGAGGTAATCACACTAACCACTACATCATCGGCGCCGCTAATGGTAGGCTTCTAGAGTTAGCTTTCATCAGCGAACCGGATGCTGTCGAGCTGTTGGAACCTCCGGTCTCGTTACTGGATATCGCCCATCATCAAAGGCAAATCATTTTAAAAGTTGACACTCACTTCAGAGCGCCCGAAGTAGCGGACCAACAACCTAAATTTTGCGATTTTTAATCGTTGGACAGCGAACTGTCTGCTATAAACTTGGCACAATTTCTGGAAGGTGATTCTGTTGATGTTTTCGCAGACCTCTACTACAACAAACTATACAAAACTCTCTACAAGCGAGTTCCTCTCAGACGGCGTTCAACAGACACAGACCTACATCAGTCCAACCCTGCTGGACCACTGAGCTGTGCAGTTTGCGAAACGTTCTGCGTAAGGCTCGTAAACGTTTTTTCAGCACTATAGAACCAATGGAAGCAAACAAAATATTTGGCTGATCGAAAGCAGATACAACAAATCACTAGAATCGAGTTGTAAGAAATATGATGACCGAACGCAATCGAACTTAAAGCAAAACCCATAGGCATTTTGGAAGTTCGTGAAATTGCAGCGGTCTTGCTAACCCTTTCCAATCACAGTTGCACTCGACGGTACCACACCTAGCTCTTCTGCAGTTTACAGAACAACTTCCAGCTCTATCTTGATATGGGAACTGACATCCGATTGATGACCTTGACAAATGTCCAAACAATTCTCTTTAACAAATTTATGGTGGTCCTGAAAAGGACCGTTTTGTCGTGATTGTTGAGTAATGCTGAGCTATTAGGGTGTTAAACACATATGGGGCTAATGAGCTGTATGTTGTTTGAAATGAGGGTGACCTGCTTGCCATATATGGCCCACAGCGACTCACGAAGAGCTACTGATTCCGATCAATAGCGGTGTGGCTACTTCCTCATTCTATGGATGCACATGTGTGCTGCTCACTGCTTGCAGGAAGCCTTTCGTTGTGTACTTGAGAACTCCACCTCTCACCATACGGTAATTGAATAAATACCGTTTGGTGGTGAGACCGGATCGAATTCAACTTTGAAATCTGTGTTAGGGAATTTGGTGATAATTTTAATTATCATAGCAACAATTGTAAATTCGTGCGATTTTCAATAGCAACATTTTGAAAAATGAAAAAGTCCTTTATTTAACAGATGCGTAGAAATATTTCTGATCCATTGGTAGTAAAATTATTGAAATTGGTGCAGGGGCAGCTGAATTATTAACGTTCAAAATCTTTCATAATTTTGTTACATGTTCCATTTTCGGTTTTCGCAAAGTGTACACCCATATAGAAATCACAGACGTAGTCCTACGTCAAAATTGCACACGCTTGTTTGCTTCTCCGATTTCCTGTATCTTCAACCGTTCAATGAGTGAACAAACTTTCCCTAGTGCTTGGAACATTGCTTCCATCGTACCAATTCACAAAGCAGGTAATTGAAACCTTGTTGAGAACTACCGTGGGATATCGCTTCTCAGCTGTATAACAAAGGTATTTGAGATGTTAGTCCACAATGCTGTCTAGACTGCGGTTCATCCAGTAATATTGGAATTACAGCACGGTTTTGTCCAGCACTGCTCGACTACTACAAACCTACTGTGCTACTCTAAAGCTGGGTTTAGACTAGGCAAGTCAAATGATCAACTCAGTTGAATTCAATTGGCTTGAAAAGTTGAGTTTGGTTCAACTTTTTTCAATTCAAGTCAGTTGAATGGCATGGTTTACACGTTCAATTCGTGTTCAAGTCAGTTGAATTCAACCGACTCGATCAATTGACTTGCCCTGTCTAAGCCCAGCTTAATACACTGTTTCGAGAGGTTGAATCCCGGAAACAGGTTGACTCCTTCTACGTGAAGGTTTCAAAAACATTTGCCACTGTACCACATCTGTACGCAACCGAGAAACTAAAAACCCTTGGGATTCCCTACTTGGTTAACTGATTGGATTCTTTTTTACTTGAAACACCGACAGCCCTTCGTTTCGATTAATTCCACGCGTTTGAGAGCCATCACAATTGCATCATGTGTGTTTGTTCTTTTCGTGAACGATCTGTACCCTCGTATATCTTCATCATCACGACCGTACTCGACTGCCTCACCCTAGAGAACGATATCAACGAACTATAAGGCTGTCGACGAGACAGCTGCGATTAGCTGACTTTTTTGTTTATCAGCAACTTTTGACAGATCACAGTAGAACTGGCAGATTATTCTCATATGAATTTCTGCATTGTTTATGCTTACATTCAGCACCATTAACACCAGATCACTCACACACTCTAGATTTCTTGCTGCCAGTTCCACTGAGAAACGTCTCTTGGATCACCTTACACTGTAACCGCAAAATATCCAATAATGACTACAAAGTAAGCATTTTCGAGGGAGACTGGGACTACCCATTAAATGAGTAAACATATTATCCATTTATGAGTAATTGGGTTCTTTAAGGGTATTGAGGTAAATGCATATTCGTAATCTGCATTAACAGTGGAACCCAAACCCAAAATTTCATCAATTTTGGTACACTGGAACTATTTTAAATAAGTACGATTACATTTGCAAAAATCACCTTATTAGCGCCCCTCGGTGTCATTTTATATGAGAGCGAGCTGTCAGTTTGTTAGTTTAGTGTCAAACAGTGAAGTTATTGTTTTGTTTTCAGTCTTGATTTAAAAATTAAGATGAAAGTGTGTGGGTTCGAAAAAAATATAGCTGTGCTCAGAAAACGAAGCTCTTTCAGATGATGTATAAAAACTGATACATTTTTCAAAATTAAAGAACCCAATTGTTATTCAAAAATGAATACTTACTACTTGTTTTTGTAGTTGTAATTACTCATAAATGGGTAAAATTTTACTCATTTAATGGGTAGACCCAGTTTCCCTCGAAAATGCTTACTTTGTAGTCATTATTGGGTATTTTGTGGTTACCGTGTATTGCTATGGTGCACTCAAAAAAAATCCACACGTTCCATTCATGTGTTTTCAAATATGAATTTTGCCATTTACCAGTCACCATGATATCATGTGAAGTACATTCGCATTTCATGGCATCAATGTCCAAAAATCACATGTCCTAGCTACACCATAATTTCATGTGTTTACTTATTGAAATTTATGGAACCTCCGTATATGATCTGTTCTAATGTTTTCTACTATCGTATTTAACGTGTATGGCACATGAATCTCATCAGTAGCAGGAAGAGTGTCAAAAGAAGTATTAAACAGAGTAACAATCAATGCCAATGTATGTTGCTGCTACAGTACACTTACGAGAGATTCCAGGTACCCCACAATATTAATTTACGCTTTAATTTACTGACAATAATCACTTTTCCCAGCAGCGAGACAATGATCAGTTCTATCTGACAGAAAAAAAAAATATTTTAGGCTTCATTAGACATCATCTTTAAAACAGAAAACTGATTAGAAATGGTTAGTAAATCCTAATGACTGAAAATAACATCAAAAGCTGAGAAACTGTACATCTCCATAACTGTCTTTTACAGTATTCTTGGGTTCCTGGATCCTGGTGTAGTGACGCAATTGGAGACAGCTGCAGTGTTTTTTATCTATTGTGAATTGATGATGAAAACCATTATCATTAAATGAAATGATATATTGCTGGGATGAGTTTTGATTCATTATCAAATGTAAGATACACGAACCAGATATGTTCGTTAATATACTTGTGAATGAGGGAAATTTGATGATTAAGTGTCAAACTTTCGATAACAAAATATAAGACACATGAAATCCAAGTGTATCACAATTGAATATATAGTGTTCGGGAATAATATCTATTATATGATTCACACATGAAATGCATGTGTTTCACAATTTGCGCAAATTGAAGTGTGGAACACATGAAGGTAACGTGTGGATTTTTTTTAAGTGTGTAATGAGAATGGGATGAATGTAAATAGGGTAGAGCGCTACTTCGTCGTAATCGCCCATTTCCGTTCTATCAATCAGAAAAGATCAATAATAGCGTATTGATTTCACCGTACACAAATAGGTTTGTTCCGATGCGTTAGTTCATTAGCTACAATATAAATCCTGTTAGAGCGCATTGTATGAATATTTACGCTCATTGTTCTCAAAACAAAAGGAGCGCTCCTTGCGCATCCCCTTTTTCTACGTTTATCCATATGACAAAGAAAATCTAATGGCATTTCAGTGCGTTAGGACGGAATTGCAACTCGTAGGACGAATCTAGAATCAAGAAGCAGTATTAGATTTAAAACAATATCTCAACAATTTGTGACTCTTTATCAAATCTAACGATACGTATAGAAAGGTGAATAAATTTAAAAGTCATCTTTGACATAACTATTCCATTTTTTGTTCAAACCCGTTCAGTAAAGGGAGGGTTGTGCTTAGTAGGACGGAAATTAGATCAAAAACCCTGTAGGGAAATGCAAGCTGATTTCGTTCACACGAAGTTCTCCTGGAATTACGTTAACGAGCAGCGCAAAGAGTCTGGCCTACCATCGTCAAAGATGTTCAACGGAGAAGTTGCTTCCACATCTCAGGAGATCTGTCGTTTGTTTTCAGGCAAGTTTGCCTGATGAGATATTAACCGACGACCACGTTACCCTAGCAGCTAGTAATATACCACTCTCCGGCCAAGCGTTGGGTGCAATTGACATCGACGTCGAGATGATTTCCACTGCCGCACAACAACTTAAGGGGAAGCTCACCGGCCCAAAAATAAAAAAATATTTTCGGTACGTTTTTATTTTTCTAAAAATGTTGGGAAAAATTATCAAAAATCCAAGAAAATCAGTTTCTCCCTTAGATTTTTGTCAAAAATTACATGCAAAAAAAAATTTTCTATCCCATCATGAAAAAAAAATTGGACTCTCAGTAAAACCGAAAAGTTGATGTTTTGTGGTTTTTTGAGTCCAACTTTATGCCATAATGACATATAAAACATGTTTTTGTACGTGAATTTTCTTTAAAAAATTAGAAAAAATGTGATTTTTTTAGATTTTTGATATATTTTTTTAGAAAAATCAAAACGTAATTATTTTTTTCGAAGCGGTGAACTTCCCCTTAAGTCGTCCTTCAACCCAGGACCCGATGGTGTCCCATCAGTATTTCTGAAGAAGCATATCGCCAGCTTGCTGACACCGTTGCAGCATCTATTCCGCATGTCTATCTCGAGTGGTATATTTCCATCTTGTTGGAAGTTTGCACATATGTTTCCTGTTCACAAAAAGGGAAACAAACGGGACGTGGATAATTACCGTGGAATTACATCGTTGAGCTCAGTTTCGAAGTTATTGGAGTTAGTCACCATGGAGCCCCTGCTCTCTCATTGTAAGCAGTATCTAAGTAGTGATCAACATGGCTTCGTTTCCGGTCGTTATGTCACGGAGAGCATGACAGAACGGGCTCAAACAGACGTAATTTACACCGAATTGTCGGCTGCATTCGATAAACTGAAGCATGCAATTGCGATTGCTAAATTAGACAGACTCGGGGTAAATGGCAACCTCCTGCGATGGTTTCGCTCTTATCTCAGTGATCGCCAGCTGATGGAAACCGTTGGTGAATGTCAGTCTGCTACTTACCCAGCCACGTCAGGGATACCTCAAGGAAGTCACCTAGGCCCGTTGATTTTCTTGTTGTACTTTAACGACGTGAATCTGGTCCTCGAAGGCCCTCGTCTATGGTATGCAGATGATCTTAAAATCTATAACCGGATCCGTTCTATCGATGACTGTCACTTACTCCTATGCCAGCTCGAAGCGTTTGCTAACTGGTGTAACTTGAACCGAATGGAGGTCAACCCCGCGAAGTGTTCAGTGTTATCACCTTCTCTCGCAAGAAGAAACTGATCATGTTCAATTATGTAGGAGAAAAGTTGGCTTCGGCAATACCTTAACCTTTTATCGTCAGGGGGTAAACAACGTCCTTGAGAGCTCAATTTTGGCATGTGGATACATTGTGTTTCAGAGCAACTATTGGCCAAATTTGAGTGTTCTAGGACTTTGTTTACCCCCCTGACGATAATAGGTTAAGGTATTGCCGAAGCCAACATTTCCCCTACTTCAGGAAACAACTATCAGCCGTGTCAACCACGTAAAAGACCTGGGAGTTATTCTGGATTCCCAGTTAACGTATAAGCAACACATCTCGTGTATTGTCGACAAGGCGTCAATATCTTTGGGATTCATTTTCAGGATTGCAAAGATTTTTTTTCCGATACATATATATTGTCTCAAATCGGTATACTGTTCCCTGGTTCGGTCCACCCTGGAATATTGCTCTGCAGTATGAAACCCAAGCTATAACAATGGTGCTGAAAGAGTTGAGTCCGTTCAGCGTCGATTTCTTGGATTTACTCTGAGGAAGCTGCCTTGGAGAAACCCTTTTCGTCTACCCATTTATGAAACGGCGCCGGTGGTGTAGTGGTAAGCGTGATTACCTCTCACCCCAACAGGCCTGGGTTCAATCCCAGTCGGCGCCACCGGGATGTTCTGAGGCATAACATCTCTGGTCACGCCTTCCTTCGGATGGGAAGTAAAGCCGTTGGTCCCCGGTTCATGAGTTGATGGGTCGATAGGTAGGGTCCAGGTGTGGGAGCTGCCTTCCTGGCACGTCGGTAGTATTGGTGCTCAGCACGGAAAACAAGATCGACGGAAAAAACAAACCAAAGGAAAAAAAATACCCAGTTATGAAAGTCGATGTTAACTGATTGATCTGGAGCTTCTACGTACTCGGAGAGACACTTCGTGGGCCCTGTTCATCGCGTATATTTTACAGGGTAGAATGGATTGTTGTACAATCCTGGAGAAGATAAACGTGAACGTCCAACCCCGAGCGCTGCGAAATAACGCTCTGTTAAGATTGCCTCAGCATTGCACTAACTATAGCATGAACGGTGCTATAGACGGCCTTCAACGTGTGTTCAATCGAGTTTCTTCAGTGTTCGATTTCAACCTGACACGGGAGATGCTACCCCGGCGCTTTTCCCGTATTTTCTCTGACGCAGTAAACCGTTGAATGACCATGTATTTTATTGTATTGTGTGTTTTAGTTAGCTGGACTATGTATTTTAATGTTATTCACTTAAACATCATTGGGGCTACATTCAGCTTGTTGATGTAAATTAATAAATAAATAAATAAATAAATCAACACGTAGGTGCACCATCGTCAACAACCAAAATACATTTGGACCTGTGCCTCTGGAGCGAGTATCCTCGATAGGCGACCTTGAAGTAACTATTGATTCAAAGCTGAAGTTCAACGAACATATTGCACTCATCACGGACAAAGCAATCACGGTTCTCGGATTCATTCGGTGCTATACCTGTCAGTTCGCCGTCACATACAATGTCCAGGAAACTTTGTTTTGCGTTCCAGCTTGTTAAGGCCGACTAAAAGTAAATTGGTACGCCCCTCGCGCGCCGCTAGCACGCCTCTAGTGTTGGGAATCAAACATCTTTGACAGTGGTTTGTTTACACTTCTATGGAGAACAACTGGTGCAAGTTTGATCAAAGTAGTCGATCGCGTTCAGAAATAACGACAAATGGAACTCGAAAGAATAAAAAATATTGTGCACAAACACCTGGAAAATCTGAAGTGGTCCGGTTCCAAGCTGGCTAAAGTGCTGAAGATGCCGAAAACAGCAGTTTGTCGAGTGCCCAAACCCTGAGCGTGGAAAGGAATCAGCGGACCTACGAAAAAACTGAAACCAGGCTAGGGGCAGATCACTTAAGGTGCATTTATTATAAGAAAGAAAAAAAATGCATTTTCCCAGTGCATTTTTTACTGTGTGTAGCTCTACGTGACACCTCTCACCAACACCAATGATTTTGGATGTTGCCAGCAGGAGTTTCTGGACGTTTCAACGGATTTTTCTTGCCTTCTCGGTGAAGTACATTCTGCATGATTTCGAAGACGATTCTAGCTGCTGCCAACGAAGGTTCTAGGAACTTTGTCTTATTCCGATAAAGGGTTCATCCACTAGGATTACGTTTGACTCGGTTTGACTACATTGGGCTACATTAAGTCTGTTGATATTGACAAATAAAGTAATTACAATTACATAAAGTATGGCCCATTAAAAGATGCAAAATTTCGATGGCGTTTCCTTGCGATCTTGGTTGACGAGGTTCTATACGGATGCGGTGGCGATTTATGATGCTGCCAGCGGAGGTTTAAGGAAATTTTAACGGAGTTTTCTCGCGTTCTCAGCGGAGGAGGTTCTGCACTAAGTATATTGGTGGAGTTTTCTATTTCTGCCAGCGGATATAACAGATTCGACCAAAGTAGGTCACTCCGCACACCAATCTTGGGTCAAATTTTTTCTCAGTGTGCCGCAGGTGTGCTGCAGGTATGCCGATTGTGCCGGCAGTGCCGGTCATAGAGCAAGCTGTGATTTTTTTTGTAAAATATGAATACTATGGTATATTTGGCAACCCAGTATTTCTGACAGCATGAATGTTTTGGTTTGCAATCGCAAGGATAACAGCGATCTAGCGACAATCACGGAGGAATGCTGGTGAGATGGCCCGTGAGCGATCTCAGCCGTCCAACAGGACACAACGAAGATAAAAATCCGGAGAGCTTTACGGTGCTGTGCGAAAAGTCCATCTTTTTCCTGACCAGCAAGAAGAAGATCGACTTCTTGAAGCAGATTGAGAAGGACGGTGAGGAGGGCATTCCGTCCGTGAAGCTGTTGGTTTGGGCTAAGAACGACAAAGAGAAGGCCAATTTTGAAAAGCTGCTGAAGGCGATCAAGAGATCCACGGATGGCAAAACTTTGGGCGTCTTCTCCAAGGACAACTTCCCGGGTGAATTCTGTGAATCGTGGCGAGCCTTCTTCAAGGACAAGTTGGACATGTGCTACACGGCGATTATCCAGTCGGGTGGCAATTACAGCTTGAAGTTCAGTGCATTCAGCGACAAGAACTATCTGCACTTCGGATCGATCATCTGTGCTCTAGTCAATCCGACGGAAACGATTCAGCAGCACTACACCTTTCTGCTCAATCTGGAAGAGGAACTGCTGAAGGTGATTATTCCGGGCAAGAAGCTCCCGGAGGTTATCGACGTCGGAATGGATTATGCCAAGATGGAGGATCCCAAGCTAAGACGTTCGGTTTTGCCATCGGAGTTCCGGGAGAATTCGGTCATAGTACCTCAACCAGTGAAATTCGGTTCTAATTAGCTTACATTTTTTTTTATTATATGCTACAAAAATCGAGCAAATCGAAAATAAAACTACTCTTTTACTTCATTCTAATTTGAACAGAAATCTCACTTGAAATTTACATACGTCGCATCGGTGGTAAGGCCACAGTTTTTACTCTTCACCGCCATCAAAGCATATCCATCGTTGCCCCAGTAGTTGAACCAGGAGTACTTGATTAGCCAGTAATATTTTCCTTTGAGTTTTCCGTATACAACCACCACCACTGCATGATCCAATACATCCAAATTGTTCTTGCATTTCGGATCGTAGCACACTACAGTTGCGTAGTAGCTGAAAGACTTATGACTCGGAAGCCTCCATTTCTAATTTAAATGTGAACCGAAAATAGAATTGCTGATCTGAATTCCTCTAGTATATTCAATTAGAGTATGTTTCTGAAATACACAGTGAAACAGCACGTAATGTTGTGATGAACTTCAATGACAGCTGTCCAGCAGTGCTCCCATTTTATTTAATGAACAATCCAATGCCTTTGAGATTGTGCCGATGGACGTGCCCAAGCAGTGCCGAACCTTCTTTCGGCACACTGTGCTGAGTGACTTACACCTTGGATTCGACGGAGTTTTCTCGCATTCACGGTGGTGATTTTCGGTGCTGCCAACGGTAGTTTCAGGAAATACACGGTATTTTCTCGTGTTTTAGGTGGAGAAGCTTCCCCAGAGATTTCCTATGCCGTCAACGGAGGTTCTACGGAATTTCAACGGAGTTTTGGGTGATTTTGATGTTGGCAGGGGAAATTCTTCTGTACGATTTCGTTGGAGATTTTCTTTGCTGCCGGAAAAGGTTGCAGGGAGATTTTCGTGAATTCTCTACTCCGAGTTTTCTTTTCGTGTGTTTGTTTATCTTCGCCTCGATGCATGTATGTATGTATAGGTGTCACCGAAAAAGCGCAAGCTTTGTTTTGATGTTCACATCCCACTGAATGGTTGATGCAAACGATGGAAATTAAACGAATTTGATTTAAACTGAATGCATATTCAATGAGCATTCTAAAAGTGACACTCCCCTAGGAACCAGGGATCGTCAGTTGCGCAGCAAGGTATTGAGGTGCGTTAAGGCCAACCCCGGTCTTTCGATCCAAGATGTGGCCAGAAGGTACAACGCCAACTTTTAAACGGTGTGGAACATCCTTGCCAGGGAAGTATACAAGTCGTACAAAGCCAGTAAACATCCGAACCGGCACATGAAGCAGGATTCCGTGGCCAAAAAGCGTGCAAGGCTCTTGTACGACCGTGTTTTGACGAATCACAAGGGCTGCACTTTGATCAATGACGAAATAAACGTCAAACTCGATTTTAAGCAGCTTCCCGGTCAAAAGTTTTAGATCGCGACTGGACGTGGAAGATTCAAGTTCGTGTTTGCCGACAAGTTCGCGAAGAAGGCCATGATTTGGCAGCTATGACCTGAAAACGAAACCATTCGTCATATCCTCGACGATGACATTCCAAGTTTACATCGAAGAATGCCTGAAAAAGCGTGTATTGCCGTTAATTCGCATGCATAGGGGCCAAGTCATCTTTTGGCCTGATTTAGCCAGCTGCCACTACCACAAGGCGGTTCTGGCGTGGTATGCTGCCAACAAGATCGTTTTTGTCGCCAAGCTAATTAATTCTCCGAATTTCCCGGAATTTCAACCAATCGAAAAATACTGGGCAATTTCAAAACAGCGACGGGGCAGTCAAGGACATCCAGCAAATGTGGGAAAAATGGAAGAAATGCGCTGATTCCGTGTCCGTTTACACTGTGCGGGCGCTGATGGGCTCCATCAAAAGGAAGGTTCGAGATTTCGTTCGAACTGGAGAAATGAAACCATCTAATGCTGTAGCTTTGAAGTTTTAATATAAGTACTGCACACTTAGAAAAAATCATGTAAATTTAGGTGCTCTGAGAGTGACATATACGAGCGTCAATTTTAACATAAATTTGAATCATAACAGACGCGAAATATAGTCCAATCAAACGCACTTTTCGTCGAGCAACGAACTTTTCAGTCTCGGAGCACCTAATTTTACATGACATGTTTGTTTACGTCTCATTTTTTATGTCAAAGACGGATTCCCTCACGTGTAAAATTAGTTATTTTTAAGTGTGTGTAAAGCAACCATTAATGGACTTTTAAACTTATTGAATCACGAATTACAGGTCTTTTTGTGCGCACCAATTTACTTTTAGTCAGTCTTCTTGGTATACGCGGCTTCCGTTTGGGCACCTCATCACGCATCGCTAATCATCAGAGTCGAAAACTCTTTATTCGTTTTGCTCTACGTAATCTCCCATGGAATGATCCGCTGAGGCAGGTTTATGCCGCTCGCTGCATGCTCATTCACTTGGAAACCTTACGCGAGAGACGCACGAATATTCATCAATTCCGTGACAACATCGATTGTCATCAGATTTTACAGGACATCCCGCTGTACGTTCGACCACGACAGCTGAGAAATTCACAGCTCATCGCTGTACCTACTCACTGGACTGGTTATGGCTACAATTATCCCTTCGATGCCTGTCTGAGAGCTTTCAATGCAACTGGTGCTGATTTTGACTTTGTGGAATTAAATAGGATTAAGGAATCGTAAGGAAAATAGAATAGTCTGTACGATTCATTCGAAGACGAACAAACATGTGGGCTATCTGAGGCCCACATCTGTAGTTATATTTCCTTAATGAGCTATGCAACTATGCTACATTGTAATATTGCAAACCTCCTTTGAATTACGCATTTAGATTTATAATGATTTCACCTGTCTATCTTCGTCACAATCTCCAATTACAAAACAAAGGAATCAAATCCTACCCCGGCGCAATAAGAAATTTAAACACATTCCGCCCTCTACGTGCCATTTCGAACGAATGGATGAAATTTCCGAGTGAAAAGCTTCGCACCAGTACGTGATTTCCGTTCGTTTTGAAGCCACCTCGCAGATTGTTTTCCCGCGTATTTGCTGATTAAAATTATCGCCCAGCGCCTTCGGCCAAACGAAGGAATGTTGATAAACGAACTTTCCTTTGCAGTGTTATCTGCTTCCCCCGCAGTCTCATTCCCATTTTTCCGACAAATAAATAATACGATTAATTATATCGATTGCTGCGAGGCACCACCGAGAGATGATTTCGGAAATGAGCTGCTTTCAAGTGGCTTCTGACAGTTTTCAGCTCAAGGGCTACCAGGTGTAGTGGTGTTTAGTTTCCGACTCGCTGCATCCCGACAAATGCTGATCAATCATTAACTAGAGTCAATTTCATCGCTCGCCGGTGAACTATGACCAAACGAAACAAAGCCAAACCAATTAAGTCCGTCGGAACTCGTAAAGTTATCAGTCATAAATTACCTCCCCTGCCACGGTTTTCTTGATCTCCGACTTGGTAACTGGAACGGGTGGGGGATTCGCTCGTGTAGCAACCGGAAAGCATGCCGTGGCAAAAATATTTATCTTTCATCCGCCTGGAGGGAGAAGAATCAGCCGGCACAGAGAAAAACTTGGAAACGAACCGAGTGGTAGGAGCAAAAGCTAATAAACGCACCAAAAGTACCTTAATAAACTCTCATCAAGGCTACTAATAAGGAACCCATTCAATAACAACAACAACAACAAGAACGACGACCGGTCCGGCAAGTTGGAATCTTTCGAATCATTTCGATGATGGTTATGATGATGGAGAAGGGGCGCCAGGATGGGGTGAGAAACTGCTTTCACTGACGTGCAAACATTAGGCTTATAATTAGTAGCACCCCCAGTAGTCGCCCATTTGCTCACCTTTATGCTTTGTCAGCTATAGCGCGGAAAAGGAAGGGAGAAGGCTTACAGGAGGAACCTGAGGAAGAAAGGAATTTCAGCATCGCTTCATTGAGCCTGGCCCGGGGACTTTGCTCTAAAGTGGATTACGTCCACTGCCACTTGTAAGGGCGGGTCTTGCCTTTGGAAGGATAATTTTTATTTATGCCACTCAGGGGCATTCTCGATTCATTTGTGGGGAAGAGTGAGGCTTGTCGGGCTGTGATTTAATTTGCTGCTGGGGTACGGTTCCGTAGCTAGGGGTGGAACGACAGAGCGTTAAGGGAAAAAGAAATGGAAACTCGCATTTGGACCAAATCTTTCGGCTAATTGTCCATTCGGTAAATTGGGCTGTTCCATTTTTCGTTTTTATATGTTGTGCCTTTAATTAACCCCTTGTTACGTCACTGGCGACACGCAGATCACCTAAAAATTGATCGCTTTTAAGGCGGAGCTGGTTTTGCACTTTGTCTCGTAGCTCTTGGGCTGCGATAATCACTGGAAAAATCAGAAGCTATTTCATGAAAGAATTTCCCACCGCACCAGATTGACGCCAGGAGAGGCGGAGGAATTTTGCGCATTAGCAAAATTCCCGGAATGCTTTATGAGATGGTGTCGTCGGAGGTCAAGCCACTTGTTTACGATGATGATACTTTCCGGCCAGGTCGAATGCTCACCTCTCCACCCGGTTGGTGCACTTCAACTTTTTCACGCTACCCCAGTGAAAACAAATTATCCAAATTAGCAAGCCTATCGCATAGCGCACATGCTTCCCGACTCGGCCCGACTCATAACTTTATTAGTCCAGCTGCAAACCTAATTTTCAATTTTCATCGAATTCCAACCGCATGGCCAAGCCGAGCCAAGCCAAGCGCCATGCACCAACATTCGCAATTATTTGCAACAGCAGCAGCAGCAGCAGCAGCATCATAGCAACGCATCACATATACCTACCCATCACCACCACCGCCGCCACTTTCGTCAAACTTTCCAGTTCATCGACAAAATGTCCAAGGTATTTGATTTTCATAATTGGGCTGTGGGATGGCCAACGGACGCAGGGTTTCACTTTGCAAAATTGCTTTCTCCGCACTACTGCTGGCTTTTTCGACGACAAGACCATCATACTACGGTCACGATATTTGGTGATGACTGGACTATTGACTGGCGGAGCAATATTTCCCAGGAACGGGCTTCGGTTCTGCCAATTAGCAAGATTGGGCAGCGATAATAACTTGATTATCTGCGATGCTGTTGATATGCTGGTGCCGGATTGACCAACCGGACCGAGAGAGACCATCAAGCAAAGCTTTGGAAAATTGAGAATGGATCGACGTTGACCGCCGCCACCCGGATCGGGGGCGGTAGTGGCGCACTCTTGGGATTCCACTCCAAATGGAATACAACTTAGTACGGACTGCATGCAGTTGAAAATATTGTGGGATATGGGTTGCGTTTTCGGCCGACTGGGCGGATGTCATGGTGAGTTCATTTCTATGGTTTTGTTTCTGTTGATGTGCTTCGTCTAACATAGCCATACTTGTCTATCTATGTAGATGAAAGATTTTTTGACTACTCGAAGTCAAGCCATACCTACTTTGAATATATTGTCGTTTTCGGTAAAAATTTACAAAGGTTACAATCCAACTATCCCAATCGTTAGATTTACTCCTCAAAACTATCTACATACACACTTAGAAAAATTTAGATACTCTGAGACTGACATATACGAGCGTCAATTTTGACATAAATTTGATTCATAATAGACGTGAAATTCAGCTCAATCAAACGTACTTTCGAACTTTTTAGTCTCGGAGCAGTTAATTCTACATGCCAGGTTTGTTTACGTCTCATCCTTTATGTAAAAGATGAATTCGGTCACTTGTAAAATTAGTTATTCCTAAGTGTGTACGGTGAATACAAAGGGGCTATTCATAAACCATGTAGACACTTTAGGCAGGAGGTGAGGGGTCTGGTAAGTGTGTACGGTCCATACACATTTCAAAATAATTTCCAAAGTAGGCAAATAACTGATCATCGTAGAATTTTAGAAAGTTTCCTCAAATTAGGGAACTTCCGAAAATTTCAGAGAACTTCCTATAAATCAGAAAGCGAACTATAAGCTTAGATAATTTCCGAGACATTCCGCGAACCTCTTATAGAGTTACTAAAAGTTCAGCAATCCATCGAGTAGTGCAGAGAGCGTTCGAGAAGTTCACAGCACATTCGAGTAATTCTGTAAATATCCGAGAAGTTCTGTAAACTTTTGAGAAGTTTTGTTAAATTCCGAAAAGTTATTTGAGTTTACTAGATGTTTTGGTATGTTCAAAAACTTCAGAGAATTGCCAGGGATTTCAGAGATCTTCCGAGATATTTTACGAGGTTCAGACTCAGATCAATATTTTTGACGTAGGACTACGTCTGTGATTTATATGTGGGGGTACACTTTGTGAAAACCGAAAATGGAACATGTAACGAAGTTATGAAAGATTTTGAACGTTAATAACTCAGTTGTCCCTGGACCAATTTCAACAATGTTATGACCAATCGATCAAAAATATTTCTACGCATCGGTAGAAATGCTTCCGATTTTGGATTTTCAACAAGAAACCGATTGAAAAGGTGGTAAATGTAATGCATTGTCCAAAAGCGTTGAAATTCCAAACAAATCCACCAATTACGTACATGCATATGCTGCTTCCCCAACACAGTCATCAGATAATCGTTTCTAGTCGAAACATATCGATGTAGCATTGCTGCTACCCAACGCTGTCATCAGAGAGTCGTTAGTAGACGAAACAAGTTGAAGTGGCATTTGCCTTCGATCTTCGGGCGTGTGCGAATAGGGAGGATGCAATTGCGTAAAGTTTTGCACACTCATTGCCATATTCAGAACCACACACAGCCAACGACCAAACAAAATGCTCTCCAGAGTTGTAATCTTGTAACCGAACATGGAAGCAGGGGTGCAAGTGATTTTGATCGATTCTCTTCATCGACTTTCTGTTTGTTAATCACTCGACGACAGATACATTCACTGATACATTTGTTGTTCTGGATGATAGATGAGCATTGCAGCAATAGTGCGAAATAGGTTAGTGAAGCCATGGTCATCAAAAGAGGAAATCGATGAATAGAATTGACTTTCATCCTTCTGTGTCTAAGCCTATTCATTCAGTCGTCGTCATAGCAATGACAACTAGCATAGCACCAGTTATTCGATTATCGATGAGTCGTAAAGATTTCTAGATCGATGAGTCGAATAGATTAAATATTTATCGTATTTTAAATTATTCGAGCGCGTAGCCGACATCCCTTCTGAATTCTACTCGTTTGATTTAGCGTATTTGAGAAAATGCATAAAAGTACTAATTTATATGAACAGACATTGAGAAGAACCATGACGTGAAACAGGATCATAAATTCGACGAAAAAAGTGTAAAGCGGCTTTCTGCTAAAGGCTAAGATTTACCAGCTTGTTGAGAGAAGGAGTTTAACGAGAGAAAAAACTAAAAGGGGAGGAGCTTTAGCTGGGTGGACACTGATATTCTGCAGCCTTCCAACATGTCGCAGACACCAGTTCAACTCCTGTCCAGCTGCAGACGGGCCGAGTCTCTTGCGGGTGCCCAATCAATGAACCGAAGAATATGGGATTGTCCGGTCCGATTTTCTGATCCAGCTGCCTACATGTCATCATCATCTTCCAAAGGCTTTACTACCATCGGCCCTTTTCAAGGCCACCAAGATTTTCCAAAAGAGTTAAATTTTTGAACATGTCCCAACTAAAATTCATATCAAAGGTTCTTTTCAGGGCAATCATAGTCACACTAAAGAGTATAAACAGAGAGAATCCCGCTCAAATCCCAATTGCTACACAAAACACAAGCTCCTGCTGCAGTTAACAAATAACATTTATTATATAAGCAGCAGCAGTTCACTTATAGATCTAAATACGAAATGTAGGTTCTAGAGTGGGCTCAAAAGAAAGAGGCAGTTAATCAAACCCCATTAGTACCCTTAATTCAAATAATGCTGCAACTCACACAAAACAAACTACAGAAGTCTATTCATCGTCCTCTATAGTCGGTCTGCAACAATGTTCCCCACCGGTTCCATTTCTTTCCGGTCGCTGATAGACCGTTGCTTTTGACAGCATGATAGTCTAGGTTTCTGGTTTGCCTTTGAGGTCATTATATCATAGTATTATCATCCTATGAACATAAAACACGAACATTTCGCGCACCCACCACTTCCCGCGTCATCCTCAATCCGATTTATCCTTGCGATTTCAAACCAAGGTGTCAGAAATACCAGATTGCCGGAATGGGTATTTTTCAAACAATCACAGCTTGCTCTATGATCGGCACAAACGGCACACCTGCGCACACTTGCAGCACACTGACAAAAATGATGATCCAAGATTGGTGTACGAAGTGACCTACCCCTTGAAAATTTCACAGTTGTGAAAACTTCAGCAAAACAGAATAGACCGAGCATTTATTATAACTTCCAAGAAGTTGGGATAACTTCTGTCGAGATGAACTTCGTGAAGTTCATAGAACGTCCTTGGAGTTTGTAGAACTTCCCAAAAGTGCACAGAACTTCAAAAAAAAAAGTCATAGAGCTTCAGAAAAGTTCATTTATCTTCCGAGAGCCTTAACTAGCTTCCAAATGGTTTTCAGAGCTTTCAAGAAGTTCTAAAATAGAGGAAATGGCTCTAATGTTGGCCTATGGATCTAAGATTGGGCCCATCGCTTAAAAATCTGCTTTTTATCAATTTTATCTTAATGAACGCGTCATTGGGACGATACTGACGGATATTTTTGGTCGCTATTGAAAATTTAGTCGATTTCTGAATTTATTTATGGGCTCAAATTAGGGGCATTTAGGCCGAAATTAAATCCATTTCTCCTATTTAGATATGTTCACAAAGCTTCAAAGAAATTCGAAAAGCCTCCAAAAACTTTTTAACATCCAAGAATAGCGGATTTTTTGAGTAGTTCACAGACCTTTCGAAAAGTTCAGAATTTTTTCATTAAGTCTAGAGATTTTTCACGCTTTACATGATTTGTTTTCCATCGTTCTTGTTTCCCGTACTGAGTACCAATGCTACCGACGCCAGGGAGGCAGCTCTCACACCTGGACTCTGCCCAATGACCCATCAACTCAAGAACCGGGGACCAACGGCTTTACTTCCCTTCCGCGGCTTTACTTCCCTACTGATCAGAGATTGTATGCCTCAGAGGGGGCGCCGACTGGGATTAAACTCAGGCCCTTTGGAGTGATAGGCAGTCACGCTTACCACTACACCACCGGCACTGCTCTTAGGAGCAGTTCCACGCCAACTGTCGAATTGATTTTGTTTTCTCTCTTCGCATTCCATGAATCATCGCATAATTCTCACGCCACTTTTCAAATAGACCAAATGTTACATTGGTTACCATTTTTTGAAAATCGAAGTTGAAGTTCGACAGATTATTATTTTAACTGTTTAGAAACAATGCATTTTGCAATACTATTCCTAATGTAGTCAGTGAATAATAACGTTGAAAATTCAGTAGAAACGTTAAAATCACAATTTTACTTTGAATTTTATTCTGCATTATAGAAAAAAAGCCACATAGGACGTTTTGAATTGTCAAGTTGTACATCGGATACGTCACATTGGACGATTTTTCTTAATGACATAATCAATGAGTGTTGCATTGGACGTTTTGTCTACATGATACTAAATTCCCTTTCACAGATTTCAGAGTAGAGTACCTAAATTTAGATTGGCTCCGCCTTTAAATGAATGACCGAAGTAACAATCATGTACCCATCATTTCAAACTGTACATTGGACAATGTTTGACCAATGATTATCCTAAATAAATGAAAGTTAATTTGGATGGGTGTTTTTGTATCACATGCAATGATACAAGAGCAAAAGTTTGTATCGCTTAACTCGATTTGTTTACAGATGCATGGGCTAACTGTCAAAAAACCTGAAAACGTATCCATTGTGCGCCGGCCTTAAGTTTGTGCCGGAACTCAACCATTTTGTCTCACGTTTAATTTTTCAAAATGACGTGTTCGGTATTTTAAAAAAAATCATAGCACGAAAATGACGTTTGGGAAAAAGTTGTAGGAAACTGGATTGCCTTTTTAAATTTTTGCTTTAACAAAATTACAAATTTTCATCAACAAATTGAAAAAATAAGTTTGATATAGGGTAGATGAAGCAGTTCCTATACGTTCTTATTATATGGGATCATCATGGGCCATTATTGGAACACTCTATTGGGAACGTATAGCTGTAACTGGTACGTCTATCTTTTAACAAAATTAGAAGAATGACATCTTTGTTGTTTATCCTTGCGACGGTATTGGGGTCTTTTTAGGCCCAAATGCACGTTTCAATTGACTGTATATCAGGAATTCTAAGCCTAACGATCTTGAAATTTGATGAATTTTCCTAACTTACATCATCTTACGCACATGAAATCGGCCAATCAGGAGCTGGTTCACGGTTGACAGAAAAGTGGTTCATTTTCGCCCCCGTATCATCTCTTCTTTTAGGGTGAATCCAGTGCGTTCAATAAGGAAAATGTCAAAGGAACACGGGATCAGTGACTTTACGGCATAGTAGATCGTAGAGGATGATTGCGGGGCAAAGTCGAGGGCACGGAAAAAAAATCACATGATTACCAACCGCATCCGGGAGCTACGAGTCGAACGATGCAAGAAAATCTTGAACTTCCTTAAGCGAACAAATCCGGTAATCCTGTTCACCGACGAGAGCATGTTTACCGTCTATCCCGTATCAAATTCCAGAACCGTCCGGTATATTAGTTCTCTTCCGGCAACAGACGTGACCGACGAGCACAAGAACGTGTATCTGACCAAGCATCCTGCTAGCGTTATGGTGTTTGGATTGGTTGCTTCCAGTGCCAAAAAAATGGACCCGGTGTTCATTCCAGAAGACGACAAGGTCACTACGGAGATCTACATCGGGATTTTAAGTAAGTATGTGGATCCGTGGATCAAAGAATAGTACGGTCCGAAGCCAATTTTGTATTCCAAAAAGATGGGCCTCCGTGCCACACCTCGAACCGCACTCAGAAGTGGTTGCAGGAACATCTTCCGTTCTGGGCGAAGGATATGTGGCCGCCATCCAGCTCCGATCTTAAACCGCTGGATTACTCAATATGGCGCGTCATGAAGGCCAAGGCCTGTTCTAAACGCCATCCGAGTACAGCAAGCCTCAGACAAACATTGACCCATACCTGGAGATAAATGGATCCAGACTACATTATTAGAACCTGCCGTGCATTCCGGAAGCGTGTGGAGGCCGTAATTGCAGCAAGTGGAAACTTGATCGATGATTAACATAGTTTAAGACTCTGAGAAACATTCCCCCTTTGAATAAATAAAAAAAAACTCGAAGACGAAATTTTTTGAGAATTTTTTTAATTTGGACATTGCTTAATGGTGCAAACATTATCCCGCATACGGTACATGAAAGTTAATTACAACGCCACGTGTGCAGGTGGAGTAAACAGCGGAGCCTACGATACCCAATTTATTTTAGGTGAAATTGTGCCAAACAACCTTGAATTCAATTGTTGACAATCTTTCATTTAATTGCTGATTCTCGGAGGCGAACCACTGGTGCTGTTCTATATGTAAAACTACAGTTTGGCAGCTTTAAAACTGTCCCAAATTTTGAATGGCATTCAAGTTTTCTTTCATGGACCTATACTAGCTACATAACAAGAAATAAATGAGCATTACATATCGACCTCATAAAAATACCACTTTAGTAAAAACACATAATTTGGTATTTTGCCACAGTATTGAACACAATACAGCCACCACAACATATCTCTCATGAGTGTTTACATTATGCGGCCAGCCTATCGTCCGTAGTCATTCCTGTAAATCTTTAAATCACGTCTTCCCCGATTAAAAAGTGCTAATCCCGTCAACACATAGTGCACTACTCGATGGGCTATGCGCGAGTAGCACCCGTGCAGTCCAACTGCTCTCATCCAGGTATGTAATCTCTTTCTCTCTCTCTCTCTCTCTCTCTCTCTGAGTTTCTAGCCCATCCCTGCTGACAACCCTCATTGTAACGACTTTTGTTTTGACAGTGATGCAAAATTTCATGACACTCACGTGACACTTGTTTACGCATCAACCGACTATCGCTGACAGAACGTTTTGTCATGCAGTGAGAGGTAGAGGCATGGCAAACAACAATCACCAGTAATGGTCGCTGCTCACAGGAAAAACGTTACACTCGCTGCTGATGATGAAGAGCACAACGAAAACAGTGAAGTAGTCTTGAAAACTGTCACTGTAGAAGTCACGAAATGACTGATCAATGATCATACACCCAACCGGTGGATGTAAGATTCGCTTACAATTATGTGGGATTCATCATCAGAGGATGTACATAAGTGGAGACCGCATGAACCGAGGATGCAATATACCTAGCTGCGGTCCAATGCAAGAGAATTGGGGACCGAAAAATGTGGAGTGTATTAGTGAGTGAAATGAATTATGTCGAAAAAAAAAAAATTGGAAAAAGGTTGCCGACTGGGACTCGAACCAAGAACTGTGTGATTATCAGACCTGTACTTTATCCACTGCTCTTTCCATGCTTCTGAATATGGATAGCCTAAAAGCAAACAAGAAGCGCTCATTTCCTCTCACACTTGACTTCGTATGTTTTTTCTGCTGGAGAGATTCGAGGCAAGTGTGTGCGTCGTTCTGCCGTGTTATACATAAAAATCAAGGCAAATGCTTGCTTGTGTAAATGAAAGCACAGACAGAACACGAAATAAAAAAGGCAAAAAACCATTACATCGCCTGCAAGGTCAACTTCTAACATTCGCTGCGATGTTCATGAACAGAGGATGATAGGAAATGGAACTAACATTCATTGTAATAAATTTTTGGTTTGCGTGTAGTCACCCTTTTTCATCACTCTCAAATCGAACGCTCACTCAAGCTACGTACCAGTTTCTTTTGACAGTTGACAATGAAAGTTGGTCACTCACCGCTCCACTCAATCAGTTTAAAGGGTGATACGGTCAAAATTTGGTCAATATCAACTAGACGTATTTCTTTCAATTTTGCATTTAAAAAACCTGAACACCCCTCATTTTGAAGGTGTGTGTGTGTAGAATGTTGCTCCTATTTTGATTTTGGAATTCACTCTTCTGTTGTCAAAATGCCGTCCAAGCAAGAAGAGCAGCGTATCAAAATTTTGCTCGCGCATCGCGAAAATCCGAGCTACTCGCACGCAAAGTTGGCAAAATCGTTAAAAGTTGCCAAATCAACCGTTACAAATGTAATTAAAGTGTTTGGGGAACGTTTGTCGACAGCCAGGAAGTCTGGATCGGGGGGAAATCGAAAACCGGAAGCCGCTGAGACGACAAAGAGAGTTGCCGGTAGTTTCAAGCGAAACCCTAACCTCTCTCTCCGAGATGCCGCAAATAAGCTGGGTGTATCGTCTACAACCGTGCATCGAGCCAAAAAACGAGCCAGACTATCGACTTACAAGAAGGTAGTGACTCCAAATCACGATGATAAACAAAATACGACGGCCAAAGCGCGATCCCGGAGGCTGTACACGACGATGCTGACGAAGTTTGACTGCGTGGTAATGGACGACGAAACCTACGTCAAAGCCGACTACAAGCAGCTTCCGGGACAGGAGTTTTATACGGCAAAAGGAAGGGGAAAGGTAGCAGATGTTTTCAAGCACATGAAACTGTCAAAGTTCGCAAAGAAATATCTGGTTTGGCAAGCCATCTGTACCTGTGGCTTGAAAAGCAGCATTTTCATAGCTTCCGGGACTGTCAACCAAGAAATTTACGTGAAAGAGTGTTTGAATAAACGTCTGCTGCCTTTCCTGAAGAAACACGGTTGTTCCGTACTGTTTTGGCCGGATTTGGCATCTTGCCATTACGGTAAAAAGGCCATGGAGTGGTACGCCGCCAACAACGTGCAGGTGGTTCCCAAGAACAAGAACCCTCCCAACACGCCAGAGCTCCGCTCAATTGAGAAATACTGGGCTATTGTCAAGCGGAACCTAAAGAAGACCAAAAAAACTGCTAAGGGCGAGCAGCAGTTCAAGGCAAACTGGCTTTCTGCGGCGAAGAAGGTGGACAAGGTGGCTGTACAAAATCTGATGGCAGGGGTCAAGCGTAAGGCCCGGCAATTCGGATTTGGAAAAACGGAAGCCTAACTGAATATTTTTCCTGAATTTTATACTAATTGAACTTGAAAAAGAAATTTAATTTGATTTTTTAAATAAACGATTTCACCGATTTACACGCGTTTTCCCTTGACCAAATTTTGACCGTATCACCCTTTACACTTCATAGTGAGTGTCATCTCAGCAGCATTTTTTCTATCAATCAGTTTTGTTGACATTCGTGTACCTATTATTGATGATCTTCAAAACAACAATTATCATTTCTTGTTGGCTGTGTCACACTCAGTCTTGACGTCTCATCATCTAGTCACTCAGTCTAGACACTCAGGTTCCGAATGTCAGATATGAACGTCACTCTTTCGAAGGATTGTCAGATAGCTCAACAAGTCAGTCGGGGTTTAGTGTGGTGAGTGTTATCGATAAGATTCGTTTATTTATGCTTTGGCCTTTTCCTTGACAATCGTGAGATTTTGTGAAGACTTCTGCAGTACGATGATAAGAAAAAGCAAAACGACAGAAGAAAATGAAAACAATGGCTACGCATTCCAAGTTCGTCTCGGCAGGCGCGACTGTGTGAGTTACAAAAAAAGCAGCCAACATTAAACGGAATCTGTTCGGCTCACTTACCATCACACTCACATAAGCAAGCAAAGCAGCAACTGCTTCAAAACGAGCATAGATGAGTTTCGTGATTGTCGGGAATGACCAGATCGGTGATGGATCACTACCGTAGACGACATTCACCAGTTGCTTTTTACTGCTTTCGTCAACTTGATAGATGGTCATGGAGAGAGCTTCGATGAGCACATTGATAGGAATGTACAAAGCGTTACTACCATCAGCTGATTGACGATCGTGATTGTGATATATCGCAACTCGAATCAAAGCTTCACGATCGGTTGTCTTAGATTGGGTTCTCTTCCAGGACACCGCATCGTAGGTACTGATGCGTCGGTGGGTATTTGGTTTAATTTTTGGGCTACCTTTGCTGTCATTACAACCTACTACGACACCAAATGCCTTGAAAATGTTTCGCTTTAGACCAGGGCTGTCCAGACGTCAACAGCTCAACAATAAGACCATTTGTAAAAGCAATTTTAGAAAAGTTGGGGAGGCCTGCTTTAGACGATAGCGATAAATTAGCGACGTTATTCATTCCCGTTCCGGGACTAGACTTAAGTCACGCGAATTTAAATGTTCGAACAGAGGTTTTCTAAGAATAAGACCAAATTATGCTCACATTGATCGATTTCTATGATGCTAATCGTACTACTTACCAGATCGGCAATGTTCGCCACCTGGATGGCGTCGTGCACCACCTCGGCCCGAGTGCTCCCGTTGCGCTTCTGGAACATCGCCTTGTCGATGACCAGTGCCGTTTCGATGTACTTGGTCGCCTCGCGCACGTCCCTCCGGTAGCGCCCGGCCCCGTTCGGGTCCTGCTGTTCGACCACCAGGCCCGAGTGGTGGTTCTGCCGGCGCATCTGCCGGTCGCGCCGATGTCCTCCCGTGTTGCCAGAATTAGCACAGCCCTTGTTTGATTTTGTACGTGCCTCGAAGATAACATGTGGATGTTTCTGCTGAAACGAATCGGTGAAGGTTGATGTTTTCGGTTGGTTGGTCGTCGGGTTGATGGACAGCGGGTGGCGAGGTGGGTTGTTCCGTTGGGCAGGCAGCGGGTGGTTGTTGTTGTGGAGACATGAAAAAAGAAAAAGGCACACGGATCGGGGTGAGTGAAATGAGCTTGGTTCGGTAAAATTACGTCAAGAAACAATGATGTGACATTTGTTTACTAATGAACCGCGTATTTGGTCGATTACGTCGGTATGACTTCGGAGCTGGTTGGTCAATTTGATTTCGGAAAATAATTTGCAAATAATCGATGGAATATTAAACGTGCTTCTTAAATGAAATTGATGTAAATTGTATAAGGACTTTAAAGAAAACTCTACAGAACACACAAATTTAGCATTGATGAAATAACTTTGCATTATTTATTAAATTATGATGAAATAGATCGATCCGATGAGCGAAAAAAAAAATCCTGTTTCAATCAAACAAATTACTTCGGAAATGCGATATCATCAAAAGTCGGACACCGGCTGTATTGATGAGTTTCCATCCTAACTCGCTATCACCCTCCCACAATCCCTTCGGTTCCAACCGATCGGCGAGAAGTAAATCAAATTAAGACCCAACGGCGGAAAAAATACTGGCAAAATGTAATTAAACAACGAACGCAAACTCGACAGCAAAGCCGGGGAAAACTGAAAGTAGAGTGAGATCTTTTCTTCGGTCAGACACACTTTGTCGATAATTTTCTTCGCCCTCGGGATGTGGAGCTTCATTATCGAGAAATCGTGATGAACTACCTTCGTCCGTGCAGTCACCACTCCCTGTGACTGGGCCAACAATGGAGAAGCAGTTTACCAATCCCTTCTCTCCCTGCCCCAGATTGATGACCATCGACTGCCATTGCATTGGAAACCATTTCAAATTAAATTTCAATTTCAATTTACATTCAACTCGATTAAACGAAACTCAATCAATTACGTGTTGCACACTGGCTTTCTGTGGGTCCGTTTGATCATTTCTCGAACGATGTCAATTTTTTCACCACCATCTATTGCATCATTGCTGTTATGTCCCCATCCATTAAACCTACCATCTTTGTCCGAGCAAACGGCAATGGGGTAGCAATAAAAATAAATCTTGCAAAATTTCCAAATTTAATGCGATAATTTAACGCAAACAACACAAACACCGCCGTTGCCGTTGTCGCTTTGGAGATATGTTCAGGAAAATCTACCGGAGGAGCCCGGTGGCACCGAAATGGATGAATAGATATGTATCTTTTTCACGGGAGCCCCATCATCAACCGAGAAGCGTCCAACCCAAATGGTCCTCCCCGGCGGACTGACCGCACTGGCAGTTTGGAAACCGGACGCTGCTGCTCGGGGAAGCAATTTAAGTAACCATTTTCACATCCGAAAGATGTAATTTATAGGGTAATAATAGGTCGGACCAGTGGCTTAACTTCCTTCCACTTCGTCGTCGTCTCTGCCGCAGCCAATATGGGTGTGATCTCGTGACAGGAAACGGGGTGGTTTCTTTGTGGAGAATCTCAGCCCGAATTGCTTTCGAGTGGGGCTGGGCCCCATCAGGAAGGTGGAGGGGGTTGAGGTGTTACAATTTATGATGCTATTAATTTGTGGTTTTCAAGCGGGTTTTGTTTGAGTTTTGGATCTTTGGTGGAAGGAAATTTCCTTAAGAATGGCGGTTTGCCACTCGCTGACGGGAGTTGATGAAGCGGGAAACGAGAATTTGCTTTGAATGAAGATAGCTCCGATGGGTGGTCTTGGTGTTTAGTAATAATCAATCTTGCAAAGAGACATTTAACTACTCCAGGAGTAGGTAAATAACGGAATCTCGAGCAAACAGTCGAATAGAGACGGATGTTATTTTTTTTAAATAATGGCTTCAAACGTCAATTTATCGAAACTGATAGCTTGCCCTCTAAACTGATGCAACATTTGAAATTTTCGCTCAAACGGCTTCAAATTAGGTCCTTATTAACTTCCCAAAATTTGAACTCATTTATCAAGAAACTGACAAACCGTTTGAAGTTTATATGGAAATTACTTTCCTTCAGATGTGATTTTTCACGTGACAGTCATTGTTTTCATTGTTGAAGCCACCGCCTAGATTGGACGATAATAACAATAACTCGATCCGAAACTTGACTATAATTGACCACTTTGTCAAGCAGTTTTGGCGTGACTTTCTACCAGCGATTTCACAAAAATGGACCAACTAATTTCTATTTTTTTATGAAACGCACAAATGTTGGCTACTTTTCTCGTGGTTCTAGAAGAAAAAATCTCAAAATTATGGTTTATTTCAAAGTTTGAGTGGTAGTAAACGTCATTTTAACTGCTCGAATGAAGTGGTTAATTGGTTTGTATGTGTGAACAATAAGGGGCTCGGTTTCTTAGAGTTCTCGGATATCAGTGCTCAATTTCACCTGAAATTGCTACTTTCATGTATTATTATTATTATTATTATTATTATTATTATTTAATTTTATTCATCGGACTATTGTCTACATGAAACAACCTTAAAGCTAAAACAATTCAAGTGTTTCTAATCCGTGCCAAAAAGCGAGATGAAGATTCCCCAAATTCTTCGACAGCCGTAAACGTACGCATCATAGTTGTTAGTGGTTCGTAGTAACCGAACGTCGTTCGATGGTACCGCGGTTGGAGAAGGGTACCACTTCGTAATGTTCTCGGTGGTACTCGGATATCCAACAGCGAGAGAAGCCTCGAGCAGTCGACCTCACCATTCAATAGCTTGGCAACAAAAACTGCTTGCTGATTTTTCCGTCGGCATTCCAGAGTATCCAAGCTCAGCAGATTGCAGCGATCAGAATACGGCGGGAGATTTTGCGGATCACGCCATGGTAGATTACGTAATGATATCCTGATAAACTTGCGCTGAACACTTTCGATCCTCAAGCTCCAAGTCAACTGATGAGGAAACCAGACCAAGGAGGCATTTTCCAGGATTGGTCGCACAAGTGAGCAATAGAGAGCTTTCAGGCAGTGTGGGTCAATGAAGTCCTTCGATATTTTCGACACAAAACCTAGCTGGCGATTCGCCTTTGTGATCAGAGCAGAGCGGTGGAGGTTGAACGTCAACTTATGGTCCAGTAGAACACCAAGATCGCTGAACTGGTCGGTTCTTTGAAGAACCACACCGTTGATGGCATAGTCAAAAACAATCGGCTGCCTGATGCGGTAATACGACATTACCGCATTTAGGAATGCTGAGGGTAAGCTTATTCCGACGACACCAATCAACGAACAGATCCAATACCGATTGAAGACGAATGCAATCCTCAGCAGTCCGCACCACGAAGTACAGCTTTAGGTCATCGGCATACGCAAGCTTACAGCCATCTCCAAGTAGAAGAAGTGCGTCGTTGATGTACAACACAAACAGCAACGGGCCAAGATTGCTACCCTGTGGTACACCTGACGAGTTCGTGAAATACGAGGAAGTACTGGAATCGAGTTTCACTCGCAGAGACCTGTCAGTCAAGTAGGAGCACAACCACGAAGTCAAACGGTCCGACGCACCGAGTTTGGATAGCTTTGCCAACATAATGTCATGGTTGATCGTATCAAACGCTGCTTTTAGATCAGTGTAGATGACGTCTACACGCTAACTTGAAAGTACCCATTAATGGTTGAAAAGGACCCATTTTGAAGAAAAGTGGCTTAACTCATTAAATGAGTAATTTTTTACCCATTAATGAGTATCTGTTACCCATTAATGAGTAATTGTTAATCATTAATGGGTAACAGATACTCATTAATGGGTAAAATTGTTTAATCATTAATGAGTTAAGCCACTTTTCTTCAAAATGGGTCTTTTTTTACTCATTAATGAGTACTTTCAAGTTAGCGTGTATTTGTGTCCCATTTTCCAGTTGCTCAAAACATGTCGTGGTAAAATCTAGAAGATTTGTGGTAACCGATCGTCCAGGCATGAAGCCATGTTGGTCACTAGAGATATAGCATTTGGTGTGCTCAAGAATGAAACCACTCACAATTATCTCAAATAGTTTTGATGCTGCAGAGAGATTAGTAATTCCTCTGTAGTTTTTAACGTCACGTTTATCTCCTTTCTTGTGTACCGGAACCATAAATGACTCTTTCCAGATTGCAGGAAATTTCGACTCTACAAAAGATTTGTTGAAGATTCTGCAAAGCGGTTCAACAATCGCTCCAATGGTACGACAATACACTGCAGAAGGAATGCCATCTGGTCCAGGCGAGAAGGTACATTTCATTTTCTTGGCGGCATTAGTTACCATAACGGGCGTTATTTCAAAAGTGTTTATGTCAACAAGGTTTGAAGGCACATCCGAAACAGCCGAGACAAGTTCAGTCGAGGTGATGGATTCTGCGGCAAAAACCGACGAAAAATGAGCAGCAAAAAGCTCACATTTCTCCCCGCCTATCGACGATTCAACGTCATTGAAAAAAACGCTTGCAGGCATTGTTGAATTTTTCCTCTTCGAGTTTACATAGCTCCAAAAGCTCTTGGGGTTTCGCCTTAAATTAGTCTGCACTCGTAAAACGTACGATTTGTAGAGCGAAGAGTTTAGATTACGGTACTCGTTACACGCCAAGTGAAAACTACGCTTATTTGCCAGGGAACGGTATCGCCGAAGTCTACGTTGCGAAGCATTTCTTTTTCGTTTTAGTTTTCGTAGCAAAGCGGTGCTTCACGCAGGAGAAACAGCAGGCCGACGAATCGGTACGTTTGTATCCATCCAATTATTTAGCACAGCACACAACATTTCAGCCATTTCATCAGCATTCAGTCCATCGAAAAGAAGATCCCAGTCAGTGACGGAAAGGAAGTCCATTAGAACATCGAAATCAATCTTGCTATAGTCTAACGCAAGCTCATCACTCGCATTCAGCAGCAGTGCACCGTATGATGCAGTGCAGCAAACGTGGAATAAAAATGTGATTGTTACACGTGTCGTAGAAGCTGATATTTGTGCACTTAAAGAGTTTCGAAGAGTTTCGAAGTGGTTTCTAGAATGAGGATGTCACAGTGATTCGCCTTATAAGCAGTAATAACATTCGGGGATGTTGGTTTAAGGTTCAATTTACTTTGATGCATTTTTTAAAAATTGAAAAGCAGGTTTTTTAGACGCATTATTTTAGATTGCAAAAAACTCGCGTCATTTTGTGTATAATATCAAAAGGAATCGAATAGTGTGAGCTTTTTGCAATCTGAAATAATGGGTCGGAAAAAACTGCTTTTGAAATTTTACAAAAAGCATCAAAGTAAATTGAACCTTAAGAAGTTCCAATGATACAAGGGAACTCCAGAGACTCCTGAGAAGTTTAAGCAACTTGAAATATATTTTAGGAGCTTAACACAAGTTCAGAAATTTACAGAGAAGTTTACAGAACATAATGACAGTCCAATTAATGTAATGAAATTACCTAGAACTTCAAGAGAATTGCGAGGACTTTAGGACTACAAGATCATCAGGTAATATCAGCGAACTTCAAGTCAGTACAATTCACTTTAAGGAATCTACAGAAACAGGTTCGAGAAACTTAGGGAACTTCCAACAACTTCAGCGAAGTTCCTAGATCTTGTTACGATGTAGTTAGTTTTACATGTATTTTGTTACCGGAACCTAACCGGAGTATGTCATCATTAGCATTTAAGCAAATAAATGCAGCAACCCTGCAGTTCGACGAATCTCAGCGCAATCGCGCGTGCCGTTAGTCAGAGCGAGAGAAACTGACCATGTTCAAGCTTCGCGCTGACATGCCGTTGCCAGACGTGATAAACTGTGCAAATCATCAAGCTATGTCCGCAAACTATTGCCAACCAGGAAGAGGAAACCTCACACCAAAACACACTAAGTGGTCATGCCGTTCGCCGATCGTGACAAATCAAGCACAACACCAACTACGACCACTCCAACCACTGACAACAGAGCTATGAGCTACGCCAGCTACAAAGCAAGAAAATACGAAACTCGGCAAAACACATCCAAGACTGGATTGGTGTTCACAAAATTCCTCAAGCGTGTCCAGTTGACTCGAATGCGTTCCCAAAGGTTAAATCTCTGGGGATCGTCATGAAATTTCCATCCCAAAGCAACGCGATTCGGGGCGCGGTAAAACCCCTCACTCTGGGCTCATGACGATTTAGTCGCGGAAATTAAATTTCTCTCAGATGCTCCGCACAAACCAATACAAACCATGTTGTCCTTGTAAATGTTAATACGTTAAGCCAAATATTAATATCTAAGCTTCTTTTTGTTTTGTGTGAGATTAAGCCTATTATTGCTATATCAATAGGCTAGAATCCGATTGAATGTTCGCCGTAGTGGGCACGGATCTGTGAAAGCTTGATCAAGGACATGGTCAGTAGAGTGATGCAAAATTTGAAATTTTCGCACCACAATACTCAAACGATTCCAAATCGGATCCTGACTAACCTCTCAAAATTTGACCCCATTTGGTGAGAAACTGAGATGCCACAAACCATTTGAAGTTTGTATGGGAATTACTATGGTAAAACCAAGATTTTTGTTCATGTCTATCTAATAATTCACCATATCGGTCTGCTTCAAAAGCTTTCAACTGTACTTGTAGGAAATTTTTCGAGATACAACTTTGCTTAAGACCACTTTTTGATTAAATGCAAGGATCGAAAGTTACCAATGGTTCAATGCGCTGATGTCTTATGATCATGCTCAATCAACTGCTCAGCAGGCAGCATTGGTGTTTCTGAGGCATTGAATAGGACACAAAAATCATGGCTACTATGTCACACTGCAAAATACAGTAATGCCTACAGAGCAGCTGCTTGATCATGTCATAAGTTTACCAATTTCTTAAATAATTAATAACTTTTTCCTGTCTCGTTTTACATAGAAACGATCTTCAGCAAAGTTGTAGCTTGTTGTTTTCTATAAGACTGGCTATTGAATTGTTTCGCAGCTCAATATGGAAAAAGACTAGAAGGCAATGAACAAAAAGTTGAGATTTCCCATAGTAATTTACATGTAAACTTCAAATGGCTTGTGCGAAGTCTATTTCTAACCAAATGAGTCGTAGCTTTGGGAGGCTAATCAGGACCCAATTTGAAACCATTTAAGCACTGTGGAGCGAAAAAGTCAAATTTTGCATCAGTCTAATGGTCAGAGACGCTTTGAAAGGTCGAAGTAGTTCTGTCAGAAGCAGCTGGCGATTATAAGTATAAGGATTAGGCAGTTTTAGCAGTTACGGTGGAATAAGATCTGGCAAGCAGCCGAGGCTTGCGTACGTATTATGTTATCGATTTAGTCGATTTTTAACTTGAGGTCTGCTCAAGAGTTTCGTTGACCGATTTGTCTCTGACCAACATCCTGAGGGATGAGTTTTTGAATTTTGTATGAATCGTTTGATCACCGATTCATAAAAAATTCTTCCGCTAGAGTAAAGCTGTGTTACTTTTAGTATGAAGGCGAAATTTAAAGTTAAATTTAGTGAACTACAAATAAGATTTTGTTCCGTGTAGTAACATAACCATTATATCAAAAAGTCCAAACCAACAATCAATACGAAACTAACAATTTTAAATTGGCTCACTACTTGACTAGCCTATTGGTCCCAAGCAAACGATTAACGTACCCCATTCTAGTCAAAATTCTAGTACTACGCAATGTTTGTTTTGATTAGCTATGAAAGTTTGACAGATAAAATGAGGGGTTAGTGGTGGCGGGGGGGGGGGGGGGACACCCCTTACCATCCCTCTCCAAAGGGGGAGTTTGGTAAAGAGAGATGAAAAAACCGATTTGTACCTTCCTTAAAAGTTGTCCTAGCTCGCTTGTCTAATATCTATATACAATCTTCACACTGCCGTACTCTAACGGAACTATCAACTCTATGCTTTCATCTACTCCATCTATCGTATAAAAATTACCACTACAGTCTGTTATTTGAAATTAGCATCTTCAACTAAGTGGAGTTCATATTTTGCTTTAAACTCTGATTTAAAAATCGAGATGAAAGTCTACGGTTTCGAAAAAAATATCGTTGTGCTCAAAAAACGAAGCTCTTTCAGATGATGTATAAAAATCGACACAATTTTTTGAAATTAAAGAACCCAATTAGCGCAATTACTCAGGAATGCTTGTGTGATTACGAGCCCACGTTTCAATAAAATCCTATTTTGAGAACATTGTTCATTTTTTATTATTATTAGAACCTAGAAAGTTAGACTTTTTCAACTATCATACATTTTCAATGTCCATATGTAATATTTATAGAAAAAAACACGGCATACATTTAGACGCAGTGCGAAAATGACATGAATAGGTCCAACCAAAATCCATTACCCTACACCGGGGAAGTTGAAACTGTAGATGTAGCTCTTAGCGGAATTGAATAGTCACTGAGATTATTTCTAATATAGTTTGCGGTAGTACACAATGCCTCTCAAAAATAATTACAGTGAATATTCACTTCCAAAGAGATATGCGTACTGTTTCAACTTGCACCTTAACTATGATGTTTACTATCAAAACATTAAACAGGTGGAGAACCTGTATACAAGCTTTTGCTCTGACTTTGAAGCTCAATAGCTGAATCCCTTAATTTTCAATTAATGTTGTACTAAGCACCTACTTATTGGAAACCAAACGTTTAATTTGAGAAAAGTCACAGTATTCTATTTTGCAATCATTCTACGAACACGTTGTAAAGTACATAATGATGATGAATGTTTATTTTATGTTAGGGTTGTCTTCCAAATTGGAGAACAAAGAGGTTCTTAAACCCCGTATGATCGTTATACCCCTTCCTCCCCTACTTCGTTGACATATGGACCAACATTTTGTTCAATATTTAAAGTACCGTCTTCTGACAGGTAAAACAACTGCTTTTTGCGTTATCATAAAATGCAATCTTCACTTTCTTCTCTGCTTCAGAAACCTAACTTAAAACTAATGATGGAGCTTCTGAAAAAATTTAATGTATTTTTTGGCAATTGTTTTATCCCACAAAATGCATGGCGTTTTTGTGTACTATACTGAGGAGCAAATCAACAAAAAATGTGTGACGAAATAGTGTCAGTTCTTATTGTAGTCGATGTCAAATTTAGTGTACATTGATCACAGCAAAATAACTCAACATTGATCAACCCAAGGTAGTTATGTAGGGGAAATTCTGTCAATTCTTAACCATTACATTCAATTTAAATACATTATACCATGCGTAAGATGAACCGTGATCTGAATATGATAACATGAATTGTCGCGAGTTTTGAACCATAACCGAAACATTGAAATTCTTTAAAAATTTAAGATAAAGTATAATAATCAAAAATGCATGACATACATCAATTTTGCGTAGTTCTACGTCATACTGCGGTCGTGTCTAGGACACAACCCTTTATTTTTTTCTGCCTTTGCGGTGCTTGGCGTGTGTACGAGAAAAAAAAAATAGTGCGTTTCGCGGCAAAATCAGTGCCGCATCGAGTATTTCGACGGAAACATTGGTGCAAGAAAATCCAGCAAGAACGTTCGTCGGTTCGGAGCGTGACGGTGCAATCTTTCCCCCGTTAAAAGTGCATTCGTCTGGCTATCGCGGTGATCAAGTCGTCACGGAAAAACTAAAGCGTTCTGCGGGAGAAGGAGCCGTTGCCGGATTGGAAATTCCGAGGGAATCATCGGAGCCTGACCAGTGAGCAAATTTCCACCCGATCGCTCGAGACACGGAGCGTCTGGAAAACAAGCGCGACCGGACAGAGATCTTCCGCGCAGACGAAGAAAACTAATCCGCCGACCGGTCAACGCAGACTCCAGGAAACAAACGCGGAAGGCAGCACGCCACCGTAAGTTGCCACAACCTATCCTCACCAGCAGGTACGTGGATTTTGCCCCATCGCCGTGAAGCGCAGATAGAAGGATTTGGGACGGCTGATATCGATCGCCCGTGCATCCCTAAGGGTTGATTGAATCTGGCCGAATACCTGTGTAAGTCTTTTCTGAGGCTCACTGACAGCTCTTTAACGCCCTGATACCTCGTCTACAGGCCACGCTGAAGAACACTTCCGTCCAGCGAATACGAGATCCGCGAAGAGGTTTATCGGAAAAACAAAAGGCCCCGTTAAGGGTAAGTTGGCTAACATTTAGCAAGGAAAGACTGGAGTACTAAAACTCGTTGTTCCACAGGGTCTTAATGCGGCCTCAAGTCTTACGGCGAACCTCAAGGCGATCGTAAAGGCAGTTCTTGATACGAGAACCACTGAATCTTCGGTGCAAAACTTCCAAAACATCGGCGTTGCAAGCCACACCGGGAACATTGCGTCGGTGGACCGGGATCAACGGTCGACACGATCGAGCGATTTCTAGACGGAATCCGGGGACGAGTCCTGCTGCGAATTTGTGTGGAAGCTGTAGAGAATTTCGGAACGTGGTCCTAGAACGGGTTTTACCATTCGGCGAGAGGTCGCATGCGGGACGAGATGACGTCGCTAACCCATCAAGGAGCCGGTTCGGCAAGATGGCATGGCCTGAAGCCGTCTACGGCGTTGGCGATCTAGGTCGGCAATCGAGACGGAGTGCCCAGCACCAAGCGGCGGTGAGAATGTTGCTTTCTGTTACCTTGTAAGCACTATGAGTTAGGAGAGGGAGTTGGGCATAAGCTCAGGAGAATTTCACTACAATTGTAGAATTGTTGGAGAGAACTATAAATTGGACTTAATGTTATTTGGATTTATTTTGGCATTTATTTGATGCTTGCTGATCGAAAATCTTTCTGGGTAGTTTGGCTCTACCGCTACCGTGGAATCTGCAACAAGTGTACCGGTGGAGTTTGTGCCACGAAAGAAATTGCCTTCGCTATAAGCGGCAACTCGTTGCTTGAGATGTTCTAAGAACTTCTTAAAACTCCCAGAGATTCATCATAACGGAACGAAAACTTCAAGCAAATGTCACGGATTTGGCGAGGTGCTTTGCATTCATACCTCTCAAGTAAATGGTCACAAGTTCAAATCTCTCGTGCCTGGAACTAAAAAAAAAAATTGTTTAAAAATTATCATAATACAAAAAAAAAGCATAAGGTATGCCCAGAGAAGTTCAGAGAAATGTTTCAAAAACTTGAGGAAAATTGCAGGAAATTCAGGGTCGATAAAAGAATTGCAAGACAGTTCAATTAACTAAAAAACCAGTGAGTAACCTGCCCTTAATTCACCATGACAGCACTTAAGAGTATTCCATGAGAATTTCAACAAAAGTTCCCAGGAAATTCTGACGAAAACACCAAAAGCATCCAGATAAGAATTTCAAATGTTCCAATGAAATTTGAACCAGAGAATCGTTCCAAAGGTAAACTCTAAAGGGCTACCCACATTAGATCCGCTTGCGTTGCGTTAACGTAAATTTTACAGTTAGACAATAGATTTTGCTGTCACTTTGCCGCAATGAATCAGACCCGGAGCTATTGAGGGTGGCCCTTTATTCCAAGGATAGTTTGAAGGAAGTTATTAGAGAGATTCCTGGCAAGAATCTTGAGATAATCAAAGAACATCGGTGTGCATTCCTAGGAAATTTTGGCAGAATAGTTAGGAAATGCTGAAGAGGATTCCAATCAGAAGAATTTCAAAGAATCTCAGGAAGCATTCCAAGAGAAGTTTGTGGTTAATTCCACGTGATTTTTTAACAAAACTAAGTTCCTTTAGAATTTATGGAAGAATTCTGAGGAGAATTCCATGATTATTCTGAGGATAATTCCAAGAAAATTCTGCACAGAATTCCACGACTATTATTTTGAGTTGGCGTGACCAGGGTTTTTAATCTATATCCGTCGCTAAACTCAGCCTTACCGTCTGCAATGGTGAATTTTAATGAGTTCAAATTTTTCTTAATAAAGGTTGACTAAAAGTAAATTGGCACGCCCCTCGCGCGTCGCTAGCACGCCTCTAGTGTTAGGAATCGAAAATCTTTGATAGTGGTTTGTTTACACTACTATAGAGAACAACTGGTGCAAGTTTGATCAAAGTAGTCGATCGCGTTCAGTGGTCCGGTTCCAAGCTGGCTAAAGTGCTGAAGATGCCTAAAACAACAGTTTGTTGAGTGCTCAAAACCTACAAGGAAACCCTGAGTGTGGAAAGGAATCAGCGAACCTACGAAAAAACTGGAACCAGGGATCGTCAGCTGCGCACCAAGGTGTTGAGGTACGTTAAAGCCGACCTCGGTCTTTAGATCTAAGATGTGGCCAGAAGGTACAACGCCTACTTTCAAACGGAGTGGAACATCCTTGCCAGGGAAGGATACAAGTCGTACAAAGCCAGTAAACATCCGAACCGGCACATGAAGCAGAATTCCGTGGCCAAAAATCGTGCAAGGCTCTTGTACGACTGTGTTTTGACGAAACACACGGGCTGCACTTTGATCGATGACGAAACATATGTACGTCAAACGATTAAGCGATTTTAAGCAGCTTCCCGGTCAAAAGTTTTACATCGTGACTGGACGTGGGGATGTGCCAAGAAGATTCAAGTTCGTGTTTGCATACAAGTTAGCGAAAAAAGCCATGATTTGGCAAGCGATTTGCAGTTGTGGACTGAAAACGGAACCATTCGTCACATCCTCGACGATGACATCCCAAGTTTACATCCAAGAATGCCTGAAAAAGCGTGTATTGCCGTTCATCAGCAAGCATAGAGGCAAAGTCATCTTTGGCCCGATTTGGCCAGCTGCCACTACTCCAAGGTGGTTCTGGAGTGGTATGCTGCCAACGAGATCGATTTTGTCGCCAAGCTAATTAATTCTCCGAATAAACCGGAATTTCAACCAATCGAAAAAATACTGGGCAATTTCAAAACAGCGACTTCGACGAAGCAGCGGGGAAGTCAAGGACATCCATCAAATGCGGGAAAATGAAAGAAATGCGCTGATTCCGTATCCGTTGCTACTGTGTGGGTGCTGATGGGCTCCATCAAGAGGAAGGTTCGAGATTTCGTTCGAACTGGAGAAATGTCAGCCTTTAATCTCACGTCCCACTCATTTGGATCTCTAGGTAAATTTCTCTAGGTCTCAGAGTAGTAACTCCAAACTAATGCTCGTACTCTCTATAAATTAGAAGACTTTTGAAAAGATAAATAATAGAAAAATCGTTTTTAACAAGCACAGATTACTGATAAGCAATTTCGCAGGGAGTTTTTGCATGATTTTTTGAAGAACAAAGTAAAAAAGAACAAATTTCCCCGAAGCATCCTGCAGGTTATTTGACTCTAATTGAGAATTTTCTAATTAGTTATAACGTTCTTGCAGCTATATGTGGTGATATTCATTTTTTATATTAAAACAAATCTATCTTAACGAACCACACCACCTCCGTTGGCAGCCGCCACCATTTCTCAACCGGAATGAAAATGATCCGGCAAATCGAAAAAGAAATACCTGCAATATGAAAATTGCAACCATCTCTAAAAGTTCGGAAAAACGAAGCAAATTTGCAATAAAAGCAGCGACCTCCATCCTTCTGCCCCCCCCCCCCCCTTTATCTCGCTTTCCATTAAGGCAAAGGGGCAAAAAATTTAACGATCCTATCTTCCCCGAAGCGGAAAAAATTAAACCAAGACTCGCCATCATAATCATCATCATCATCGTCGTCGCCGGTTCCGCTACCATTGCACCACTATCGTCATCAGCCCCGGCAGAAACCGCGCTCCGGTTCCAATTTATCCGAGTTAACTTTCGGAATCATGATGATTGCCATATCTACCGGTGGCACCGGATCATTTTTTTTTCGCCACAAGTCGAACGGAATATGCAAATTGCGAAACTGCACTAGCCCAACTACCGGAATGTTCGATGGAGGGATTCGGTTTTCAATTTTGGAATCCCTACGTGCACGACAGATCTCTATCGGGGATGAAGGCAGCCAACGGGGGCTGGAGAGGGATGGTAGAAAAATGTTAAATATTAAAATTTAAGTGCATATAAACGAAATGTATGAATTATTCATTCACTTTCGAACCGAACCGAACCGAATGGGTGGCAGCGAGAAATGGGATTCGGTTGGGAATTTTTTCTCCATCTTCTTCTTGCTTTCGTCTCGCATTTCGTCTTACTTGTAGAGCTAAGCCACGGGAAGGACGGGTTGGCGAGAGTTAATGGAAAATTGGATAAGAAAATATTGGTGGAACATGGTAAGGCATAAAGTTTTATGTGAGGTTGCATAAAGCGTTGGGATCGCACGGGGTGATACGATTGCATTTGCAGAAAATAGAAAATGGTATCCGATGTAGTCAGGAGTGAAGTGAGGGTCGCAGGTCTAAACTGTGGGAAGCCTGAACTTCTGATAAATATTACTTTAATCGCAAATCTAAAACTTGTTCGTGATTGCTTAGTATGTGCGTAGGATGTTAAATATGAATGATTATTCTATATGGACTATATCTTCCTGTATCGTAAATTACTCAGAATTGATTGGAATCCTGATAAGAATTTATTGGCGTTTTGTTCAAGATGTGCTTAAATCCTGCTTGTTATACACTGAAATCCAGCTATAAGCAATCGCTAGAATCCGCCTCAATAATCTCAGAAATCCTGCTAAAAATTGGTTAAAAGCCCGGACAGGATGCACTGCAATTCTGGACAGGATTCGCATCCGTTCTGCTCTGGATTGAACGGATTTCTGCTCAGGGGTCTCCAGAACTCTGCTCAAGACTTACTGGATTTCTACTCAGGATTTACTACAATCTTGCACAGAATTCTGAGGAATCCTGATTAGGTAATACCTGGTGGATTACCTTTTCGTGGTGCGTCACTGGAACTAAGATCTGCCACCGAAGCCTGCACACTAAGATTTTTTTACAGGAGTCAGTATTTTTTTACTGGGTTTTTGAATTGCTGAGAAAGTTGGTAAATATTCAAATGACCGTTATCCGTAAGGAATCAATGAAATTGACCAATTTTATTTTCTATCATTAACTGGAGTTAACAGAGCTAAGTATGTACAAGTTCAGAACAAATTTTCTCATTAATAAATTTTCCACAGATTTTTAATATTTTACCGAACAGTTCCGCAATTTAAAAACTCGGTAAAACCGTACTGACTCGATTAGTGTGTAGTCCCTACTACTTCAAACTAGGGGAACAGAATTGTTTTTGTAATCAAAGGAACACATCTTAGTCAATTTTACTTGTTATGCCTTGTTGATAGTGACACTACTTGGAATTGCCCACCGATTGGATGATCTTGAAACAAGGTAAAAATTTGTTAGGTAGTAATTTTTCATCAACGTGATTCTTAATATGTTATTCGCTATTCTCTAGTAAGTGGTTTATTTTATTTATTTGTTCATCATCTTTGGCAGAATAGCAACACAGATTGTTTTAAAATACTTAATTATATTCTTAAAAACTAGTCTGCTGATATTAAAATCAAATTCCGTATACAAGTCAACAACATCTATCCGGAGGATTGTTTATCCGTACAGGCGGTGAGGTGCCTTGAAGTCCACAAAAAGTAAATGTTGCGGAGTTTGCGAATGGGAACGTGGATATTGATGTTCTGAAGTACTGTACTGCCATCAATATGGTTAGTCAGCACGTCATAAACGAACATCCTCTGCAGGAACCTAGGAAGTCCAATCAGAGCGCATATATGTTCGTATGGACGTAGATTTTCGGGATTGGTCCACGGAAGCCGCCGTAATGCAGGTTTAATGAAATCACGCACGCTGCGAACCAGAGAACAGTATAACAATTTCATGACGTGCACGTCGTTGAATTGTGCTGTATTGCGACGCAGGAATCCAAGCATGGAATTTGCCTTTGCAATTGTCATGGATATCAACTCATTAAACCTCAGTTTTCCATCTAAGCCGAGCCCAAGAGTTTTAATTGGGCGTACTCTATCAAGCGGCAAATGATTCATCGAGTACTCGAATCTTAGCGGTGATTTACCACGACTTTGCACTTGGCTGTGTTGGCTACCATTCCGTTCGTTTAACACCACAATGTCAGTCGCTTTATATCGGTTTGAAGTGCGCAACAATCAACAACTGACTTGATCACACGGTAAAGTTTCAAATCATCTGCATTCCAAATCTTACAGGAGCTCAGGTGGTCACATGAATAAAACGAATATAAGAGGACCCAGGTGACTTCTTGATGGCAGTGTTGGAAAAATATATATGTAAAAAAAATCAAATCTCACCATAGAACTTTCGTAGACACAAATTTACAAGCAAACAACTGCGGTTGATATTGCAAGCCGTAATATCGCAGCTCGAAATATCAAGCTATCAAAACTCACCAGCTGCAAATCTCACCAAACTGTGGTGAGATTGAGTTTCATGATTTTTACTTTACACCCGAACGCAACCGAAACTTCCATAGTCGCTTCGTGTCTGCCATCGGTGAAGAGAAACAAGAGATAGCAAACTATACTTTCTCTTAGAGCTCTTTCTAAGAAAACTAGGTGCAACGGAATCATTTTTGCGCCGATTCAACTCTCAGCATATCAAAGAGCTTGTAAAATCAATATAATGCATGATATTTTGCCCCAATATCACGCTTGATATTGAGAGAGTATGAGAGCCATCACTGCCTGATGGAATACTGAACGCATCCGATCATGAACCTTTACGAAGGCCTTCCTGGATGATAAATACGATTCCAACCAGCGAACAATCCATGGAGATATACCAAGGCAGCTCAACTTCGTGACAGCAATTGTAGAGCGTTTCTTCATAAATCCATGTTGGTACTAGAAGATTATGGATTGGAAAAAATCTCTAAATGCTTTTGCTCAGGATTCACCAAAATCGTGCTTAGGATTCACGGGAATCCTGCTCAATGTTCATTGGAATCCTGGATAGGTATCATTGGAATGCTGCTTTGATTTCACTGCAATCCGGCTCTGAATCCACTAAAGTAATTCTCAGAATTTATATGAATTTTCTGGTTTTAGGAGTTTCAGAAATGCTGCTTTGGATTCACCAGAATTCTGTTCAGGATGCACCAAAATACAACAGAATTCATCGGCCATGAACGAACAGAATAGTGCTCTGAATTCCTGCTGGAAAAACTGCTATCATTTTTTGTTTACAATCCTAGTCAGAATTCACTGGAATCCTGGTCAGGATTCACTGGAATCCTGGTCAGGATTCACTGGAATCCTGGTCAGGATTCACTGGAATCCTGGTCAGGATTCACTGGAATCCTGGTCAGGATTCACTAGAATCCTGGTCAGGATTCACTAGAATCCTGGTCAGGATTCACTAGAATCCTGGTCAGGATTCACTAGAATCCTGTTCAGGATTAACTAGAATCCTAGTCAGGATTCACTAGAATCCTGGTCAGGATTCACTAGAATCCTGGTCAGGATTCACTAGAATCCTGGTCAGGATTCACTAGAATCCTGGTCAGGATTCACTAGAATCCTGGTCAGGATTCACTAGAATCCTGGTCAGGATTCACTAGAATCCTGGTCAGGATTCACTAGAATCCTGGTCAGGATTCACTAGAATCCTGGTCAGGATTCACTAGAATTCTGGTCAGGATTCACTAGAGTCCTGGTCAGGATTCACTAGAATCCTGGTCAGGATTCACTAGAATCCTGGTCAGGATTCACTAGAATCCTGGTCAGGATTCACTGGAAATCTGGTCAGGATTCACTGGAATCCTGGTCAGGATTCATTGGAATCCTGGTCAGGATTCACTGGAATCCTGGTCAGGATTCACTAGAATCCTGGTCAGGGTTCACTAGAATCCTGGTCAGGATTCACTAGAATCCTGGTCAGGATTCACTAGAATCCTGGTCAGGATTCACTAGAATCCTGGTCAGGATTCACTAGAATCCTGGTCAGGATTCACTAGAATCCTGGTCAGGACTCACTGGAATTCTGGTCAGGATTCTAGTGAATCCTGGTCAGGATTAACTGGAATCCTGGTCAGGATTCAGTGGAATCATGCTTGGATTTCATCAGATGCTTGGTTAGGTAATTAAGAGTATTTTGCTCCAAATTCAGCAAAATTATTCTCAGGATCCACCGAAATTCTGTTCTGGGTTCACCGGAATACCACTCTGAATTCTTATGACTCATGAATTTTGGTTTTAGCAGTCTCAGCAATCCTGCTTTGGATTCACCGAAATATTGTTTAGGTTACACTGAAATACATCGGAAGTTATGAATGACCAGAATTCTGCTGTGCTGAGAATCCTGCATTATATATTTTATTCCTGGTTCGCAGGAATCCTGCTTTGAATTTACACAAATACTGCATAAATCATGCTTGGAGTCCACAGAAAAAATGCTTGGATTTCATCAGATGCTTGGTTAGGTATTTAAGAGAATTTTGCTCCGATCCATCGGAATCCTGTTTTGAGTTCACCGGTATACCACTCTCATTTCATCAGAAGCTTAGTTGGATATTGAAGGGAACTTTACTAAGAATTCTGCAGATGTTCACTCTGACTCTACCGGAATTTAGCTCTGGATTCCCTGAAATTCTGCTCACAGTTAATCTTGGATAGGTATCACTGGAAATCATGGTCAGAGTTCACTGGAATCCTACTCAAAACTTAACGTAATACTACTTTGAATTCACCGGAATTCTGGTCAGGATTCCATGGATCCCTGCTCAGAATGCTCAAAAATTCTGCTCAGAATCCATCAGAATTTCACTCTGAATTATTCGGAATCCTGGTTAGGTACTCAGAATTCAACAGAATTCTTCTCAGAATCTCCCAAACTGTACCTAATATGGACTCACCGCAAACTTGTTTGGAACTCATCGGAATCCTGGTTAGGTATCACTGAAATTCACTGGAAACCTACAAATTCATCAGAACCTATGATAGGTACAACAGCAATACTGCTCTAGATTCACCAGTATCTTGGTCAGGATTTAAGCGAATCTTCCTTACAAACAATTTATGCTCATTAAAGGCTGAGTAAGCAATTTTTTTTAGCTGAAAAAGCATATTTTGCCTGAATAAGCTTGTATTACACTTACAGTGTTTGCTGGGTTGCACCAGACTTCTGACTAGAATCCATAAAAATCCTATTAGGGTTCACCGAAAACCTGTTCTTTTTTTTTTCCTTTGGTTTGTTTTCCGTCGAACTTGTTTTCCGTGCTGAGCACCAATGCTACCGACGCCAGGGAGGCAGCTTCCACACCTGGACCCTACCTATCGACCCATCAAGTCATGAGCCGGGGACCAACGGCTTTACTTCGTGGCGTGATCAGAGATGTTATGCCTCAGAACATCCCGGCGGCGTCGACTGGGATTGAACCCAGGCCTGCTGGGGTGAGAGGTAATCACGCTTACCACTACACCACCGGTGCCGCTACCGAAAACTTGTTCAAAATTTATCGGAATGCTGGTTAGGCATCACTGAAACTCTGATCAGGATTCAGCAGAATCCTACTCTGGATTTACGGCAGCTGTACTTAGAATTTATCGGAATCCTGGTTAGTTTTAAGTGGGATCCCCCTTTAGTTTATCTGGTAAGAATTAACGATGATAGCGATCGGAATTCTGCACTACGTCCATCAGAATCCTGCTCAGAATTAACCGGTGCACCCCTCACTGGATTCTGTTCAGGCTTCATTGGAATCCAGCTCAAGATTCGTCGGGACCCTTCTTTTGATGCACCGAATTCCTGCCCAGAGGTCACCGTTGTCGAAATTCAGCTCATGCTTACCTGGAATACTTATTATCAATCATCTGAATCTAGTTCACCATTCTCCAAAATTTGATTTTTTTTAAGGCTTTATTAAAGAGATTTTTAGCCTTAGGCTAGCTCCAAAATTTGAGCATAGTAATAGTTTCGACTGCAATCCCTCGCTACACCACTTTCGCCTCTATAAATGATAATCAATATGGGAAGAAATATGCATACCTACATATCGATTCCATTCCGCTCGCTATGGCGAACCTCAAACCGATATTGAAATTGCATCCAGCATCCCATTAAAAATGGACGAACCTCATAACTACCGTCAAACTTGCACACAAGGCGCCACCATTCACAGTGATCCCATTTCAGACGAAGATAATTTCAATTATCGACTGCGAAATGGTTCCTTCGAACTCTTCACTGGCTCAACAAACTCGAACAAAGAGACTATAAATTCTGCGAACGGATTCGATTGATTATATCGGAAAACGGTCGTCTACCCTTGGACAGGAAAAAAAATATCCAGAAAACCAGAACACAATGCATGCTCGGCTCTTGGCAGCACCGTCTCCGATGTCAGTGGTGTCCCGAAAATTCTAAATTCCACTCACACAAACCAATTGAAAGCTTGATTGCCTTTCGATCTGCGATGACGGCTAGCCACTACTGGTCTGGACTCGGATTCGGACGACGTGCGACGGGGCATGGGGCACTGAATTGGCGATAATGTCTCTATTTTTTTTCGGTTCCTCGAATCGAAACTCACCCGGCGTTGAAGTTGTTTTGTTTGGTGTGTTAAGGCAATAATATCTCTGTCAGGAGTTGAGGCATAGCACATACCCACCTGTTTAAAAATTCCCGGCACATCTCGTTCCTTGCGCCATTGGTGGACATAGGCATGGAAAAGTGCTAAGTGGCTCTCTGACAATGATAAGGAATCGGTCGGGCGGAATCGGGTGAGTTTTGGGAGGTTTGTTGGCACTATTAAAGCGTTTGTAACGAGTTAAGTGATTATGATCGGTAGGAATTTTATGGAGTTCAAGCGGTATCAGTTACTGAAATGAGGCGCTACAGATGGTTGGCAGTGATGCCAGATTTGTTTGATTTCTATTTCGTAGAGCTTCGTTGTGCCTCTCAACATGATTATGCACAAGGGAAAAATATCCGTTCCATGTTCATGGCCTTATGATTACATGCTTGAAAATCCGAATTAAGCGATCACGTTTACATGAATTAAGTTATAAAATCAGATGAACTAGCAGTTCACGAAATCATGATTTTTTTGTTCAAGAATAACGGAACAGTCTAAGATGAAAACTTAAACCAATCAACCTAAAATAAAAGGAGACAATGTGATTTAGCCCAACATGTTATTTATTTTGCCCCGCTATGGTTCTGAAACTTCTAAGGGCTCGAAACCCTAGGAGTCACACAAAACTCCACTCATAATTTTTAACCGGGCGAAGTTCGTCCGCATCCAGCTCTTCTGTAGATCCTTACATATATCCCAGATAAAACCAGGCTCATGGCCAAGTAAATCATCAGTGCTCCAGAATTCTTCTCGGCGTCCTCTTAATCCTGCAGTCCCATCCAATTAAAACCTAGGGTACTCAAACGGTAACGTATTGAACGTCGGATATCTGCGTTTCTGTGATTTTCATTTAATTTTGAGTGATAGTCGTCGTCGTGGTCGAAGCGGTAGCAGTAGTTTGATAGGTAGATAGGGGATCGATGACCTTATGGCAACCGTTATTGCCTACTGAGCTTTTCCACATTACATTCGCATTAGTTGTGTCAATTTCTTATAGATGTTTTTTTTTTTCGTTTCATGTTCTCTTTTTAAACACGACTGCTTGGTTTAAAAAATATTGTTTTTTATCTTGTCCGTTTATTTGAAAGGCTCAATTGCGTTAGCTTTACAGAGCCAATAATTCATTGGTCAATGGAACCAATTTCACTTAATTCTAAGTCTGGTAGAAATTGGGCCGAATACTCGCGGCTTACCCGAGGTTAGAGGGGTACATAATCGAAGGATGGGATCAGAGGAGAAGTTTGGGATCGGGTTTCGTTTTCACATCAGAGCGTTGTCACCAGTTATGCTGACCAGTGGGTGACGATGAGACTCATCTTAAAAAAAAATCGTTTCCATTTGAACAGCAGGATGCCATCAGACTTCAAGTGTCGTTAGTCATAATGGTGTTTTTTTTTGCGGTTAAGAGCTGGCCTAGAAGCAACCGTTTTTTGCTAACTGAGTGTGGTGGACATGATTCATGAGCTCCAAAATGAACTACTACATGATTTCCCGAAGATCGAACCGCCAAGTCACCAGAAAACTCTTTGCCATGATCAGATTTGGACACAGATGTTTATCAGAACCTCGATATTTTAAATTTTCCTATTTAAACAGCTCAAACCAGTTCTGAAAGTTAATCACATAAAAGAGGGGTGCATTTTCGGTTTAATCAATGAAACCAAATAGACTGATAAGTAAATTTTCTAGAGACTTGAAGGACAAATTGGGAGATGAAAATTTCCAAGACCCCGAGGCGAAAACTAACTAACTAATTTCCAAGACATGCTCATAAAATTTGATATCATTTCGAACTTCAATATAAGTTTAAGTTTTCCAGTCTCAGTCTCTGTCTTTGAAGTAATCGGAACCCATTTGAAAACCAAACCATTGAAAATTTTTCATCTTCATTGGCTTTATAACGTTCCTACTGGGACTTCCACAGTTGTTAATTGAAAGCTTTCTGAGTCAGTACCATTTTTGTATTAGTATAATTGTGTAGCAAATAGTGTTTTAGATGCTATTTTGACTATTATAGACCTTTTTGGAGTTGATGAGACATTTTTGAAATTTAAAGCTGGATTGGTCGTTACTTGAGACAATCTCTCAGAATCCTGCTCATGATTTGCACTAAACCTACTGCGAATTCATCAAAACCCTTTTCTTGTTTCTTCGGCATTCATCTCAAGATTCTTCTCAGGATTCACTGGAATTTAGCTCCCAATGCTCTCAAATTCTTCGTTGGATTCACTAGAATCTATTCATGTATAACCACAATCCTTCTCAGAATTTATTGAAATTCCTCTGTGAATGCACGAGAATTCTTCAAAGGATTTACAACAATCCTTCTCAGTATTCACCAGGTTAATCAGAACTCTTCTTTGGATTCACCAGAACCCATTGATGGATTCTTCAAAATCCATCGTAGAATCCTGCACAGAATTAATCGGAATCCTTCCCAAGATTTATCAGAAACTTTCTCAAGATTCAACGAAATTTTTAAGTTTAACTGGGTAGTTATTTCTCGCGTAACATTTGAAAAGGGCCTATTCTCGTTGATCGATTCTCTTCGTCGACTTTCTCTTTGGTTTACCACGGCAACATAAACGAATTTCTCTCGAAGCTCTCAGCACAGTTCGACAGAAGATGACGTTAGCTTGAGCCTGATACAACACACTGAATGGAAGATTCATTTGCAGTCGGGTATTCGCGAAAGTGAAAATCGATGGAGAGAATCGATCAACAATGATAGGCCCTTTTCTCGTGTTGCGCGAGATTTTATTATTATCCATATCAGAATTCTCCACAATCCATCTCAGAATGCTCCAGAATCTACCTCAGTATTCTCCAGAATCCATCTTAGTTTTCTCCAGAATCCGTCTCAGGATTCTCAAGAATCCATCTTAGGATTCTCCAGAATCTATCTCAGGATTCTCCAGAATCCTTCTCAGGATCCTCCAAAATCCATCTCAGGATTCTTCAGAATCCATCTCAGGATTCTTCAGAATCCATCACAGGATTATTTCGAATTCATTTCAGGATTCTCCAGAATCCATCTCAAGAGTCTCCAGAATCCATCTCAGGAGTCTCCAGAATCAATCTAAGGATTCTCCAGAATCCATCTCAGGATTCTCCAGAATCCATCTAAGGATTCTACAGAATTAATGTCAGGATTCTCCAGAATCCAAGTCAGGATTCTCCAGAATCCATCTCAGGATTATCCAGAATTCATCTCAGGATTCTCCAAAATCCATCCCAGGATTTTCCAGAATCCATCTCAGGATTGTCCAGAAGCTATCTCAGGATTTTCCAGAATCCATCTCAGGATCCTCCAGAATCCATCTCAGGGTTCTCCAGAATCCATCTCAGGATTCTCCAGAATTCCATCTAAGGATTCATCAGAATGCATCTCAGGATTCTTTAGAATCCATTTCAGGGTTCTCCAGAATCCATCTCAGGATTCTTCAGAATCCATCTCAGGATTCTCCAGAATTAATGTCTGGATTCTGCAGAATTAATGTCAGGATTCTCCAGAATCCATGTTAGTATTATCCAAAATCCATCGTAGGATTCTATGGAATCCTGCACATAATTTATCGGAATCCTTCCAAAGATATATCCAAAACTTTCTCAAGATTCAACGAAAATTTCAAGTTTGACTGTGTAGTTATTTTTAGAATTTACCAGAATCATTCTCTGGATTCTCACTTTTCACCAGATTTCTTACATCTCATCATTGAACTCACCATAATCCATCTAAGGATTACCCACAATCCATCTCTGAATGCTCCAGAATCCACCTCAGTATTCTCCAGAATCCATCTCAGGATGCTCCAGAATCCATCTCAGGATGCTCCAGAATCCATTTCAGGATTCTGCAGAATTCTTCTCAAGATTCTCCAGAATCCAAGTCACGATTCTTCAGAATGCATCTCAGGATTTTCAAGAATCCGTCTCAGGATTCTTCAAAATCCATTTCAGGATTCCAGATTCCAGAATCTATGTCAGGATTTTCCTGAATTCATGTCAGGATTCTCAAGAATCCGTCTCAGGATTCTTCAAAATCCATTTCAGGATTCTCCAGAATCTATTTCAGGATTTTCCAGAATCCATGTCAGGATTATCCAGAATTCACGTCAGGATTCTCTAGAATCCATCTCAGGATCCTCCAGAATCAATCTCAGGATTCTCCAAAATCCTTCTAAGGATTCTCCAGAATCCATCTCAGGATTCTCCAGAATCCATCTCAGGACTATCAAGAATCCATCACAGGATTCTCCAGAATCCATGTTAGGATCCTCCAGATTTCAGCTCAAGATTCACAGCAATCCAACTCAGGATTCTCTAAAATCCATCCCTGGATTCTCCAGCATGCATCTCAGGATTCTCAAGAATCCATCTCGGAATTCACAAGAATCCATCTCAGCATTCTCAAAAATAAATCTCAGGATTCTCCAGAATCGATTTCAGGATTCTTCAGAATCTGTATCAGGATTTTCCAGAATTCATGTCAGGATTCTCCAAAATTCATCTCAGGATTCTCCAAAATCCATCTCAGGATTCTCCAGAATCCATCTCAGAGTTCTCCAGAATCCATCTCAGGATTCTCAAGAATCCATCTCAGGATTCCCCAGAATCCATCTCAGAATTAACTGAAATCCTTTCCATGATTTTACAGAACCTTTATCAATATTCAACGAAATTTTAAAGTTTCAATGTAGTTAAACTCAGAGCTTACCGGAATCATGCTCTGAATTCACCACAATCCTTCTCTGGATTTTTGGATCCTTGATCACACCTTCATAGGATTCACCAGAATACATCTCAGTATTTACCATAATCCTTCTCAGAATTTGTGAAAAGTCCTCTACGAATTGACAAGAATTCTTCTTAGTATTCACTACATTTACCAAAGTCCTTCTTTAGATTCACCAGAATCCTTCCCAGGATGCACCGTATTTCAGCTTAGACTTCACCAAAATCCTCAGGAATCCTGCTCATAATGTATTGAATGTGCACTGTCACTGTAGTAATTCTCAGAAGACACCGGATTGCTACTCAGATATTACCCCAGCCACCAAAACCCTTCACAGAATCCTTATTCAGCACAAAATTCTCACGAATTCATCTTTGAAATCACCAGAATCCATCTTCTCAATATTCACCACAATTTTTCAAAGGATTCACCAGAATCTATTTCTTGGTGCACCAGATATCTACTTCAGGATTCACAAGATTTACCAGAACCCGTCTTTGGGTTCACCGCCATTCTTTTCAGAATTTACTGTATTTCAGCTCAAATTTCATTGGAATACTTCACATTATTCTCCAGAATCCTGAATAGAACTCGTCGGATCGCTTTTCAACATCAACCAGAATCTTTCTCAGAATTCATCGAAATAATTCTCAAAATTTATTATTGTAATTCTCATAATTCACCAGAATGGTGCTCTGAAATTACCAGCCTACAGACTCCAAATCCCTTCGTAGAATCCGTATTCAATGGAATTCAGCACAAACTTATCTTGGAAAATCTTCTTTGGATTCACCAGACTCAATCTCAATATTCATCACCATCCTTAAAAGGATTCACTGGAATTTCTCTCTGAATTCATCACAATATTTTTTCTGGACCGATCAGAATTCTTATCACAAGGTTCACCGGAGTCTTTCTGAGGATACACCATTCATCCATCTGACGATTCGATCGCAAGATAAACTGTCAACTGAAGAGGTCTGTGTATAAATGCGAATCTAAGCAATTAGGCCGCTGCCATAGTGGGAGCGAAGAGGCGCGTTAGGCGTTGTACACAGCGGCAGAGTTACGACCTATCACACTCACGATTGTCTAACAGCTGATGGTAATAATGCTTGGTACATTCCTATCAATGTTCTTGTCGAAGCACTCTCCATGACCATCCATCAAGTTGACGAAAGAAGTGAAAAGCAACTGGTGAATGTCGTCTTCGGTGGTGATCCATCACCGATCTGGTCATTCTCGTTTTGAAGCAGTTGTTGCTTTGCTAGCTTATGTGAGTGTGTTGGTGAGTGAGCCCAACAGCTTTCGTTTAATGTTGGCTGCTTTGTTTGTAGCTCACACAGTTGTGCGTGCCGAGACGAACTTGGAATGCGTAGGCATTGTTTTCATTTTCTTCTGTCGTTTCGCTTTTTCTCATCATCGTACTGCAGAAGTCTTTACTGTTCTCGTTGTGCTTTACATCATCAGCTGCGAGTGTTAAGTTTTGCCTGTGAGCAGCGACCATTACTGGTGATTGTGGTTTGCCATGGCTCTACCTCTCACTGCGTGACAAAACGTTCTGTCAACGATAGTCGGTTGATGCGTTGACGAGTGTCGCGTGAGTGTCATGATAATTTGCATTACTGAATAGCGGACACCGATCTTCCAGCAGGGCAATTAAAACGGTTAGTCGCAATATTTGCCACATACTACAAAGATGTAATATTTATTTTATTTTATTAATATATATATATATCAAAATACAATATATAAAAATCCTTATACCTTCGGAGTTTTTCTAGCATTGAAATAGGCAACAGAGCGATTTAGGCACAAATTTGCATATTAAAGTGGACCCTACACGGTTGCTTTTATTGACAATAATCGTATTGTCAATACATTCTATATTGACGTCAATACATCGAGATTGACAATATTTCTGAATTCACATCATCATCTTGTAAGTATTGACAATATTTCTTACCGTGTGGGGTTTGCTTAAGACATATTTTTCTAATTGCTGCTCAAAATACATTTTGCACAAGGATTTTCGCATCTGATTCGGATTCAGGGAACCCTAATTTATTAAGAACTTTTCCCAGAAATTTACTGGAAAGTCATTTGAGGGGTTGATCAATTTCACCACATATAGATATTTCTAAATAGGGTTAAATACCCGATTTCCGGCCTATTAAGCACAACCCGCACTTAGTCTTTCTTAATCTAGCGCAGTTTAGAACCAAACGGAATGTAATTATTACTGATGACTTCCAAATTTATTTACCTCTCCGCACGCACCGTAAGATTTGATAAAAAGAAACCAATCGTTTAGATATTATCAAAAATCTAACACTGCTTCTTGACGCCAAACTCGGCCTACGGATTCTAAACTCGGCCTGATGCATTGAAACGCCATTGAAACGCAAATGAATTCACTTCGGCCTATCGGATGAAGATAAAAATTGAATTGGTCGGAGCGCTTCTTTTGTTTTAGGGAATAATGGGTGCAAACATTTATATCACGCGTTCTCATTGACTTCGTTCGGTAGCTTATTAACTACAGTATCGTACCAAACGCATAATTGACATGTTAAATCTGAAATCATGGATTTATTCGAAGTTTTCTGCTCGATAGGCCCAAAATGGGCGATTAGGCCGAAGTAGTTCTCTACCCTACCATAAGTTCGACAGTTATGTTTAATGTATAAATTAATTTACCTACAAAACGTGACGTGTTAGGATTATAACTCAGGAGAAAGTCAAATGTATGTGACGTAGAATGTCGTGTTGCACAGTGTATCTTTTTGGCAGCTTTCCCACTGAATCTTCGTGTCAGATGGCTGTTCTATTAGTACCATCTGGTTTCATCATTTTGCTCCATCGTAAAAGATTAATTAGCTTGGAGCTTCACCACTAAGCAATCGTGTAGATACACACAGATAAAAATTCTGAATTTTAATTGGGATGTAAACATTCATTCACGTAAACTTGTATTTCATTTCACACAACCGAACAACTTGTAAGCAATTTTGTTTACAATGATGGGTTTTTGTATACAATATTTACTACATTGCATGAAATGTGTCAGAACTTTACATGATATATAATGTAAACTTATATGATATGTGGCGCTCCATTTATGTGCATCATGTTGAACAGAAATTTACACTACTTTTTCGAACTGTGCATTCAATTATTGAAGTATTTATTTTAGTTGGCAAAAACAGTCAGTGCCTTCTTTTATCCTACAATCAAAGGAATTTATCCTGCTTAAAAGGAAAGGAACAATTAATTTATGTCCGGATTCGAACCCATCGATGATTCGAAACTCAATGTAAGTACAATTTCAACGTTTGTAAAAAGTCACTTGAGAATTGATTTTCCATACTGCAGATTTACGTAAATTCTACGATTTCTTTTTGTTCAACTAAAGTGAGGCATTTACCCCTATTTCTTAAGTGACAGCGGGCTATCCCATGCCGACACTCATCGCATTATTCCCAAATCGATCCCATTGCAGTTACCATCAGTTCTGACTGCTGGTTGCTGTTGCAGCTATCCAAATTTAAGCCGGAAACGTGTCCATAGCAAAATTGAAATAATTTCGCTCCGTCGTTATCGTCAAAGTGCAAAACTGAATGCCATTCGTATTATTACTGAACTGCTACTGATGCCGCTGCCGTTCCGTGCACATGGATAGTCCTCCAGAAGATTGCCGTCAACCCGTGGCAACTGTTTCGCCAAATTTTTTCCCTCCACGTCATATCTTTGTCTCAATCGAGTGCACTCGTTTTTGGCACTGGTTCAACCGATCTCCCGACACATGATTGCACTCTACAATGTTGAAACCCATGTAGTTTTTTTTTTGACGTCGTGGATGAAAAATAATTTTCTCTCACTGATCAGCAGCGCACTGATAAGTGTCATCTGATGTTTTTTCTCGCTCTGCAGCGTGCTCAAAGATAATCGAATTTGACGAGTGTTCTTGTTCAATCCTCAAAAGAAATCATATGGCGCTTTGCCTTTTGCTATTTGTCAGTACACTTGTTTTACGACTGTACGTAATTACTCATCAACTCTCCAACTCAAATTGAATCCCATCTCCATTTCCCAGTAGTAATTATGGAACCACGCGACATGCTAATGGCTCTTAACCGTTCTACCTCTTTTAATTTGCCATCAAGGAGGGCACAGATTTCGCCTCATTTCCAACACGTAGCCCTGCTCATTTGTATACAACAACCGGAGCTCCAATCAAGACTGACTGAGTGCGTAGCACTCAAACTCGTCGTCGTCGTCGTCAGGCAATAATCCTCGCCACTTTATTGTGACTAATTAAAATAACGACCCCAAATATGCTCGCTTTTTATTACGCGAGAGATGCATAATTTCAAGCCGGATTTTCCTCATTCATGGCGATGAGCTCGGTAGCTAGGAGACGACGGGATGCTCCCTTGCCATGGCGTGCAAAGTTTGGTGAAAAATGGTGTGCAAATTGGTACAAAAACAGTTCAGTCAGTACGGTCGCGTTTTTATGCAATTCATGTTATTTTTTAGTAAGCTTGTTGACTGGCTGATGGGGATTCTTTACGATTTTATTTGAAAGGAAGCCTGAATAAACAAACACTGTTCATTCAGGATTGTATGCTTACAAGCAGGCTTACGGAGCAATGAAAACATAACGTCCTGGAATATTTTAAACAGAGTAGGCGAAATGGATGTAATGTCAGTCTAAATGCCCCTTATTTGGGCCGATACAAAAAAATCAGCAATTGACTAATTTTCAATAGCGACCAAAAATATCCATTAGTACCGTCCCAATGACGCGTTTATCTAGATAAAATTGATAAATAGCAGATTTTTAGCGATAGCCTCGGTCTTAGATCCATAGGCCAACTTCGCATCATTGCTTGCTAGGGGCAATGAACCAAGTTTGTGCTGGAATTCGACCAATTTGACTCTTGCCTAAATTTTTCAAAATGGCACATTCGATATTTTTCAATAAATCATAGCACGAGAATGGCTCATCTGATCGAAATGAGGTAGATTTGACGTAGGATAACGAAAGGTAGCTTTGATGTCACAGCAGAAGTACAGTTGGTTTCTTAACTCCTTATCAGTGAAAAAGTTCGATAGGATGAAATTCGGAAGCAATTTGAGGGTTCTGTTTGTGAGGTGCTCTGTCGATGTCCATGAAAAACAAGCCAATCCTGGACGATATGTCTTGGATACAAGGTCTTACTCTTTAGTTAACCCTTTTATCAGTCATTTGTGGTCCTGAAAAGGACCGATGGGTTGGAAGGTTGGAAGTCAGTGAAGAACAATGTTGTGGAATTTTTTCCACAATGAACTCTTGGAGACGATAGCGGTGAGGAAATAAAATACCTATTAGTAGAAAACACATCAATCACAGAATCTGAGCGGTACCTACGGTTATGATTTTTGATGCAAATTTTAAGTGCCTTCTGCTAAGAGAATTTGGCAAGATTTTTTTGGCATAATTATCCTAATAGGAGGGGCTTAAAATTTGTATCAAAAGGCATAACCGTCTGGCATGCTCAGTGCGCGGTATCAATATTCGGCGGCTGGGTTAGGGAAACCACTTTTCCCATCACGGAAACACCTCGTTTTCTGATGACAAAATTAAGCATTTTCGTGCACAAAACGCATGTTATGCGTCCGAAAAAAAGTGAAACTGAATTGACGTTGGATTGGAGCATAAAATGTGCCTTTGGATTTTAAGCTCGTTCAAAAGTGGAAGCTGTGAGTAGTAGTTGATCCATCGTTCCTTCATGACCGGCGGGAGTTCTACATCCCAACCCCAGGTGTTTCCGTTTTCATCCTTCATGGTCCATAGTGACTGCATGTAAACTTTTGCTGTTGTGACGACTGGACCCACCAATCCGAGAGGATCGAACAGTTGGGCGATGAGAGATAGCGCCATTCGCTTGGTGAGTGATGATGTTGTACCAGGAGGAGGTAGCTCGATGCGATACCGGAATACGTCAGATGCCGGAGGTACATCTTCGAGGACGGCGTCTTCGTTCGATGCCCATTTACGTAACTGGAATCCGCCCTTGGCCAGTAACGAATCCAATTGCTCTCGTAACTTCGAAGTTTCAGTGGCGTTGGGTCCACCGGAGAATAAGTCGTCTACATAAAAATCCTTGCACAGAACTTCTGACGCCTCGGGGAAATTTTCTCGTTCATCCTCTGCTAGGTGTTTAAGAACCCGTGTGGCGAGAAACGGCGCGCTGGCTGTCCCGTACGTTACCGTTTTCAGTTCGAAAATGATGAGGGGCAAATCAGGAGAGGGCCGCCAGACGATAAGTAGAAGAGGTGAATCGCGTTTGTCCACCAGTACTTGCCAATACATTTGTTGGACGTCGCCAGTGAGCATTACGGGATGCTTCCGTGAACGCATCATGATTGATCTCGTGTCTTGTTGGACGATAGGACCGACCATTAGAGCATCATTTAAAGACGGTCCAGTCGCTGACTTACACGAAGCATCGGAAACAACTCGGACCTTTGTGGTTGAGCTGTCTTCTCGAACCACAGCGTGGTGAGGAAGATGGAAACACGGTACCGGTAAACTCTCGTGGTTCTGTACACGTTCCATGTAACCAAGATTGTAGTATTCATCCATAAATTCGCAGTATTGTTTACTTAGGCCTTCGTCTCGAGTCAGTAGTCATTCTAGCAGATGGAAACGCCTGATTGCTATATTGCGGTTGTCGCTCAGGTTGACCAATATATCCTCCTTCAGTGGAAGGCGAACGATATAGGGCCCTTCGGAATTGCGAGAGACGGTTTGCTGAAAATGCCGTTCACAAGCAGCTTCTTCAACGGAGTAGCAAGGTGTGGACTCATCTTCTTCCAATGACCAAAATGTTTCCATCATTTCAGGACATAGTGGCTACGTTGGATATGACAGGCGCGATTGGATGACAATGCGCAGATCGCCCTGATATTACCCAGCCGAAAGTTGAATTCACGAGAATCGGCAGAGATTCGTCTAGTTGAATTCTGTACGACGATTTGAATATGTCGAAAAATACTTCAGCACCCAAAATGAGGTCGACAGGAGTGGCTTGATAGAATGCTGGATCAGCGAGCTGCAGTTCCGGAGAAATTTTCCACGAAGTTATGTCGATCAACGTGGACGGCAAATAAATGGTGAGTCTTGGAAGGACGAGAAATTCTACAGTAGCGACGAAATCGGAGGTGCGAGAACGAATGGTGGAAATGAATTTTTGTCGAGCTTGAGTGGATGATCGACCTTTTCCAGCAATTGGTAGAGAGATTTTCTTTCTCCGAACCGTCAGCGATTGGGACTATTTGCACTGATCTGGATTGTTTGAATGAGTGTTAGGGCATCTCCAGCTAGGGATGATCGCAAATAATACATTTTTTGTATGTTTGAGAGATCAGCAGACGAGTGGACCAACGAGATATATAGATCATGAAAGTTTAGCCAATTGTCGATGTTTCCGTTGAATACAGGGAGCTTGACGTCGGGGAGTCGCACGTGTGAAGCGGATGAAGGGATATGACCAGCTGATTGAGAACTAGGTGAGCGGGTATTACTGGAGTCTTATTGTTGGCGAGGAGAAAGCCTTTCACTTTATAATACGCAGACTCGAATTCACTGCTTGATTTAAACTGCTGCTCTAAGCCCGCTTCATCTAGTGATTCCAATTCCGATAGGGTTTTATTGCAATCCACCCAGAGTGTCGAGAGATGCTCCAGTCGCACTGGAATTTGGTGGACATCAGTGTCCACGTTGAACTCATCCATGAAGGTATGGATAAGTAAGAATGATGTTTGGAGGCTACGTAAGCGCACCTTGAGCGCCTTGATCCGACGTTCCGAAGACATTTTGATCTGGAACTGGAGAACAAGACCAGGTAGCCCAAACGGGAGGAAGGTTAAGAGCTTGGAAATATAGTATCAGCGAGAGCAGCACAGGTAATTTTCAGGTGAGTACACTTTTCCCAGTGAACGTCTTCAGGTTTAGGTAGGTATTTCTTTAATTTTACTTTCAGATGCACATAACAATTAATCTTCACATGCAGGTAAGAAGTTTCTTCACTGAACTCAATCACAAATTGTTTGAACTAGATTAAATGCACTTTTTTTTAAATTAAACTTCAGATTAGTATATATTTCTTCTGCTACAATTCTATAAATTTCTAATGATGATTGTATCAGCACAACAGATGATGATGAAAAAGAGATCTTCCACTGAATCGTAGATGCCTTTGATAGTTGCTCCATAGGAAGTACGTTGTCCCGGAAATGTAGGAGGCTACTGTCAAATTGAGCAACGAAGATGGATACGATGTCGACCTAATTCGAATATTGGCGAGTTACGATGCAATTGACATAAAGATAGCGCTGAAGACTCCTTCGTATGCGAACAGCATGGAATTTTTGGCTTAATCAATAGATAATAAAAATAGCGAAAATTGATTGGAGGAATTTCTTGCCAAAATTTGTCCAATCGCTAGATATTTCAAACATCCTGGAGAAAAACCTTACCTTAATTCGAAGTGTTTCTGGTAAATTGACAATTGTAAATTGGTTATTGAGAGAATACTTGACGCATTTGACCACAAATGCTGGGTACATTATCAAAGAGATTTGGGGGTGATGTGGCTGGCGAGCGAATGTTCAATGCAAATTAACTCTTAAATAACAATAATTTATGGTGGTGCTAAAAAGGACCGTTTGTCGTGATGGTTGAGCAATAGGGTGATCAACACAGACGAGCTGCATGTTGTTTGGAACGAGGGTGACGCGCTTGGCGTAGATGGCCCACAGCGGCTCACGACGAGCAACTGAATCCGATCAGCGGCAGTCGTGATAGCTAGCTGCTTGCCTTTCGGAAGCCTTTCGATGTGTACTGGAGAACACCACACGCGGTAATTGAATAAACACCGTTCGACTAGACAGGATGGAATTCGATTTTGAAATCTGTGTCAGGGAAAGCGCATTTCGTAAGAAAATTGGTGATAATTCTCAACAGTGACCTTTTGAAAATTGATAAACTCTTAATTTTAACAGATTTGTTTCCTATCGATTGGCGTATTGAGAATTAAAATCCATCATCTCTGCATTAAAATCAGACCACATTCATGCCGCGACCGGCTTTGGCTTTTGAAATTGCGTGGAGGCGAACCAGCCTAAGGCTGAAAGCCTCCTAAATAAAGCTAAATTAATTAATTAATTTTGAAATTGCACCCCCAATGTTGCAAAAATACATAATATGTAAGATTTAAACTTATGAGAACCGACATCCGATTAAAAACTTTGACAAATATCTCTTTATTAAATTTATGGTGATCCTGAAAAGGACCGTGATGGTTGAGCTATAACGGTATTCAACATAGATGAGGCTGGCGAGCTGTTTGTTGTTTGGAACGAGGGTGACGCGTTTGGCCTGGATGGCCCACAGCGACTCACGAAGAGCTACTGAATCCGATCAGTAGCGGTGCGGCTTCTTCCTCCTTCATCGGTGAATGGACGCTCATGTGGACTTCAGCTCGCTGCTTGGGCAGCCTTTCGTTGTGGAGAAACACTGGAGAACAATGTTAAATGTGCTGCTGCTGCTGATGACGACCGACCGGACACCATCACACACGGTGATTGAATAAGCACCGTTTGCCGAGAACGGATGAAATTCGAATTTGAAATCTGTGTTAAGAAAAGCGCTTTTTGTAGGCAATCGGTGAAAATTTTGGTCACCATTGCAACAGTTGGACATTTGTGTAATTTTCAATACTGACCTATGTAAAATTGATAAAGTGTTAATTTTAGCAGATTTGTAGAATAATTTCTAATCGATTGGCTTGTTTAAAATTAAAATCCATCCGATATTGAAAGAGTTATAAGTGGTCAAAACCTGACCACTTTTCGTAACGCGGTCGATTTGTTTTTTTTTAAATTGCATAATGTTGCTCAAAGACGTAATCCTACGTTTGAAAATATTTTTTACCCTGAATAATTGTAGGAACTTCAAGGAAGTCCTGGAAAATTCACTGGAAGTACAGAAAAAATAAGGGAAGTGCAGTGCTCTTTAGAGCAATTTCTAAAACTCAAGGAAAGCATCAATAACTTCAGATATGTTCCAAGAACATAAGGGAATATCCAAAATATTCAGAGAAGCCTTAGAATTTTCAAGGAAGTTTCGAGAGCAACTGGAATGCTCAGAACTTAATAAGTCCATTCCGAGAGCTTCATGGCAGATCCACGAACTTCATGAATATTTCGATGAAAATCAGAAAACTTCATGACAGTTTCATTAGCTTAAGAAAATAATCAGGGACTTTATGTGAACTTCAAGGGACTCCAGAAAACTTGAGGAAAGATTAAATATCTTTAAGAATGGTCAGAAAGTTTTGTTATAGTTTTGAAAACCTCAGGGTAGTTCCATAAACTTCCGAAATCATGAAGATTCCCGACATTTTCCTGACGTTTTCGACATTTTTCCGAAGCTCTTGAAACTTTATTAAAGATCTCGCAATTTTTCTGTCGTTTAAGGGACTCCCGACGTCTTTGAAGTTGTCTGAACTTTGTTCTTGGATCATCTGTATCTTTTTTATGATAATCCAACGGCCCTGAACATCTCATTCCTGGATTCCAAGAATTTCAAAAGTGCTCCAAAAACTTTAGGTGTTCTTAAATACAAATCTACGCTTTCAGAATCGTTCCATAGATTTCAGGAAAATTTCGAGAGCTTCGGTGAAGGTCAAAGAGCTCCAAGGCAGTTAATTCACAAAAGGGGCCTTAACATCTGATGAGTTTATAGATCTTAAGGAAAGTTACGTGGACTTTGGGGCAGCTCCGAGAACTTCAGAGCAGTTCGATGAATATTTTGGGGAAGTTTCAAAGAAGTTCTGAGTTTGTGGTCAGTTTTGAGAAATTTATGGCAGTTCCACTAAATTCAGTAAAATAGGGAAAATATTCAATAAGCTCCAAAAAATAGAGGATAGTCTAGAAAACATCAGAAAAGTTTCGGAAAGTTATGAATACTTTTTAGTACTTTGGGGATACTTTATAGTTCATCGGAGAAATACACTGAAGTGCAGAAAACATCGGGAAGTTTAGAGATATTTAGGGCAGTTTGATGAATTCCAGGCGTGATCAGAGATGTTATGCCTCAGAACATCCCGGCGGCGCCGACTGCGCCGACTACGTAAATGCTTTAAAAGGGGTATTGGCGATTTTTCACGGTTCATTAAAAAATAGTATGAACGTCTAGAACAGGAGTTAAATTGTCTTAAATATCATATACGTAGTTTATGGACAGCCCCTTCCTTGTAAAAATCCAACCTTTTTCTATTTGCATTGACCATTTTACCAAATGGTAGGAGTATGTTTGCCTGACAGAGTTATGATATTGATGTTGTTTCTCACCAGTGGAGAGGATACTGCTTTCTGTCAAATTTCAAAGTGCAAAAAAAAAAAAAACTTTGAATTTACCCAAAGTTCTGCACTGATACTTGTGCCATTCACAAGCGTCAGAGAAGTCTATTCAGATTTCAAAACACGATCAAGCTACGATCCAACCATGAAGAGCATTTTACAAGATGTTTGCGATCAGCTGATTTTCAAGTCTCACTTACTTTTTCAAAGGAACGTATCTATGTTTGTAAACAAAGATTTAAACGTCAATTTCTTGATACTCTTTACACTCTCACCCAATCTAACAACACAATCAGAAAAGGTTATCTCTCCCCTATCGGTTAGTTTGCATAAGAGTGCTAAGAATTTCGAGAGATTGAAGTTTAAATATTTGTTTACAAAAAACAGATAAGTTTCTTTGAAAAAGTAAGCGAGACTTGAAAATTAGCTGCTCGCAAACGTTTCGTAAAATGATTTAATTAGTTTGACAGTTGCACCATGACGAAGTGGCAGCGTATTCGTGATTTGTCCCACGCGCAAATGTCGCAAAAAGTCATTTCAATCGCCTTGCGAGTGTCCCGGTGGACCGTCAAAAGGGTTTTAGATCGAGAAAAGAAAGGACAACTATCCGCAAAGCCGAAGGTGGCCACAGATTGTCCGAGGTCAGCTTGGGTTCCGAGGGTTATCGCTGCTATCAATAGGAAGATTCGGGTGAATCCAGTGCGATCAATAAGGATAATGGCAAAGGAACACGGGATCAGTGACTTTACGGCACGGAAGATCGTAAAGGAAGATTGCCGGGCAAAGTCGAGGGCACGGAAAAAAACTCACATGGTTACCAACCGCATCAGGGAGCTACGAGTCGAACGATGCAAGAAAATCTTGAACTTCCTTAAGCGAAATAAATCCGGTAATCTTGTTCACCGACGAGAGCATGTTTACCGTCGATCCCGTATCAAATTCCAGAACCGACCGGTATATTAGTTCTCTTCCGGTAAAAGACGTGGCCAACGAGCACAAGAACGTGTATCTGACCAAGCATCCTGCTAGCGTTACGGTGTTTGCATTGGTGGCTTCCGATGCCAAAAAAATGGACCCGGTGTTTATTCCAGAAGGCAACATGGTCAACACGGAGGTCTACATCGGGATTTTAAGTAAGTATGTTCTTCCGTGGATCAAAGAACAGTACGGTCCGAAGCCAAATTTTGTATTTCGACAAGATGGGGCTCCGTGCCACACCTCGAACCGCACTCAGAAGTGGTTGCAGGAACATCTTCCGTTCTGGGCGAAGGATATGTGGCCGCTATCCAACCCCGATCTTAATTCGCTGGATAACTCAAAATGGCGCGTCATGAAGGCCAAGGCCTGTTCTAAACGCCACTCGAGTACAGCAAGCCTCAGACAAACATTGACCCGTACCTGGAGAGAAATTGATCCAGACTACATTATTAGAACCTGCCGTGCATTCCGGAAGCGTGTGGAGGCCGTAATTGCAGCAAGTGGAAACTCGATCGATGATTAACATAGTTTAAGACTCTGAGAAACATCATCCCTCTGAATAAATAAAAAAAAAAACTCGAAAACGAAATTTTTGAGAATTTTTTTAAATTTTGACATTGCTCAATGGTGCAAAAATTATCACGCATACGGTATATAGAAACAAGCGAGAACAAGCTGGGTGAGCTACGCATCCAGAGGAAAGAGTGGATCACTGATGAAACCTGGCGGAAGATTGAGGAACGTAGAGAAGCAAAAGTCGCGATAGAGCGGGCGAGAATCAGAGGAGCCAAGAACGAAGCCCGTCAACGGTACTCGGCTCTAGAAAAGGAAGTCAAGCGCTCTTACAGACAGGACAAGCGAGCGTGGGTGAACTCCCTGGCTGACGAAGGGGAGTAAGCCGCAAACACTGGCGATATACGCCTCCTCTACGATATATCACGACACCTGAGTGGAGCAAGGATGAACCCGAGGATGCCAGTGAAGGACACGACTGGACAGTTGCTTACCGACCCCACTGAACAGCTGAAACGCTGGTTTGAGCACTTTGAGCAACTTCTTCCTAGGGTGCGGCTCATAACTCGCGTCAATTCCGAGGCCCCATCACTGCAGGAGATTGAAGCAGCTATCCGAAGCATGAAATCTAACAAGGATCCAGGGGTCGATCGCATATCAGCAGAGATGCTCAAAGTAATATCTGGCACACCGCGACTTTTCCGACCGACTGGATGCAGGGCGTTTTAGTGAAGGACTCAAAGAAGGGGGATCTGACTGTGTGCGACAATTGACGAGGCATCATGTTACTGTGTGTTGTTCTCAAAGTTCTGTGCAAAGTTATTCTGAACCGGATACAGGAGAAGATCGACGTGACTCTCCGGCGGCAGAAGGCAGGATTCCGGAGGTTTCTTGTGTGGACCATATTGTCACGCTCCACACTATCCGGGAGCAGGTCAATGAATTTCAAGAGTCCCTTTATTTGGTATTCATTGAGTACGAAAAAGTATTCGACCGACTCATGAGAATCTGTGGGGCGCCCTGAGACGCAAGGGAGTCCTGAATAAAATCGTCAACCTCGAGTTTACGAAACGTATGGAGATCCAACCAGATAAGTCAACGCACCAAAATCCGAATTTTCAACTCGAACGTGACACCGAGACGTGGTGTGTATCAGCGGAGAACACTAAGAAGCTGCAGGTCTTCATCAACCGATGCCTGCGGTATATAATTCGTGCCTGGTGGCCTCATAGCTGAATCTCGAATGCCGAGCTCCATCGTCGATGTCATCAGAAGCCGATAGCAACAGAAATTCGAGAACGGTGGTGTACAGGACCCTTAAGTAAGTAAGTTTTATAAAATAATGACCAAGGCTCAGTAATACTGAAGGGTGTGCTTCGATAAAATGCTTCTACCAAAATAAAGAACTGATCTAGAACAAAATTCAGTTAACAATGTCAGTTTTAATGGTTTAAAAGATAGATTCTATTTTTCTGGAAAACTTTGTTGGAGGGTTTGTTCAAAAATTTGATCTAGATCAAAATATAGTTATCGATATCAAAATATAGTGATCTAGATTTAAAAAAGATTTCAAATGACTTTCTCCCGAATAACTTTGCCCAAGACACCAAATTTCTATGACGAATAAAAAAAGTTATGAGGTTTTGTCCATGAATTTGCATGATCTGCTCTACTGTGCACCGGCAGTGTTGCCAGGAAAAGGGATTTTTGTATATAATACGAATCATCGATCTTTGGTCAGCTATAATTTTTTTAAGACGCATTTTAGCACCGTTTTGGGCAATGTTTTCTTGAACTATACTTTGACATGATTAGTTGCATGTTTCAAGCAAAATTGTGGTCCCCAGGAATGAAAAAGCCAAAAAAAGTAAGTTTTCCATATTAATTTCCATGTAAATTTCAAACGCAATACGCAAAACCGGGCTACAAACAATCGTCCCCAAATTTTGTCCAGTTGTTTGGGACCCTCAAATGGAACCCAAAAAACATTATTCTGAAAAAATGATCATGCTGACCCACCCGAATATACACACACGGTTCAAGTGAGCATATTCAACTCACCCCCGTTTAATTGACTTGGCATTGAATAGAGGCAAAAGCTTCCGGAATGAACTTTCCGAACAACTCTTCGACTAACGATAAAAGCTAGCCTTGTTTGGAAACTTTCACACCGCCAGCCATCTGCACGTGCCAAGGAATGCTGCACGGATCAGCGAGCCTCACAAACGTCGTGAGAACATCGTGAAACTTTCCTCTTTTCCTATTACAATCCAAATTCACGACCCACATCAATTTCGTCGAGTCTGTTGGTTGGCCTACAGAGAGCAACGGCATCAAGTCTGCTAGGCCGGAAAGGAAAGTAACAACACGCAAGTAACCCGTCGCAACCATTTCCCAAATAGGCACAATTTGCACTTTGAACCCCATCAAAAGCAAAACCTGGAAAAAGCAAAAATAATTTCACCAAAGAACCCACATCGGAGAAGTACGGAATGGTTAGAGCAAAACGGTATAAACCGTGCGTGTAATATAATAATCGTAAAAAGCAGCATTCTATTACCGACAAACAAGTTTGGGTTCTTTGGCCGGCTTCTGTGCGTGAAACTGATTCAGGCCAGGCGAGGGGGAAAAAGCTCACGAAGTAGAAAAAGTTCCAGGCACAGAACACCGATTCCTCGCCATATTTACGGGTGGTAATGGTAAGAATTTTTGCGACAAACTTTTCGCATCTTGTGGGAGTGTAGGTATTTATGTATTTAAGTTTAGGTTGGATGGGCTATGGGCGCGGGGGAGAAACCGCCGGAGTGGGATTTCGAGCCCTTCAAAATAATAATTGTTTGACATGAATATTCAATTAATTCAGCGTTTTATTGTTCCTTCCACGCTCGGGGTGAGTGAACCACTTGAATTTAGAACTAGCTGGGGCGTGGGTTTGATCGCAACACTTGAAAACTTCGCTGATTAAGCCTACAAATTAACCCCATTATTGGTATCAACAAATAATAGATTATTAGTCCCATGGAAAATGAGAAAATTTCCGTATGATGAAAAACAGCTCATGCCTCTACCGAGAGGCTTAAAACAACTTCTGTCAATCGGAACCATATTCCGTCCTTCATACAGCATACGCATCCATTAAAACGAACGGAATCAGAGAGCAACTTTGGCCCATTCCAAGCGGGGATAAGACTTTCTGAAAAGCGATAAACCATTTTTCCAAACCGCACGCTGAAAGCTCTCTTTCTGCACTTGTTCCAGGTTGCAGAACTCAGCAAAGCTGGTAGCAGACGACGAGTTTCGAGAAACAAAACCGCAAATCCTATTCCCGAATCGTGTTTCGTGCTTAGAGAGAGAGTCCAAAAGGGACGCCTCTTCCTCTATGCATTGCTGGCAGGATGTCCAGCTGCAAAGCACCAGGAATGAAATCTAATAACTCGCTCAATTTGATTCCGGAGTAGAGTAGAATGGACATTTTTCCTTGAGAGCTGGTGTCCGTCGGCAGACATAGAGCCGGGCAACGGGGAAAAGTGGGTTGGAAAAGTACAAATTTTTAAACCACAATTCCAACGGTTTTCATTCGCTTGATTCTCTAAACATCACAGTTCGGTAGTTGGTGCTGAGCAAAATAGTGTAGATTCGCTTTTCGATGGATGTTGGGATCATCAGTTTGAATGGAGGGATTTTGCAGCATCGGTACCGATGCGGACATTAGGTATGGATTAGATTTTTCGTCATGGAAAATTCTTTCTTTTCAAGCTGTTGAGAACCACAAACAGTTCATAGTAGGTTGGATTCTGGGTATGATAATCAATCAACTACGGTGCCGGTTCCAAAGGCAATACATGTCTAAACAATGCACAGGTATGGATGTAGTAAATCCTTTCTAAGCCGTAAACGAGAATTCCAAGTAATGTAGGAACAAAAGCTTTTCCTATGTTTTCGTTGTATAACAATAAGCGTACAGCGATAAGGGATATGGAATAGGATTAGGACTAATCAAAGTGCTGCAGCGCTTGCTTGCAGGGATTATTCATTCTCTGAAATACATCACAAAGTGCTATCTCCTCTGAAAGCTGGTTAGTTGTTTACATCTCAGTAGCATTCGCATTGAGCGTCTTCACCGATATTTACAGCCTGCTGCCTCGAAAGCAGTGAGTTAATTTAAAATAGTAGTAGTATTCTCTTGCAAATTAATTAAAAGCATCTCTGGTTCCATTATTTGTGCTCCAACCGGTGCGAATTTATTATCTGACCCGTACTAAGTTGCTACCGACGCCAAGGAGGCAGCTCTCACACCTAGATCCGACCTATTGACCCATGAACTCATGGACCGGGGACTAACGACTTCGCACGTAATTAGAAATTTTGTACCTCAGAAAATCCTGGCAGCGCCGACCGGGATTGTACCCCGGGGGCCCTTTGGAGTGAGAGTCAATCACGCTTACCACTACACCTCCGGTGCAGCTTGTCTATTAGCTTTAGCACAGCTTCTTTGACGATTTTTTTTGGCTAATATCTATTGTCTAGTTTTCTGACGAAGGACGTAGAAAGCATCGATGAGAAAACAGCCCGGCCTCAAGAAGGTGCCGGAAATGAATAATCAGAACCAACCTGTTCCACGACGACCGATTCCAGTGCTTCCACCGCTGCCACTCAATCAACGATTGGCTGCTGCTCATACCGCTGCTACTGCTGCTCAAGCTCAAACTGCCGGAGCCCCTGCAAACTCAGGTTAACAGACGGCTGCTGCTTCACAGCTACAGGATCTCCCTGAGCTAAACTGGTGTCAGGATGGACCGTTCTTGGTTCTTGGTTCGCGGCAGCGGAACTAATGATCATCTTCCTCAAGATGCACGACATTGCCAACTCCATCAAGAACAAATCAGACCAGCTCCAAGCTGTGGCTACCTTCATGCTCAGTTATGGACCATGAGCTCATCAAAATCGCAAGAGGAGTGGCCATCGCTACCAGGAATAACATCTGCTGCCGGCTGCTACCCAGTTTCCAGCTGAAAATGGTTAAAGCATTGGGAGTGGAGGTCTTCACAACGTCGGTTCCGTCACCATCATTGCGGCCTACTGCCCGAAACAAGCACACGCCAGGGATGGATCCGCGGCAGACCTTCGGAGGGATATTGTCAAGATAACACGACGCCGTAGAAAATTCATCATCGCTGGTGACCTGAATGCCAAACATCAAGTTTGGGGCAACCAAAGGCGGAATCAAAACGGCACCATCCGGCGCCGGACACACCCACCCGGCTGAGTCGGTCGGGCGTGCACTCTAGTAGCCTGTGACCCACCAAGAGCTGAGCTCGGACCACTATCCGCTGGTGGCCGAAGTGGGCTCATCCGTCAACCGATTCCAAGTTTCCCGACGCAACTTTCTTTTTTTTAACTTCTTTATTAAGGAGATTTTTAGCCTATGGCTAGTTCATCTCCGGAGAAAGGAGCGGCCTCAGAGTGAGTAACCTCTAAATACATGGTATATTAATATTTTGTAAATAACTTTGGTTACTGGCTCTTCAACTTATATGGAAAAAAATAACAATATATAAAATAGTGAAACAGAGGAACAACAGAATGCAAAATGCTACATAAGCTACAAACGAATAATTCAAACAAAACAGAGCTCAGCTGACATGGGTCCAATAGGGGAAATCCATCTAGCTGAGATGTCCCGACGTCCGAAAGTAATTCTTGCTATACCAAGTGGTAGATTTTGGCTTCTTTTAAGAAGATTACTAGTGCTGCCGAGGCCGAAGTATCATTCCCGAGCAGATCGCTGATGCTGGAAGTTAGGCAGACTGACTCCCTAAGATTTATGAACACCGGACAGCTGCACAGGATGTGTTCGACGGTGTAGGGTACCCCACAGATGATGCAGCTTCTGCGGAACGGCAGGCCACCATAGTTATAGTAGAATTTGGTGTGCCCGGTCCGAAGCCGCGAAATCACGCGTTGATCCCTCAGGTTGGGCAGTTCTGTTGCGGAACCACTCGGCCTCCCATGCCGTTCGAATGGTCCGCATGATCCACCGTCTGACGTCTTGTAGAGGTACCTTGTCGGTGAGTCTGGGACCCGATGTCCCGGCTCCGGCAATGTGATCAGAAGGATTCGTTACCTGGGGACGCAACTATCATCGTGTCAGCTGGGATCAGTTCCAACACTGTATCGGCTATATTGTCGACTACGGTGTCATTCCGGAGACGCCCGAAGACGTTGACCGGTGTCTGCATTCCATCGAGGAGGCGATATCCCGAGCCAGGGAACAATACGTGCCAGTATCCAGACAAGTGAGCAATACTCTGAACCTTTACAAATCTACCAAAGAACTTATAAGACTCCGTAACACCAACGCTCTGGTCTGCCTGTCCTTCCGTCGCTCATTAACTTTGAGTTCAGTTCATTGGGGCCAATCACCACTTCTAACCTATGAAGCAAATCCTCTCCGTTGCCAATCTACCAGCCTTCCTCAATTGTCGTTAAAACTTTGTACTCTATTTAGCTATCTGTACATTAAGGTGATTCCTTGTATAGTCCACAAATGACCGCCACGAAGGCTATAAATGCACTTCCACTTCGAATTTTCAATTACGCAAATTTCAGACATTAGTGCCCCAATTCACCTGAAATCGCTACTTTATGTATGCTGCAGTGCAGCGAACGTCGAGTAACAGTTTCATTATGGTACGTGTCCTGGAAGCTGATATTTGTGCACTTGAAATTTCTAAGTGATTACTGGAACAAGGATCTCACAGCGAAACACCTTAAGGGCAACACACAACAAATAAATTAAATGTTACCAAACGGTGACCATGCTTTCCTCTCTTCGTCTCAAGCTCAAGGCAGTGCAAATCAATCAAAAGACGTTCTTCTCAAGCAAAGACATTTGAAAGCAGTACAGGTATACCTCGATATAACGTGACTGTCACTTTTGACTTCCTTCGTCGATATTTCACAAATAACAATTAAATTATTCAAATTGGCATGACAAAAAGACGCAGGATTGTCTTATATCTCCGATGGTGTTATTGCTTTCCTTGATTGAATGATTGTAAGCTAGAAATCAGCGATGGAAGTAAAAAGTGACAGTTACCTTATATCAAGGTATACCTGTATGTCAAGATACTTGACTTTTCACAATTCTTAAATTTTACGGGGCTCTGGAGATTGCAAAATGATGTATGGTAAAGGTGATCAATGATTCATAAATATGGCATTACTTCTGCATAACAGTTTGTTCTATTTCAGGTGAAGTTTATACCACACCAACCCTTTTTTTTCGTAGTAAGATGTTAGAACGACAGGTGACACTGCCAAACATTAAGCACAGCATTAAAAGAAAAAAAAAAAACTAATGAGAAATTGGAGATTTTCCCTCCTTACAAACATGAGCAGTTCTTTTAAAATGAGCATTTTATTTTGATTGGAAAACATGAGAATGAGGAAGGAGACTTAAATAATCACAGATTCTTTAAAAGAAAGTTTTCAAATAAGTATCATATGACATGTGTGATTTTGTTCTAATTCCTCAATTTAGTAAATTAGAAATCATCAGAAATGTTATTACTAGGACATCGTTGCTTGGTATTTTCATAATTCACACAAGCACAACACCAGCAGCTCTTATTATGAGAAAAGCTAAAATACATACATTCGTGACGGTTTACGGCAACAGTGTCGTTTGACAGAGCATGTCATATGACATTTTAGTTGGGTACTGTAATTTGATAGCTTGTTTGGCAAGTGTCGGAATCAAAGGCAGTCGATTATCACAGAAAATATGTCGACTACGGTGACCACTTACAAGACTGCTTTTGACATTAATCAGTCAAATGGCGTTAGGCCAAACGGCATTAAAGGGTGTCCACGATGAAATTGCCACACACAAAATTGATTCGCAAAATTCGAGTTTTCATCCGATTGCCATCAAATTTTCAGGGATTGAGAAATAACTATTAAACTTTATTTTACCCTTTTACTCGTATTTTATTTACAGTCCATACGCAAATGCCCGCACCTTGGCCTTAACCCCGGCCATAAGATTCTGCACAACCTGTGAATCAACCGTTTTTTGCATGTAAACCCATACTTTCTTGAGTTCCTCGACTGTCTTCGCTACCTTAGGTCGTTTAAGAAGGTGCTGCTTCATAATCGCCCAGTACTTCTCGATGGGGCGGAGCTCCGGAGTGTTGGGAGGGTTGAACATTTTCGGCACGAAATTGACCTTATTGTCCGCATACCACTTCAGCACGTCCTTGGAGTAGTGGCATGAGGCCAAATCCGGCCAGAAGATTGTTGGGACGTTGTGGGCCTTCAGGAGAGGAAGCAGCCGCTTCTGGAGGCACTCTTTTATGTACACCTGTCCATTCATCGTGTCCTGTGTCACGAAAGGTGCACTCCGCTTCCCGCACGTGCAGATGGCTTGCCAAACCAGGAATTTCTTCGCAAATTTGGACATCTTCTGAGTGCGGACATGCTCCGGAACGCTGAACTTATCCTTGGCCGTGAAAAACAGGTTGCCGGGGATCTGTTTGAAGTCGGCCTTCACATATGTTTCGTCGTCCATGATGCAGCATTCAACTTTCGTCAGCATGAAGAGGTACAACTTCCTGGAACGGGTTTTGGCGGACTTGTTCTGCTTCTCGTCGCGATTAGGGGCCTTTTGTACCTTGAACGTTCGAAGCCCAGCCTTAGTTTTGGCCTTCTGGACAAAACTTCGGCTTAGGTGCAGCTTCTTAGCCACATCCCTAACGGAGGCGTTCGGATTTCGGTTGAAGGCCCCAACTACGTGGTTGTGATTTTTGGTGTTGTACGGAATACTTTTTCCTTCACTTCTGGGCTTCCGATCGGTGGTCAACCGTTCCTCGAACCGCTTAATCACTCGCGACACCGTGGAATTCGCGATTCCCAACGTTTTAGCGATGGAACGATGCGAGAGATCCTTGTTCTCGTGATGAATGCGCAAGATTTTATCACGCACGAGCTGTTCTTTCGACTCCATTTCCGCGAGTTTTGATCACAGGACTTTAAAATTTGCAGGATGTAAATAATGCACTATGAACTAAATCCACCCAAATTTTCATTAAATTCTACCCAACGGTTAAAAAGTTAGAGCAATTTCATAGTGTGGCAATTTCATCGTGGACACCCTTTATGTCGTGGTAAGCGTGATTGCCACCCACCCCAAAAGGCCTGGGTTCATTCCCAGTCGGCGCCACCGGGATTTTCTAAAGCATACAATCTCTGATCACCCCCGGTCCATGAGTTTTATGAGTCGATATGTAGGATCCAGTTGTGGGAGCTGCCTCCCTGGTGTCGGTAGCATTGGTACTCAGTACGGAAAACAAGATCAACGGAGAACAAATCAAGGAAACGACGTTCGGCTAAAGGACATTGGGCCAAACTGCATTTGGCCAAATGATCAGGAACCCTTCTTATAATCCTAATAGAATTCACCTCATAATTACCGTGTACTTTTTATTCCATAGTTCTTCTCGCATAGCCCATGGTTTACTTTTTAAAATTACTTTGAAATTCTTAACGGAAGCCCTGAAGAATACTTTCCGGAATTTCCTACACAGAAAAAAATTCTGAATTTTAATAGTGATACAAAAATTCATTCACGTAAACTAGTATTTCATTTCATGCAACCGAGCAACTTGCAATCAATGTTGTTTACAACGATGGGCCTATGTATACAATATTTGCAACATTGTATGAAATGTGTCAGAACTTTACATGATATATAATGTAAACGTATATGATATGTGACGCTCCATTTTTGTGCATCATATTGAACAAAAATTTACACTACTTTTTCTAACTGTGTAGAAGTTCTCTGCGAAAATTCCGTTGAAACTAAGCCTATTTATTAAATGTCAATGTCGTGGAGAAGGCACTAGGAAAACCACTTTGAATTCACTCATTTGCCATGCCTCCTAATTACGTCCCTGACAACAAAACAAACTGGATTAACTCGCTGCTAAGCGTCTACGCCAAATGCATGTATACTTTCTGGATCAATTCTTTTTTGCGAAAAATGTGTTGTATGCACTTACTTGTATGTTGAATAATTTCTTTTAGCATTAAATGCTCTTTAAAATGATCTCATAGCTTTTTGCTTTAACACTCTCGAACAGATTTGGAAAACCATACGAGAAAAATGCACAACATCAACACTGAAACAATTATAGGGAATCTAGCACAATAAAGAGCTTAAAAACGTAAACAAGCCACCACCACCGCAAACCGTTTCCTCCCTCGTAGCAGTAAGGGCTACACAAAATTATCAATTCCTTCCTAGGCAGAGTAAATCCTCCCCCCCCCGCTCTATACACCTCCCCCATCCATTGGCATGCCCTACCCACACCGCTTGTGTGATGATACGCAGATGTGCGCGTACGCGACTCCAAACGATTAATGTTATGGCTCTATCATTCTTATTTTTCATTGCACACGTTGGGGAGCGTTCATTAATTATGTCACGCAAAATGAAAACTCCCCTCCCCCACTATGTCACATATTACTCGTCCACCTCCGTGAAAATAACGTTCCCTACTTATTTCGATGTTTGTTTGGCAATGAGTTTTATAATTTTTTATCCAAATTGTTATCTCTTATTTGTTTCAGAATAATTTAAAGGAAAAGTGGTTTAAATCCATAAAAGTATGTATGTTTATGGGAAACTTCATTCCCCTTCCTTTCTGATTCGGATTTATGATAAGCCTTTGGATAACTATGCTTGGAAAGTGGACTTAAATTCATCGATTTAGGAGAGCTGATGTTCATTTTAGAATGACCCATGGTGGGTATATACATGGTGATACAGCTTTGTCACTATATGGGCGAGGAGATCGCGGGGTGGAAAAGTGGGGGTTTAGTGCAAATTGTAAACAAACTCGGTCGCTGTCCCATACAAAAATCCAACATGGCTGAATCAATAATTTGACACATTAGACCACCTATATGTAGCCACCTAGGAATGACCGATTTACAGGAAGACCAGTGTCCCGGGAAACCTGGAAAAAGCCTGTGAATTTCGATGACAATTGGAAAATAATAAGATTCTTGACCTTGAATCAATTTCAAAACCCTTGGACTGGACTAGATTTTTTGGATAAATCACCTTGAAAAACTGTTTAAAAAATTTTGAGGAGATTTCAGAATTAATTCCAGAAGTAGTTCAAAGAAAATTTCCAATAGAATTTTGAAAAGAACTCTAAGAGAGTTTCAACTAGAACTTGAAGGCAATTGAGTATGTTCAAAGTAGAATTGTTAAGAAGTTCTGTGGAAATTTATACGTCGATTGTGTAGAGGATTTTACGATGCGCGAACATAATCAAGGGATTCGAATTTTGATAGCACCTTTCAAAAGGAGTTCTCGGAACAGTTTTAAGAGAATCTATCACATAGTCAAGCAGTTTGGGGACGACCAGAATTATATGAAAATTAGGAAACTCATGGCTGATATTTTGTGGATAGCATAAATAATTTGCCCATTTTTTGCCGAGGTTCTAGAAAACAAAATCTTAAAATGATGTTGTAAGGCAAAGTTTGAGTGGTTGAGTAAGTACATAATTTTAATCTGGTCGAATGATGTGATCCATTTAAATAGCATCACAAGAAAAAATTCAACTGTATTCTAAAAATAATTCCAAGCCAATTTTCTGAAGAGTTTAGAAGAGAGCTACAAAATAATTATGAGAAAACAAAACTGACTTAAACTGCAAAAAAAATTTAAGAAGAATTTTTGAACTAAGCTTCAATGAACTCTTGGAATAGCCATAAAAAAAATCGAAGCTAATCTTAGCATGAATTCGATATATATTTTGGAGTGTTCTGCTGAGAGTTTATGGACTGTTAAATAGAAATTAATGGACTCCCAGAGAGAATCTTAAATTAATTTCTGTGGAAATCTGAAAAGAAGGCTGTGTAGAGTAATGACTCTAAAGGACATTTTCGGGAACACTCCGGAGAATGGTTTGTGCTGATGTTTTCCCCCTGTTGCTTAGGTGCCTGGTGTGTTCTCGCTTTGTTGCCGGTGTGACTTGACCGCGCTGATCTTTTATTAGGTTTTTGAGATGTACATTGCTTTTGTGCACAGAGTGACTTGCAAAAAAAAAGTGATAGGTATTTGGTTGCTGTGCGATTGGAATCGCTGGAGGAGAAATTGTTTAAAAATGACTAGAGAAAAATAAGCAACAGGAATGCGCTCCCGGATATATTTATTTGGTGAGTACGTTCCAGTTGAATATTTTTCTTATAAATTTCTCGATTGCATTTTCAAGTGGACGTGTCTGCTTTTGTGGACGGTGCGTTTGATGGTCGGTTTGGTGTGGCTGGTAGCTCGTCCACGCGTGCTGCGCCGCTGTCAGGTGATGTTGACATGCGTGGGCGGGTTGCGCCGGATTGGGGATCGGATACATTGTTTGCGGGAGCGGATGCGTCCGGGGGAGTAATAGAGATTTATTTTCATCGTTTCCATTTGTCAAAGAGATGACCTCGATCGCATGAAGCATGTTTCATGAGTTTTTACGGTTAGGTGTCTACGAATAATCCATTGTGATTTTTTATCAAGTTAAAGCATGATAAAATAAATGTCGCGATCGAGCATGCAAGCTTGGCACTTGATCGATGAGGCCCTGGTTGAAGACTGACGGTAGTCACGGCGGGTCGTGGTGGGTTTGGTGGTTTTGACGACGAAATATGAAAGAGAAAACAGTCACTTTAAAACGCAATAAAGTTCGAGATGACTTAAAAGATGTGCAATATATGCAATTTCTAACCAAAGCACACTACTGACATCTGGCTCCGTGTTCGCGGGACCATGACCCCTCATGCAAAAGTTATGAATTGGTTCGTGTTTGATCTATTTTGGACAAATTATTTTTATCTAGATCAAAAAATCCTATGGATTTGACAGTTTGGATTACTGTACATTTAAATCGGCCGTTTACGATTTTCGGGCATAAGTCAGAACTAAGTGTCATGTCGGTTTGTCGGTGATATGTGTACGCTGGTAAAATCGGCAAGCGTGAAGAAAGGGGCATGGTAGCCCAAAAATGTTAAAGTTTTGTGGATTCTGTTCCCATCTTACGTAAAGACCAAATCGAAACAACGACGTCAAGAAAAAGTAGAATTTAATGAAAGCATAAGCGCTTTTTCGTAGCTTTTTTGTCTCTAGGTTTAAAAGATCATTGGTAGTAGAGGCTTATCCTTGTGATAAGAGCAGCACCGTGGAGTTTGAGTTTGAATAAATCACAGGTCCTATTATATTATTATTATATATTCAATGAAAAATATTTAAAACAGGATCAAAACACAACTGGAAGAAGCAACATAACATCATTTGATTTTCTCTAATGTATGTTTAACCTTTATATGGCAGAGAACTACATTACTTGTTGATATATTTATTTATTTTTATACTTGTAAATACTTATATAATCAGATTCGGAAAATGAGTAATGAGGGAGTTTACTGTGTTCGCCAATCCTCCCTTTAGGCTGGATTTATTGATTTAAATCTTTAAGTATATATTCAGCTCTTCGATGATGGAACATTTTTGGAACCTTCGTTCAGGAAAATACAAAAAATATATTAATGCATGATTACAATTGCATGAAAACTGTTAACTTCCGAATAACCTCGATTTTTCTGGATATTGATTCATTATTAAAGTTTACCAATATTTTTAATTGATTCCATATTGAGTTAAGCCATTCCGTGGTGCATAATAAAGTGTTTTTTTTTTCAATTCCAAAAGTAATCAGTTAAATGTATTGAGGTTAACTAAAATCGAGCTTATTTGTATTTTGTAATACTTCTTTATTTTAGATTCCTTATATTTTATATATTGCATGACTACTAAATTATTTTTATTTCACATATATAAAATCTCATTATATTGTTATAAATATAATTTTCATTTACAGAAAATAGTTGTCCTGTAGATCATGAAGGACCAAAAGGTGTTTCAAATAGCATAACAATGATCTACATTTTATTTTATTATAATATATGGTTTTCAGAATTTGAATAACCTAGATAATCAATTGGATATCATCATACATTCGGTCAATATTCTAAAATTGTTTCACCTTTGCAGAGTTTTGCTATTCCAAAAATTATTCATGGATACTTGTTTTTATTATACATAATATTATAATCAAATAACCTCGATTATTTAGCAAATTGATTCATTACTTAAATTGTGGATTCATTCAATAGGTAAAGTTGAGTTCAATCATACCATGCAACTAAAATATTCATATATAGCTTGAGTTTAAAGACATTGAGTGGCGAAGATCGAGGTTGTTTGTATTTTGTTATATTTTATTAAATATTTTTTGACGAGATTGATCCGGAATTTTGACGGTTGTGTTCGATGGAGATACCTGCGATGGGTCAAAGAAAGTCTACGAGGAGGCCGGTTGCTGTTGGTGCAGCTCCACTTAGTTATTTGGCTGAAATCATTCCTTTTTATTTATTTATACAGTAACCCCTCCCTATCGTTAGGACATCAATTCAGCTTATCGTTTACCAAAACGAACCCTGCTGCAAACCCAACCCTCTTATCCAACATCCCAGTGATTCCTCGTGGAAGTGCAGAGGTGTTCTCGGCTTCCATCAAAGCGAGTGTCATGTCAACACAATGCTTCCCATTCCTTTCTTGACCTGTGTTCGGGCGCGGCCGGCGCTGGTATTGCCTAATTTAAGATCACCAGTTTTTACACATTGAGGATGATTGCTAGTCCCAAGCATCGTCTATTGGTTCTCTGTGTAATTACAGCTGATCTGGCAGTAACAGAGTAGCAACTGTGGACGGTCAATCGTGCTCATAACTGTTAAGAGAATTTTAAGAAGATTCCAGAATGAATTCAAGAGGTAGTTCAGAAAAAAATCCAAGGGAGTTTTGGAAACAACTCTAGGAGATAACTCAAAGGCAATTGTGTAAGTTCAGAGTAGAATTGTGAAGAAGTTCTGTGGAAAATTCTATGACGATTGTGTAGAGGACTAGAGGATCAGCGAGCATTATCAAGGAATTCGACTAGAGATTATATGAAAATTAGGAAATTTATTGCTGATATTTCAGGGAAAGCCGAAATAAAACCTTATTTTGCCGAGGTTTTAGAAGACAAAATCTCAAAATAATGTTACACGGCAAAGTTCGAGTGGTTAGATGCGTCATTGCAAACTGCTCGAATGATTTTTTTTATCTAGTTCGTTTATGTCGAAAGCTCAATCACGTTAGCTTTACTGGGTCGATAATTAATTGTTCATTGTTTTTAACAAAATTCACATATTTATTTGTCTAGTAGGAGTTGGGCTGAATACTCGCGGGGTACATTGTCGAAAGATAAGATCAGGGAAGGAGCTTGAAGGTGGGGTTTCGTTGTCTCATTAGAGCGTTGTCGCCAGTATGAACGGAAAGCGGTTCTAGATTCGTCTGGCTATGGCAACCAGTGGGCGACGATGAGACTCATCGAGTCGGAGGGACAGACAAACAAAAACTAATAAAGAGAGACAAAGGAATTAAATTCTTATACATACTAGACATTTGCAGAAACACATACATCGACTGCATATAGCAGATATCGCGGGTTCCCAACATGTATCTGATAGGCATATAGGGTTGTTTTCCTTGGGCCTCGAGAGTATTCAAAAGTCGCTCTCTGGCGGCGTCATGAGTGCTCGAATAATGTAATCCATTGCAATGGCATCTCGTGAAGAATTTCTTAAGTATTCTGAGGAGAAGTCCAAGTGAATTTCCTAATGAATTTAGAGGAGAACTTCAAGATAATTATTGGAAAAATATCAGTACAACCCTGAGGTGAGCTGCATGAGAATGCTAAGGAGAATGTAAGGGAATTTTATAGTAAAATTAGTTAATAAGCTTCAGTAAACTCTTGGAATAATTATAAAAAAAAAATTAAGGGTTGTGTCCTAGACACGACCGCAGTATGACGTAGAAACATGCAAAATTGATGGATGTCATGCATTTTGATTATTATACTTTATCTTGTAATTTTCAAGTATTTCAATGTTCCGGTTATGGTTCAAAACTTGCGACAATTCATGTTAGCATAATCAGACTACCGTTCATGTTTCGCATGAGATATTTAAATTTAATGTAATGGTTTAGAACTGACATAATTTTCTCTATATAACTACATTGGGTTGATTAATGTTGAGCTATTTTGCTGTGATCAATGTGCACTAAATTCGACATCGACTACAATAGGAACTGACACTATTTCGTCACACATTTTTTGTTGATTTGCACCTCAGTATAGTACACAAAAACGCCATGTATGTTGTGGGATAAAATAATTCCCAAAAAAAAACATTATTTTTTACAGTAGTTCCATCATTAGTTTTAAATTAGGTCTCTGTAGCAGAGACGAGAGTGAAGGTTGCATTTTATGATAACGCAACAGGCAGTTGTTTTCTCTATCAGAAGACGGTACTTTCAATATTGAACAAAATGCTGGTTCATATGTCAGCGAAGTAGAGGAGGAAGGGGTATAACGATCATACGGGGCTTAATAAGCACCTCTTTGTTCTCCAATTCGAAGGACAATCCTAACATGAAGTTATTAAGCATCATCATTATGTACTTTACGCAGAATGTAGAATGACGCAAAATAGAATACTGTGACTTTTCTCAAATCAAACGTTTGGTTTCCAATCAGTAGGTGCTTATTACAACTTTAATTAGAAATTAGTAGGATTCAGTTATTGAATTTCAAAGTCAAGCAAAAACTCGTATCAACTTCTCCACCTGTTCAATGTTTTGATAGTAAGCATCATAGTTAAGGTACACTGGGATAAGTTGAAACGGTACGTGTATCTCCTAGCGGAAGTGAATATTCACTGTAATTAGTTTTTGAGAGGCATTGAGTACTACTGCAAACTACTATATTAGAAATAATCTCAGTGATTATTTACTTCCCATAAAAGATACATCTACCGTTTCAACTTCCCCACGCGTTTCAACTTGCCCGGTGTAGGGTATTGGATTTTGATGATTTCAATCCCATTTTTCTCTAAAACAGTGCTGCACTTATTTTCAAAGTTGAGATGAATGACTGTACCCAGAGTTAAAATTGCTTTAAAGAAAATAAAATATAACACACCTAATCAATTTTGTAGTCCTTTGTAAACTTGTACAGAAATAAGATCCAAGCCCAAGACCTCCAACGTGAGATGTCAATGATGCATTGACATATTGATGTCGACCCTGTTCGAATCTGATTTCCAATTTTTCCTTATTTTTTTACTTGTTGAAAATCTCTAGAAAAAAAAAATCCCAAATAATCATATCACCATATTTTTTCATCTGTTCGGGATCTAACACCACTGCGACCAGTAATTTGGTCTATTGTAGTATATTCCGTGTCCTTAGTTTAGTGCATGTCGTATTACTCCATCACTATTGAGAAATGATGAAGTATTCAAATTTTTTACAGTTGTCATTCTTGCATTTATCGCAAGGATTCGACTCTAATTGAAAGGTTCCGCTATTTATACCCTTCGGAGTGTTGAAACACCCTCCAAAGACGCGCCCCTTTGTAACTCAAAATTTGATTTCTTAGCAACAAAATTAAGGAATAACACCGATAATGACCATGCATCAGAACTCTAGTCTTGACCACTTTAAACTAGAGAACAACGAATAGAAGATTAGGAATCACAAAGATGAACTAACTCATTTTTTTTTCTTGTTTCAAGACAAAGCCGAGTCTTGTCACTATCAACAAGGCATAAAAAGTAACAAGGAATCGGTGGTAGATCTTACATCCCGTAACGTACCACGAAAACGTGATCTAGCCCCGTTATGGGGCATATCAACATACTTTTATCAATTACCCTAAAATAATTTTTTTATAAGAGTAAAATTCCAAGATTTGTATTAAAATAAGATGGAAAATGTTTGTGTTCCAGAATGAGAAAAATTGATCCGATTTCGTGCAAAAAATCCAATTTTTCGTTATATATTTTATGAAACGAAAATAACTGAAACTGTGATGTAACGTTTGAGCTTAATGCCCCTCCCTAATATGTCACAAATATTTACGTTTCTTCGATCCTCCTCTCGCCCCTAAATGCGAGACGTAATCTATGGATGGTCCCTTGATGGCTTTCTCTACGAGTGCGCCATGTGTAGACATTGTGCCCAGCTCCCTGTGTCTCTCGTTAAGTACCTATTTCACGTTCACAGCCAACAACCAACGCTCTCCCGGTTGGTCGTTGTATAACGAGCATAATTTCGGGGATCTGCCCCAACCTAACCTTACCCATCCAAATTGAACCCTCCAGCCAGTCCGCGTAGAGAATGAGTGTCAATTTTTTCCATTCTCTGTAGCTCGTTCTTTCAAAAGACAAAAAAAAAAAACAAACATTATCTCTTATCGCTTTTTTTTTGTTGGGAGGGACTTGCTTGCTCATTGGATGGTTGGGGTTCTGTTTCGAGGTTAGGGTTACCTTTGCAAGATTTGGTGAGTTGAAGCTCACATGATTAAAGTGAAATCAATGGATTATGGTAAGCTGTCAGTTTTGATCTCACAACTGCTGACAGGATGGGGAAAAAGTTACTGAAAAAATAATGTATTAAGATATCAATATTTTGTATCTATCTCTATTTCTATCTATTATATGTTATAGTACTGTATGTATACTGCTATCAACCACAACAATTTCAGTAATGATTCCGTAGGATGGATTGTATTCGTTGTCGTAGTTTCTGATGAACACTATCAAATTATTTTTCTTTCGTTTATTTAACGTCGGTCTCTGTTCCGCAATCCGCTGGTAATCCATCAATTCACTAAATAAGCAAGTGTGAAATTTATAAAATTAAAGAATCTGATTGAACGGTGATTAGGTTCAGATTTTCAGATTACAGACTTCATTTCTCGGTTGGTCGAAATGTTTTATGTGACAAGAGCTACACACTTTATTTTTATTGCCAAAATTCCAACAGCTGAGTAGTACTACAATTTATTTTGCTGAGATTTAGTAAAACAATTACCGAGACTCAGCTAACAAATAATACTTTTTCTGAGATCTCAGCAAACAAACAAATATTTTGCAGAGTAAATGCCGAGGTAATCGGCTGTTGGAGAATTTACCGAGCTAGATTGAGAGTGTACACACTTAGATTTTTTTTGCCGAGATGGGCACCACCGAGCAGCTCAGCATTTTATTTTGCTGGAAATTCAGCAAAAAATATGTTTGTTAGCTGAGATCTCGGCAAAATTCCCGCTTGCTAGCTGAATCTCGGCAAATTTTTCACTGAGATCCAGCTAAGTGTGTTTGATCAAGCCATCTTCTGATGAGTGTTCTTTTGCTCGCTTTCAACTCAAGCTCTATGGTCACCCTAGGCACTCATATGTGTACCGTATTATGAGCGACAGTGTCAACTTAATATCTGAAATGAAAGGAAGCATTTCCGGACTTTATCTCGCGCCATGTAGAATCGAAAAACACAATAACACCGAGAAAATTCGTCTTCAAACGTCGAGAGCTTTTCCCTGTTCCCTGGGAAACCACGTTGGAAGGAGAGAATGGAAAGCCGGTAGTGGGGGCATTGAGTCGCTGCTGGTTCAACAAATAACAACTGGAAAACATGCAATTATGCTGCTTTCATCTATTCAGTTGTCTCTTTATGCTTGGTTTCTTTTTTTCTTTTTCCTATTGTTTTTCATTGGTTAATATCACTCGTATATACGTTGTTTTGTGCAGCCGCGTCTCGTCCGTCCACCAATGTTTCGTGGCCAAGGAAAAAGTGGAAACTTTGAACATGGAGACAAATTTATTTATGAAACGACACCAGCCAACGCACGGACGTGGGTGGAGGGCGTTCCGAGGTGTATGCTTGTTTGTTTGCATTCCCTTGTTGCTGTTTTCCCTCGACTAAATTCTTTTGATTATCTGACAAGACCACGTTGGTCGCGTCAGAGTAGCATAGGGAAGCTCGTCAGGAGAGCGCTACGACTTAATATTTCCACTCCGTTTGGTGTGATAATGAATATAAAACAAGCCGACGACGACTGAACGGTTCGGTTCGGCAAGGAAGTCTCTTCCAGTGCAATTGAGACTGCAAACTTGTTGTTGTTGCTATTCTGGAGCTCCGATTAGTGGCTGATGGGATGGGGGGCGAAAGTTTTGCCGTTAGAGAACGAATTAACGCGCACGGTTTGTCGGCTGCCGGAAGAAGGCTAACCGACAAAAGTCCGCCGGAAAAGTTTTGCTGCTGGAGTAGAAACGATGAACCGTCACCACAACCACGCTACGGAACGTAAAGATTCACGTTTGTATTCATTAGAATACGTGGTTTTGGTCCGGTGGAATTGTTGGTTTGGTGACGGGTTGCCCTGCCATTATGCGGTAAGCGGGTAAGCTAATTGAAATAGAATCTCAATAGTGGCCAAATGAGATTGAATTCAATGCTCCTTTTTCTCAGGGATGGGGGAATTCACGTATTCTCGTCAGTCTTTAAGTGGCGTCCGTGGTTCTATTAGCAGTTTTTTTCAGCGTCACGTACATGTTTGACTTGTTTGTTTGTTTACATTTATTTGCTGCCTGCTGCTCTATCCATTCCAATCGGCAAAACTGTCCAAAACTGTTTGAAAACGTTTATACAACGCTCTAAACTTCTCAGGTGAGTGTGACTAATGTCGGCAATCCATTCTTCTTCGGCATTCTTTCCATTTAAACTACGTGTTAAACAGCTGTGCTATTATCCACAACTCGAAGTTCGACGCATTGTATAGTGCGTATGTTTCATTTCAAGAAAACCTGACAAAATGCATTTACTCAGTCTTAGCCATCAAATCAGAATGAAGCAGAAAGACCAGAACGTTAATGATTAAAGGCTCCCAATGAAGGATTAGTTTGAGATATTCTATGATTTATGAAAGTAAATACTGTATAAATCTATATTTACATTAATGATTATGATTATTAATAAATAAATTATTTGTATGATTTGGGTAGTGTGCTAGTTTTTGGCCCTAGTGTTTCTCTAATGAGATCGTCTACCGTTTCCTTTAACGCTGCCAGTTCTATTGCAGGGAAAATGTAGCATCATGTACTGTGTCACGGATAATATTCTCCCGCTTCTTGCCCGCCGACTCTTCTCGTCTAGCATCACAAATGCTTCCAAGTAGCACATCAGAGTATGCAGTAAGACATCGCTAAATAAGTAATGTTTCCCTTCGTTTCTTCGCGAACAATTGTTCCCATAGAGCGCGAGATAATCGGGGATCGGAAGCTTATATGTGGGAGTTTCTTCAGATCAGATCCATTTAAACCAGAAGGACGATGAAACAGAAACAATTATATCCGATGATTGACAATCCCAAATAATTTTGATAGCGCCTCTAATGCTGGTGCCCTTCTAGACCAAACACTTGCCCGTATCGGCGTGGAACATATCCAACGGTTTTAGTTTCCGTTGAACAAACGCCGTCAAGGCCTTCTAAAGTCCCTGTTCAGCTGCTTTGTGAACTTCCTCTACGCGTTTCCCTATGCAACGCTTTTAGGTTCATTAGCTTCAAGATAGACGCATTGCCTTCGCGGTCGGGAGAATGTTATCATGTCATTTAGAGTAGTTTGTAGCTTCATTAGGAAAATAGTAATTACATCAGCATTAAATAAAATAAAATTATTGGAGACTCAACTATGAAGTCTGGCTAGTTCGAACCATGAATTTTTCTACTGCCCAACGTTTCAGCTGTTTTCGGCAGTCTTCCTCGGGGATTTTAATTCTACCGTAATTAAATTTCTCCTGAGGAGGGCTGCCACATTTTTCAGAGTATTTTTCCACATACACGGCCAACTCCAATAACTCAGCGACTGAATTTAATTGACTCAGAGCATTTTCTTTCCATACGAAATTTACTTCAGTCGCTGAGTTATTGGAGTTGGCCGTGTAAACAAGCACAAAAGTCATTATAAATTCAGGGTTGCCAAACTCATGGGATATTGACACCTTGATTGACAGATTATTAGGCACAGCTTTTGGTACAGCTTAAGGTGTGCAGAGTTGAAAACCCCTTGGCAAATATTGTATGGCAAGGTTAGTCGAAAAATCATTCCTTACCGAGTTATTGATCTAATTATTTTACATTGCCGATCAACAGTACCATTTTTTGCTATGGTACTCTCGAATGTTACCAAAGCCCACAATGGAGTAAGCATTACTTGGCTACTATGATCAATCTTTGTTTACTAACCACTCTATTCAATTGGCGCCTCCAGGCTTACTTTTGGATGGATTTGATCAGGTTCTAACCGTTCAATGTTACAATTAAATGTAACGGTCGATTGCTCATGAATACCCGAGTAAAATGAGGTACCGTAAAACGGGGTATCATTGATAGTTTTTTTAAAAGTATATTCTAAATATTTTTTACAGCGCTGACTGTTTTTCAAATTTTATATTTTTAAAACAAGTACTGATGATCCAAGAATTAATTCGTTAGTAATATGTTGAATGATAATTAAAGTATTTGCACTTTTTTTTAGTTTTGTGACCGCACTTCAGTATTTGGATTTAAGGTTACTTTGATAATGCTCGATGAACGTAGAAAAAAATTAGTTTAACTCAAACAATTTAGTTCTTTAAATATGGAACTTTGAATGAGTATATAATCAGAAAACTTCATAAGCAATAAGAATACAACAATAAATTTGTGATGGCTGTATCGGAAATACATTTCATAAGTGATGGTTTGAGTGCTTTTTCAAAAAGACGAAAAACACGAAAATGGTTTTTTTTTTATATTTTTGTAAAATATGTAACACATACTATGTAAAAATTGTGTACCATATCAACGGAAATACCCTAAGCTACAATATGGAACCGGGTTGGGAAATTTCTCGACTTCCCTGGGCATAGAAGTATGATTGGACTTGCCACACAATTATACCAATGCAAAAATGGTACAGGCATCGAAAGCTCTCAATTAATAACTGTGGAAGTGCATCTAGAATACTAAGTTGAGAGCACGCAATAAGCTAATATGCGATATGCAATAAGCTTGAAAATGCGAAGAAGAAGAAGAAATACAATATGGAAGCAATGTTTCTTATTTGGAAAAAGCACAGCAAGTAAATTTGTTCTTTATATTATACTATCAAAGTTACCCGCATTATTAAAGATACCCCGTTTTACGGTACTTTGAATCAGTAGAACATAAATTGCTTAATAACTCGGTTAGAAACGATTTTTCGACCTACCTTGCCAAACAATTTTTAGCTGCAAATGTGGTCTACTTTCACCTACTTTCGGGTGTAACATGAATTACCAATCACCCTGTATATAGATTTGAGCTAGTTACTAGGGTAAAAAAATGGAGCAATAGTGCCAAAATTGGCACACTTACCCTAATGCTAATGATTAATGAGTAAACCTAATTTTACAATCAATAATGAATGTGGTTAATGATTAAAAACTATCCTGCATTTTTTGGGCTCAGGGATAAAAGGTCGATAGGACAAAAGGTTAAAAGGACAAAAGGTCAAAAGAACAAAAGGTCGAATGGGCAAAAAGTCGAATGGGCAAAAGGTTGAAAGGACAAAAGGTCTAAAGGGCAATAGGTTGGAAGAATAAAAGGTCGAAAAGACTAAAGTTCGAAAGGACTCAAGGTCGAAAGGACTGAAGGTCGAAAGGACAAAAGGTGTAAATTTCAAAAGGTCCAATAGGCAAAATATTGACAGATAATAAGTCGAGAGACAAAAAGTAGGGACAGAATGTCGAAAGGAACAATAGTTTGAATGAACATAATGTCCAAAGAATAGAAGGTCGGAAAGCTAAAAGCTGATGTTTATATTCTGAAATTGATATTTTATGATATTAATCTAATTGTCAAAAATTAAATTATACTGTTTTGTTTAAATTTCTTGAAATTCTCGTTCTTCGGAGTTCCCTGAACTTTTATGAAGTTCCTGAACAATTTCTGATTTTTTTTTAACACCTCGGAAGTTCTCTGGACTTCGTAAAAATCTTGAAACTTCTTAAAATTTTCACGCTATTTTTCTGAACTTACAGATGAGGAATAATTTTCGGATATCTCAATTCTCGAAACAGCCTTGAAGCTTATGGAACTTCTTTTAACTGTTTTTGCATTTCCTGATGTAACCAGAATTTTTCTGATGTTTTCTGATCTTGCCTGACCTTCTCTAGAATTCAATAAATTTCCCTCAGTTTTCCTGAAGTTATTTAACTTCCCTTGAGTTCTTTTGAACTTCCTGAAATCATTGTAACTTATTTAAGTCCCTCAATTTCACTGAAATTATAAAGAAATAATGAATTTCGTTCTAAGATTTTCACTATCAGTTATCTTGAAGCTCATGAAAACGCCCTAAAATTATGAAAATATATTCGTCTTAATATAAAAATTTCCCGAATAGTGACTTTCCTGATGATTAATGTGCTTTTCTTATGTTTTTGGGACTAGTAGAAAGATCTCTGAACTTACCTCAAGTACTCTAGACTTCCCTAAATTTATCGATATATTTTAAAAGTCCCGTAATTGTACTAAAGTTAATTAAACTGCCTTGAAGTTTCTTGATATTCCTTGAAGTTCTCGTAATTTTCCTTACGTTTGGAATTTTTTTCCCATTTTCATTCTGATCTCAGCATGTTTAATTTGCTGCCTCTCGGTAATAGAGTTGATTGCGTTACCAAACGACGCGCCTGTTGTTTTAAACCTGGCACATTTAATCAAAGTTACGCATTCGTCACACATCCAGAACAAGTTCGGATTTGAGTGGACAATGTTCAGCTTCGTGTTCGTCACCTCATGAGTATTATCTTATCACAGAAAGCCATGTAGGAGACGTCACCTTTAACAGGTTTCGCGCATATGTCACAAGCAGAACTCATGATAAATATAATAGCAAATGAACACACGTGCGGAGATGCTCTAATACGCTCGTCACTCGAACGGCGAAGGTGGATTCAGCAGTAAGTCTGATCGGTCTGATCATGATAACAATAACACAGCAGTAAACACAAGATTTCCTATACGAAATTGATTCGGCATTAATTTCACAACTATAAACGAAATTTCTACGACGAACTACACTTCATGCTGACGTTTTATGCAACGATACACAATATATGAAGCTTGTGAAAGTGAAGCTGATGGACGAAGCGGATAAACTTCAGATACGGTTCAGTTTCGACGAACAATTCTAGATAGAGCTGGAATTAGGGCGTAACAGCTTTTGTTAATAATGAATTCTCTCGATGACTTCTAAGAATTCAAGGTACGCCCAAGCAAAGCAATACAACCATCGGACTTTGCGATCTCGGATTCCATTCTCGGGCGGCGAGTCACCAAACCAACAATATTGGATTGGAACAAAGCGATGCGGGTGCTTCCGTACCTGAAAGGTACGGCAGACCACGAGCTACATCTGGGTGGTGGTAGCAACCTTCAAGTGGATTTTTTCGTGGACGTTGGCCAACACTGGATATATTTTTAAGTTCGGTGGAGGACTCGATGGCTGGGGAAGCAGGAAGCAGCCATGTGTTTTCCTTTCCAGCAATAAAGCGTAGTACATCGCACTTGCAAAATGCTTGCAAGAACTGCAGTGGCTGGGTCGATTGGGCAAACATCTGGTGTTGCCCATTGTGGTCAATGAAGACAACCAAAGCTGCATCGCTCTTGTCGCGACAAACAGAACCTCACGAAAGTCGAAACATATCGACACTAAGTACTGTTTCGTCAAGGATTTGGCAGAAGATGGTATCGGGTCCATTCGATACTGTTCTACAGAGCAAATGAAAGCAGATATTCTCACCAAGCCTAAGGGGGCAGTGAAGCTGCGTAGCTACGAGAAACCATTGGGATTCTACCAAATGATGTTGAGGAGGAGTGTCGAATAGTCGAAGCATGCAGTGAAAATGCAGCATCATTCCGTTGCGTTGCTATGTATTTTCCTTAGTAATCAATATATTATACTAACTTGAAATAAAGATTTTCTTCATTAGTAGTTCAACCATCAACACAACTACATATTTCAAGTTATTTTTCCCCCAATAGCCTATTCCTTACGTCTGAAACCTAGAACAATTCCTGCTCTTCTATTCGTTGTTCAAATTTTGACTGAAAAAGGGGCGCACCTTTGGAGGGTTCTCTCACTCTTTGAAGGGTATACATAGCGGGACCTTTCAATTAAAATCGATTCCTTGCGATGAAGGCAAATTTTTTTATCAGTAATGATGCAGTAATACGACATGCACTAAACTAAGGACACGCGATATACTACGTTAGATCAGTATCAGTTGTTTTTTGTCCCGAAAAGAGGGCAAACAAATGATTAGACTTTAATTTGTTGGTAAAACAAAGATTCTATCAAGCATTGAAGAACGAAAAACTGGTTTCGAGGATCGTATTATCCCCACATATTCCACCAGACCTGGATCGGTGTACGTTTCCCTTAGCACAATAGTATGGGATTTATAGGAACGGATCATTGCAGTTAAAAATGCAATTTCATTCTATTCCACGAGCCCAACATCAAGCACATCCCCGTCGTCAGATTCGATCATTTTTCAGATGCATCTCAGTTGTCATATTTCTGTTGAATTAGGACTCCAGTGTGATGGGTAGCCTTGCTCATTATGGAAAATTTGATTCGAGGCTTTAATAAAACCTGGCTCGAGGATATTGCACCTAGGGTGGGATTGAACTCTACTGTCCCGATCGAGTTTTAGGTTATAGTCGGGAAGAATTTGAAATTTCATCTATCATCGATCGGGTTACGTCTTCTGTACATCTGCAAGGAATCAGCAGTTCAAAGGGACAGCGAGCCGGAGTCTGGTGTTTGAACACCGTACAATTTTGACGGCTTCCACTTCCTCTTCCACCTCCTAATTCGCTAACGCTCTAATGAGATAGAAGGGAAGCTGAACGCTTGCAATGATCCATAAGAAAAATTGAGAATGTAAACACAATCACAAAAGTAAAGTAACTTTCGTGGTTGCCAAACTCATGGAATATTGACACCTTCATAGGCATACTTTGATTAGCAACTTGATAGGCACGTTTGGCAATAACGCTTGGTACAGTCTTCGGCACAGCTCAATTACTCGGCACGGATAAAGGTGTGCAGAGTTGAATACCCCTTGACATAATGTCGAATTGGACAAAAGTTTGGATGGACATAAGGTCGAAGGGATAATAGGTTGGAAAGCCAAAAGCTGATGTATATTCTGAAACTGATATTTTATGATTCTTAAGTAATCTTGAAAAATTTTGTGATGTTGGAAAATGTTAGCCCTAAATTCATGGTTTTGTTGTTTGTACTCAGAAAATTCCTTATTTTAGATGATCCTGATAAATAACAAATTATCGTACTCATAAAAATTAACCTTAACTCATGGTGACTAGCAAATGCCAATTTTCAATTTCTCGCTTTTTTTCCCGTTTTAATCCTTCCGGTAATTTCCGGTTGTGGTAAATACATTTAAATGAAGCATAAAACCAAGTGACTGAGACAGCAGTAAATTTTCCTGGATTGTGATTTATCTGTATCTAAAATCTTCAAAAAATGTCTTTGTTTTAACTACCTTCATATTCACACAGAACCCAGCATTTTTTTTGAAATGTTCTTAGAAATTTCCTGAGAATCATTCCTAAGAGATTTTTTTCAGAACTTCTTTTAATAACCATGCGATTCTTGCTGGTGTGCACCCTCTGCTGCTCTGCAGAGCAATCCGAAAAATTTTGACGTTCAAAGATTTTGGAGGTACTCTTCTAATTTTTAATGATTCTCTAAATATTTCGCTGAAGCTTCCTTTATTGAATTTATATTAATACTAGCTGAGTGTGCCCGGTCTTGCTCGGGATTCAATATTAGCTTGAGTTTATGCACCGATTTAAAAAAAGCATGCTATATTGTACGTAGCCCCCCCCCCCTATTATCTAAGGGGCTACCCCCTTTGATTATCTAAGGGGCTACCCCCTATGATTATCTCCTTATACCCCCACACTCGCCCCCACATGCCTAATTTGGTTCCATTTGCTTGATTAGTTCTCGAGTTATGCAGAAATTTCTGTTTCATTTGTATGGGAGCCCCCCCTTACAGAAGGGGGAGGGGTCTCGAACCATCATAAGAACCTTCCACGGCCCCAAAAACCCCTGTATTTAACTTTTCACGCCAATCGGTTCAGTAGTTTCCGAGTCTATAAGGGTCAGACAGACAGACAGACAGACAGAAATTCATTTTTATATATATAGATAGAAGATAGATAGATAGATTGGATTAAATTCTCCTTAAAACTCTCATGCAATTTACCTCCATAGAAATTCCCTAGAATCCTTGGCACTCTTCTCGGAATCCCCACAAAGTTCTTTATAGAATCCACTTGGAACTATACTGGAACTAATTTCCTCGGAATTTGGCCCTGAATTATTAAGGAACTATTCTCTGAATTAAATAGTCTTATTAGAATTTCCTAGGAACTTTCATCGCAACTCTCTTGGAATTGTTTTCAGTACTTTTTTGGAAAATTCATTAGAATTGCAATCGTCTATTATTCTCCTCAGTTAACATCCAAAAATAACGTAGTATATTTATTTTTGAAAATTTTAGACCCCCCGACGAGAGGGAGGTCTTAGCGTATTTGAATTTACTAAATACATGGCCGGTCACAACTTCTAAAACCCTCCCTTTACCTTCAAATGCTACGTCATTTGTGGATGGGCTCTTATGAAGAACACTTATTAATTTGCACCCGGAGCTCTTCTCACAATCCGTTTGGAATTATTTTCACAATTGCCTTGGAAATCTAGTCTTGTCGCAAATCATGATACCTTAGTGTTATTCCTGGAATTCTGTTGAAATGTTCCTAATTTTTCAAAGCGACAAAGTCGTTAAAATTGAGGGCAATGAAAGCATTCCAACGAGCACAAATTTAAATTTCTCAGGATAGAGGGTGAAGTCTGTTCGCATGTATCACAAATTCATCATCATAAATTAATTGAGCAAACTTATTTACAACCAAATCAAGTCATACAAAGTTTATATAAACTGCGAAAGAACATGTGTGTTGTTTGGGTTGGCTCCACCCATTTGCTCTTTGAGTTTGCATTTGTTCCATGGTTAAATTTGTGGTACTGCTTTGGTATCTCGAATTGAAATCCGTTCTAGGGATAAGCGATAGCAAAGCAAGTTTGATAATTTTTCAATAGTTTATTATTGATTCCAATTATCATTTAGATATCAATCAAATCTTTCATCAAACCTGATTCAAATGGTACATTAACATTGAAAATCCATCAGCGATCGATCATGTTACAAGCGTTTAAAACCTTTCATGATACCGTGACGCTGCTATGGAACCTTCGACAAAGACGTAGTCGTACATTTAAAAAAAAATATTTTAACTGGGATCATCTTTTTTTTTTTGCGAGCTTGCTCAGTACCACTACGGGCTATGGGGACGGCTCCGGTGTAGTGGTTAACGTGCATACCTCTTACGCCAAAGTCACGAGTTCAAATCACATCCTCGGACAAGTTATGAATGACTCAAGACTGTTAAAGCGACTATAATAATAAAAATATATAGAGGCTATCCTTCAGTAGAGGATTTTCACTAAAACCTAAGACTTTTCATAGCAGCGCCGGTGGTATAGTGGTAAGCGTGATTGCCTCTCACCCCAAAGGGTCTGGGTTCAATCCCAGTCGGCACCGCCGGGTTATTCTGAGGCATAAAATTTCTGATCGGAAGGGAAGTAAAGCCGAGTCCATGAGTTGATGCGTCGATACATAGGGTGTGGGAGCTTGCCTCCCTGGTTTCGGTAGCATTTGTACTCAGTACGGAAAACAAATCAATTAAAAAAAAATAATAATTTTCAAGGAGTTCAAGTTTATTGCACATACATGATAGCCAATAAGTAAAGTAAATAAAATAGAGAATTCCTATTACAGTACCCGTTCGGTTTTGGCAACACAACCTCAATGTCTTTAACATGCTAGTGCTCTGCAGTTTAAAACCTCTGTTTAATATTTTTCGTTGATTATCAGTATAATTGTGAAGCTTTGTACGTCACCAGATAATAAGATTTGCATTTATTAAAATTTGAGGAATGCTAAAAAGTAAAAAATTGTGTGATGTATAACATGTGCATCCCTCATGTCATAAATTCAATGTTTCTAAAGACGCTTCTAGCAGACCGCTTTTGCTGTGTCAAGCTGTCAAGAGTCCATTTTCAGTAAACTGCAACGGTCATCGAACTACGACATCAGCATGAGGAAATGGTTCGATGAGTGTTTAGCATTCCATAAAGTGTCACATTTCGGTGTGCTTGTTGTTAAGCCACCAGTATAGTGACACGCTACCGTCATTCTCGCTTTTCGTTAATTGCCTTATCTTATTTTCTCCTTATGTATTGATCGATGATTGGTGAAGGAACCTCCAGTAAGAAATTATTGTGAAGTAATAATTTGAATAAACAGACAGTCTTGATTGAACACCTAACTTGACTAGCAGTTAGTCATTCGAAAGAAAGTCTCGTAGAAGAAATCTTTTCAGTTGCCAAAATCGAACGGGTAATGTCATTTAACAGCTCCTGGGAATCATGCGCTGATATTTTAAAAGAGTAGCATCATCCTTAACGGATCCGATGTTCATGTAATGTGTACCCGAATCCGATCAATCTAATAACAAATCCTCGTAGTGAAACTTGTCCAACTAAAACCTTCTAAGCTCTTAATGGCTTCCGTCGGATGATTATAAAGTGACGCGACTCCATTAAAGGTACGGAATCACCCCCATTGCCCTCTCCAGACCTATCACGTACCCTTCGGTAAACCCGAAATCTGTAACACCATTGATTGTGCTATACCTGTTCATCGTCTGCCAAGACCCTAACCATATTCAACACTGCCAGAATAGGATGCAATTACAGCAAGCAGCCATCCTTCCGATGCTCTACCGAATTCGTGGGTCGTGGCGGTGATTGTACGTGCATGGGAAAGCCCAAATTGCGTTCTATTGTGTGCCGGAACGAGCATTTTATAGATTCACACCTCCTTCCTGTGGCGCTGCCATCCCATCACCAGCTTTTATGAAATACCGAACCACGAACCTTTCCCGGGGAATAGATTACAATCTTCCAACAGCAGACGGATGAACTTTTGGCAATATTCAGCCTCCTTGGATGGAAGGCCGATAGGTAGCGGCGTCAAACAAGAGCAAGTCTTTATCAAATCTTGATTTGTGTTTCACGCTCGGCACCACCGAGCACCCATTGTTGGTGGAAATTTGACGCAGATCGTGTTCGTCCTATACATCTGTTCGTTGGAAGGAAGGCAGTTGAATGCCAAAACCACTCCCACCACCACCACCCCCACCATCAATCAACCAGCCTGACGACGAAATGTGTGCAGACGAGTCTTGAATCCGCACAAATGTGGCTTTAATTAGCGTGTGTGCAACTTGCTGATTATTGTCCTAATTGGAACTAGGTTGAGCGTAGAGGGTGAGCCTCGTCTACTCAAGAAACAACATAGTAAGAGCTGAAAAGCCGCTCGGATCGAATCGCAGATCCGCGTTTAATTTGAGTGCGAAAGGTAAAACCGGAGCTGATTGCAGTGATGATGCTGATGATGTGGTTGGAGATGTTGGGAAAATTTGCTGCGCTACATTGTTGTAGATTGAGATGTTGGAATGCGGTAGGTCTTTGGAATTGTTCGGTGTGCTAGATGTCTTCTATTGCCCACTCGAATCAGAGCGATTCGTACGGAATCCTTGTAAGATTATGGAATGTACGTAAACTACAGTGGAACAGACGTAGCCCAGGTTTGATACCGAAGCCTAAAAGGTTCAATGCTGACTAAAGGCTGACTAAAAGTAAATTGGTACGCACAAAATGACATGTAATTTGTGATTCTATAAGTTTAAAAAGTCCATTAATGGTTGCTTTACAGTACTTTTATTAAAACTTCAAAGCTACAGAATTAGATGGTTACATTTCTGCAGTTCGAATGAAATCTCAGTCCACACAGTGGACACGGACACAGAATCAGCACATTTCTTCCATTTTCCCACATTTGCTGGATGTCCTTGACTGCCCTACCGCTTCGTCGAAGTCGATGTTTTGAAATTGCCCAGTATTTTATTGAAATTCCAGGCAATTCGGAGGATTCATTAGATTGGGGATAAAATCGATCTTGTTGGCAGCATACCACTCCAGAACCATCTTGGAGTAGTGGCAGCTGGCCAAGTCGGGCCAAAAGATGTCTTTGCCCCTTTGCTTGTGGATGAACGACAATACACGCTTTTTCAGGCATTCTTCGATGTAAACTTGAGATGTCATCGTCGAGGATGTGACGAATGGTTCCGTTTTCAGGCCAAAATCTTCAACTATATCCACGGGGTGGCTTCACATGTCGTCATCGCTACTTTTAAGAGCGGGGGAAGGTGTTCATGATTATCTAATTTTATTGAATATTGGTTAATTGGTAAGCCTGCCTATCACTCCAAAGGGCCTGAGTTCAATCCCAGTCGGCACCATCGGGGATTTTTGAGGCATAAAATCTCTGAACACGCCAGTTCAGCTTCGAACCTGTTCGGATACGGTTGTGTATAAGTTTATTTCTGTTTTGTGCGTGCGTTCGCTGATTTTGCCAGATTAGCGCTGGCACTCTGCCTCCCGGACGGTTATACGTGTGTGATTGGTGATTTTCTCGCTTCCCGAGAAGTTTTGGAATCGAAAAAGAAAACGTGATGCATCATGTTTGCAGGCATCAGAAGAAGTGTCGCTATCTGCGTTGTTTGTTTTTTTTCTTCGCTTGTGCTCCCGGTACAGAAATTTGTGGCGTCGCGTGTGATAGTTTTTGATTTCAGTTTGTTTACGCGTTGTATGAAGATGTGAGCGGTCGCTTCGTGTTCGCGTCATGGAGCAATCGACTACATTCGACCAGAGGATTGATCCCCGTATGGTCTATGATCGGAGCTACTACACCAAGCGTGACATAGCTGCTTGCAAGGGATTCAGTTGGACTGATTTGGTGAGATTGTTCCATTTTTCTACTTTTGTCTATTTAAACTTAACTTCTATGAATGCGTATCGTTTGGAATCATTTGATTCGGATGAGACTCTTAACTTTTATTTGTTTACATTGTGTTTCAATTGGTATTTTTAAGAACTTCTTAAAATAAGGTTTCAATATTTAAATTGAGCAGATCGACTAGCCTGGTAGCTGCCGCTTTTGCTTACTGAGTAGAAGACCGTCGGGGATCTACATTGTAAAGATTCCCTATTTTCAGCTTTTTTACAGGCTGGAGTTGTTGTTTGAACCATTTAGTTTATCAATTTAATTTATCTGTATAACAATTATTCACAAGCATTCTTCCAGGTCAATTCAAGAATAGTTTGATGATGATAAATCTTCCTAATATTCACATTACAGTTATGACCCGATCCTGTCAATCTCTCCGCGCATCAGACTGTTATTTTTCAATAATTCCACATAATTGTAATTTCATACCTTCCTCCTTCAAGATGAATGTTTAAGATACGCATACTTTGCTAGCTGACAAAATGGGGTCATTGCTGTATAATTATTCTCTTTTTGCAGCCTTCATTCAGACTGGATCTATTGATTTAAATTATTTGAGTTTTCTTCCAGCTCTTTGATGACGGAACATCACTAGATTTATACTGTAATGATTCACTCTTACAGCTTTCACCCTGGTTTTGTCTGTTGATTTGATTTGTTTGAATTGGTTTTCAGCTCTTTGGTGTTGGCAGTCGCGGGCGATCAATTTTGCTCATGCTCATGCTCTAAGTTCATTTTCAGCATTTCGATTATGGAACGTCTTCAGATTTATATTATAAGGGGGCTTATTACGGATGTCACATCACGGTGAAAAGTTGTCACTTGTCGTCACGGTGAAGTGATTCCCATTTGATTTGTACGGTAATCACGGCTCTAATTCTGAGTATCACTTTCTTATCACCGTGTAGTGACACCCGTAATAAGGCCCAATGATACACCATTTGGTTTTGGCTTCGGGCAAATCCAAGTATAATGCATGATAACACTGATTCATTTAAAACCATGGTCGCATCACTTATCAAGGTGAATCCTGATCCAACGAACCCAACTTACTAACAAAATCTCCTTTTCTGTGTCTTTTGTTGGAAATTTCAGGGTTACATCTTCCTTATTGGGAGCTGAGGAGACATAGAGCTGCATCATATTGTATGTAAAATAATTATTATTTTCATTGCGGAATACCAGTTTTTTTTATCCATATAAATGTATTTTCATTATTACGTATTTTAATGTTCTGATATATTTCATTTCTCCATTACATATGTTTACTATATATATAAATAAATACTGGGTTGGGAGGGAGCATCAGGGTATCATTTGACCTGAAACTGGACGATTGGAGTGGTATGACAACCGGAGTCTAGGAGGGAATAAACACTATCATTTTCTTTATCCTACCGATTCGATTGTGATGGTGTGAATTCTACTCCAACAGTTTCAGTGAGATTGACGCGCCCTTCTTAACAAACCATCCTGTAGGAAGCTTAATAAGTATTGCGAATTGCGTTATTCGATTTGTTGGATCGTATCGTTGGAAGGAGATTCTTAAATTCCCGTGGATTTCGCGTAAGTGTCTCTGCTTACGGGTCCACCCCACCGTTTTTGGCCCTTCATACAGCGATATTGTGAATTCAGATCGGTAGCTCAAATTGATCTTGCTATTAAGTGGAGCTGCATACAAGACAAGATCTTCGAAGGGATGGTGGCTACCTTACATACATACATAAAATCTCTGAACACGCCTTCCTTTGGAAGGGAAGTAAAACCAATTGTACTAGTGAGTTGGTTGGGTCGATAGGTAGGGTCCAGGTGTGGGAGCTACCTCCCTGGCGTCGATAGAATTGGTACTCAGTATGGAAAACACAAGATCGATGGAAAACAAATCAACTTTGTAAAAGGTCAGTGAAATTTATAGAACTTTAGATAATTTTGGAGAATTTTAGCAACCTTCAGATAAGTTTAGAGAGCTTGCACTTCTTAAAACATTGATGAAAATATAAGTTTGGTGAATTTCACGTTTGTATATTGATGGGTTTGTTTTTAAACTATAATGTTTTTTTTTTAATATAAGAGATTTTTTTAATTTTCAGAAGACTTGAAGAAAGGAAAATTTATAGAGCGTCGGATTAATTTGAAGAAATTTAGGTTGGGAAAACTTTGTTGAACAGCCAACAATATAGAAGATTGGGTAACATCGTTAAAGTTCTGCGATTTTGTTTTTTTTAAAGAGACTTAACAGAAGTTTTTCTTTTCACTTCAGGGTACCTTATAGAACTTAAAATTATATCTTGATACTTTCTAACTTTTAAAGACTAAAAAAGATCAGAAAATTCAGTAGAAATTTAGTAAATTGTGATATTTTCAGGGAACTTCGCAGAAAATCAACGAAGTTCTAAAAAAAATCAGGAAACTTAGTAGGAGTGCAGTAAACTTCACAAGAATTCTGGGAGCCTTATAGAAGTCAAGCATATATTGTAGCAATTCGAGCAGCTTCGTAAGACTTCATAGAAGTGGTAGGATTTTGTAAAGCTCATGGAACTTCATAGGTGTTCAGCCAAGAAGCTCAGTGAACTTCGTAGAAATTCAAGAAAGTACGGAGAAGCTCAAGGTTTGATTTGGGAATTTGGTGAACTTAGCTAAGCACAGATGCTGCCTTTCCTGATGTTTGATGATGACCATGGCTGAGATCTTGGTCGAGTTGAAAGAACTTGATAAATAACACTAAGGATCTAAAAAAAAAAGTTGGTGAAACTTCGCAGAAGTGGAGAAAATGTTCATGTAATAAATATAAGGAAACTTAATAGATGGTCATGGAAAATTAGAGCAATTTTTCCGCCTCTCAGGAATTTTTCTGACGGCCACTTCAATTCAATAAACATCTTTTCAAGATTCGACTAGGGGAAGCGAACAGTCAAAAAATAGTTTTTGGCGTAGGATTACGTCTTTCTAAAAAAGGGTGCCAATCCAGGGAAATGCAACGAAAATTGGTAAGACTTTAAATGCCAATAACTTGGCCAATATTCAATGGATTTTGATGATCTGCATGCCGATCGGTTCGGCAGTTTTATAAAATGTATGTGGTATGTCACAAATTATTAATGTTAAATATTTAAATAGCTATAAATTCAGATATATGGAATTATTCAAATTTCTCATACATTTTCTTCGACCGCATTCACCGTTACACGTTGGACGGGTCGACCTCAAACTTGTTCGCTGCCGCGTGGACGACATCGTAGCATTTTTTTTTTCTATTCATTCACCTACATCAGCTAAATATAAAAAAAGGGGCATAGAATGATAATTCAAATGCTTAAGTAAGCGAAACGTGGAAAGTTCTACTGCAGTCATCGTTTGGCTGCCAAGTGATAAACAAGGGTCTTCGTTGATTTTCACATTGAAAACGAAACTAGCTCAGAGAGTGAATAGATTTTACTCAATTGTGAGTCACTTTTACTCATACGTATGAAAATTTTTCTTAAAGCGTAGGTTATTCAACGCATGAGTAACCTAGGATTTAAAATAAAATTCCATGGAAATTAGTAAAAGAGTCTCATTCTCTGAGTAATATTCGTTTCCAATGTATTTAGCTTACCATCTCGGTCATAGCTCAGTGTGCAATTTGCATCAAATTCCATGTTTTATCTTGACATCACGGCCAGAAAGCAGGTTTCTGTATTCAGTGAAGTCATTCGGATGGAAAATACCAATCGCATGATTGACCTCTTCGTTCAGAATTCACTCACCATGCAGCGCTAGTAACATTTGATTCAAAAGGCTTGCATAAGCAGTCTACATTCACTGAAAACGAATCTTATTCAGAGAGTGAGTCACTTTTACTTAGGTTACTCATGCGCTGAGTGACCAACGCTTTTACGAATGAGCAAAAGTTACTCACTCTCTGAGCTAGTTCCGTTTTCTGTGTTTCGACTAGGTAGGAGATTGCTATCTCTAGTAATGTTATTCAGATGGATAAGACCTATTATATACTGAACGCATGGTGACCAGTGAACCGGAAATCGGGAAAAAGCCAAAAAATCTAAATAACCCGGAAAAGTCCGTGATTTCGATGAAGAACCGGACAAAAAATTTACTTCGTCCTCTCTTTGGAAAATAATAATCTTCATAACTACTTAATTTTCCGGATACGATCACTTTGAAGAACTTTTTCGATATATTTGATGAGAATTCCAAAGGAATTTAGAGGAGATTGTTGAATGAATTCTAGAGATAATAAGGTATGCAAGATACAAATTCTAATTAAGTTTTTGGAAGTAAATGGTTCTGTGTGAAATTACATGACGATTACTCATTAGTTTCTCATGAATGTTCTAAATAAATTCCGAGAAGAATGTTAAGAGAGTTCTTATTAAATTCTTAGGGAATTAGAAAGATAATTTCAAGTTGAAAGTTCCAAGGAACATCAGTGAAAAATATCAAAAGTTCCGAATTTTCAATTAAATTTCGAAACCATTTATTATGCCATTTATATATTATTGAATGGAACAGCAAAATAATCTCGTAGTTCTCGTAGTTCAATGTGGTCGTGCTTTTCTTGACAACATTTTCATGCAACAATATTTATTCTATTTCACCTTGTTAAAAATTTGGGCTGTAAACCTTATTGATTTTTAATGGTTTTTGAGTCTAGCTTTGTGACATAAGCACACAAAAAAATAATGTTTTTACACGTAAATTTTCTATTAAGCAAAAAAGCTGTTTCTTTTTTAGATTTCCGATAACATTTTCCAAATATTTCCAGAACAATCAAAACGTAATTTAATTCTTCCCCACGAATCTCTACTAGGTTTGTTCAGAATCTCAACGATTCTACAAAAATCTCAAAGCGAATGGTCAGGAATCTCAACGATTTTCGGCAAGAATTTCAAATAAATTCATCAAATTTTGAATCTCAGTAAGATTCTTCATTTATTTTAAGGAAACTCGGTTGAACCTCAAGGAGTTCGGCATGAATCTCACAGAGATTCGCTAATAGTATCATCGAGATTCGTCAAGAATCGAAAAATGATTCGATGAGAATTCCTTCGATATTCGTTAAAATCGCAAAGAGCTTCATGAAGTTTCGATCAGGTTCTACAAGAATCTCACAGAGATTCGTTATGAATTTCAGCGCGATTCGTCAAGAATCTCAGCACGATTCGTCAAAAATCTCAACGCGACTCGTCAAGCTACCATCAAGATACCATACTAGATTCGTCAAAATCCTCAAGGAAGATCGTCACAATCTGCGCAAGGAATCTCAACAAGATTCTTCATTAATCTTGACGTCGTGAATCTCAGGGGGAGATTGTAAAAATTTCATGTAGATTCTTTGACAAACTTACGAGACAAAATGGAAACTGCATAGAAATTCTGCAAGAGTTTAATGGATATTCTGCAATAATCTCAGGCATACAAGAAAGCCACGTACTGCGCCCCTAAGGTTGGCGATTTTATCCGTGACTCTTTTGAGCCTCAGGGCGTCTCACAGATTCTCGTGCATTAGTTGAAAGCATTTTCGTACGGTGAGCCTTGGAATTCGTTGAATTGACGGAGCGTGCCAAATTGGTCCCCACATGATGCTGCCTCTGACAACATTCAGTCTCATTATTTACTGGAAAATCTCTGATTTTATGCAAATTCTTAATCGCATCCCATATTTTTATGGAATGTTTACGTATTGTACAGCAATTCTGCTGAAGAAATTATATGATTATCTCTGAACTATGATTTTTCACAGCTTTTCGTGTAAATGACAAATGTATTTTAGATGTAAATTTGAGGATTTAAATAGCTAATGAAGACGTATTGAAGGCAATATTTTTCCATGATAGAAGACGCTTTCACGAAACTTTTATGTAAACACATCGGGTTTACGTTATTATATAATTTGACCAGAGATCATCAAAGTTCAACTTTGAAAAACCCGTTTCAACCTGCTTTGGTGTACCTTAGCGTACACGTAATTAAAGCTTGTCAATCAGTATGCTGGTTGTTTATTAATTTATTTGATAAGACACTATCGAATTAACTTTACAGAGCCGAGGATTCTTGTTCGCTATACAATAATATAGTCAAAAGGTACAGCACAATAAACACTTTGTCTTCCGCTACCCAATAAGCCTCTTCCGTCAGAACGGGAGCCACTTCCAGTGGTTTCATTGTATGGCAGTATCGCCAACTAGGGGCAGAGCACTTCTATTGCAATAGACGCAAAACGTGGTCAGCACTCACACACTCATCACGAAACGGTTGCTTTCCAAAGTAGCCGGCGCATCGAACGGAAGAACTACTGATCAAGAACAATGAGGAGGACCACACAATGGCTGCTGCCGAGTAAACAGACGATTGCGTGACACACATCGAGGGTGGCCTGCTTCTGTCGACAGCCTAGTGAACACTGAGCCAGTATGCAGTTCATGGCTCTCTTGGCAAATCAAAGTTGGCACTCGTGGAGAATAGAAGAACTATGAAAGTGATGATGGTTTCAAAATTTTCCACGGGGAAGTTATTGTGAAAATGGAGCATTTTATTGAAATCTGGTTGCTGCTACAGTGCTAGAAAAGCTGAAGTCTATGTTTACACCTAAAAATCTGAAAATAAATTTTGTTTTCTGTATTAAATGTCTATTGAGTTGTCCTTAAGTTTTCTACTAACGTAGCACTAACCAAATTTAAATGAAATGCTCCATTCACAAAATAAAAGCATTTTAAGATTGCACTCGTATACTTCCCCGTGGAAAATTTTGAAACCATCATCACTTTCATAGTTCTTCTATTCTCCACGAGTGCCAACTTTGATTTGCCAATAGAATGGTTTATTTTCCGGACTCACTCCTAAGCATTCATCCATCGCTGATCTAGAGCAGTATACTTCATTGACCTAAATGTACATTGCATTTTTTCATAGTTGCTTAAACACTTCCATGGAAGCGATTTGAACTTCTGACTTTCAGCATGAGGGAGCATGCATTAAGTACGTCGCGTGAAATTTAGGGAAAATCAACCCCCTCGTCACGTTTTTCCAATACCTTATGCATTGCTCGCATTGCACATTTGTAAACCCTCTCTCTCCGCTTAGAGCGTGACGTATTTAAGGGATATAGGTACTTTAGATCAATTTCTAAATAAAAATATCTAATATTCATAATACATAGAGGAAATGTATGTAATGTCGGCCTAGGTGTCCCTAATTTGGGCCCATACATAAATTCAGCAATCGACTAAATTTTCAATAACAACCAAAAATATCCATTAGTACCGTCCCAATGACGTGTTCATCTAGATACAATTGATAAATAGCAGATTTTTAGCGATGGGCCCAATCTTAGATCCATTTCCCCTACCTATGATATTTTTTTTCTATGATTTGTTTTCCGTCGATCTTGTTTTCCGTACTGACTACCAATGCTACCAAAGCCAGGGATGCAGCTCCTACACTTGGACCCTACCTATCGACCCATCAAATCATTGACCGGGGACCAATGGCTTTACATCCCTTCCGAAGAAAGGCGTGATAGAGATTTTATAGGATTGAACCCAGGCCTTTTGGAATGAGAGGCTATCACGCTTACTACTACACCACCGGTGCCAATGCAATACATATGATTAAATGGATTTGAAATGGTGACAGTATTACCATAGAGGTAACTCTAAGACCTGTAAGATCTACCACCGATTCCTAGTCCTGACTACTTCAAACTAGGGGAACAGGATTTTTCAGTAATAATCTTAGTCCTTGTTACTTTTTATGCTTGTTTTTTTATTTTTTTTTAAAATGAGTTAGTTGTCTTCATCTATGTGATTCCTAATCTTATATTCGTTGTTCCCTAGTTTGAAGTGGTTAAGACTAGGGTTCTGATGCATGGTCATTATC